>NC_069391.1:33808409-34123181 GCF_027475565.1 Acinonyx jubatus
GGGGCCCAAGAATGAGACTTTTAACTGAAATGTATCCTATTTCTCAAGAAATGTGGGCTGGGTGAAAGTTAAGAGCCACTGTTTTAAGGATTTGGTATAGGATTAACTTGCATGAAATAAATACATTGTACGTGCTAATAAACCTCTCAGATATTGTGATTCAGCAGGTGTGAACGTTAGGTTGGAGCACATTTAAGTATCATGGGTGATTCTAATGCACACTAAGTTTTGAGAACCACTAATGTTAAGATATTTTATGCCTTTGCCAACATACACAAAGGCAGCTTAAAAGGAGCTATGTTACCAAACCCCTTGCACCAGCAAAGTAAGCAAACGTATTTGTTTATTCTGAGGTCTCAGTAAATTACAACAGTAAGGGAATGAGATTACTTAGAGAAAGCCATAGGGAACTCTACAGGTTATCTTTGAGAAATGGAACTGACATGGTTATTACTAACAGATAAAATATAACACATCACATCAGTAAGAACTATAAGAGGTGCTCTTACTTAAGATAGCTTTCAGTGTTGGCAAAGATGCGGTCCATCTCTGCGTCTTTCTTTTCATACAACTCCTTTCCAACCCAGGGCAAAGAGGACAGAAATGCATACACATACCAATCCCGCCGCACCTGAAGAATTTTTAAAAAGGCAAACTTAAAATATGTGCTGGTTAATATTCATTCTTATTGTACTCATTTTGAATGAAATCCTATAGACGCTATTTAATAGGGCTTAGGTAAGACACCTGGCTCAATCAGAGCATTTCTGTGTTAGTTTTATTAGACACAGTCATTTAAATTAACATACAGATGTCATGAGAACCAATCACTATGGCAGTTGACTTAACTTCTAGATATTAAGAATGTGATAACCTACTGGTATCTTTTAGTTTTTATTACTAAAGGGTTACCAGTGAAAAATTCCTAGTACTATACAGACAAGATTCAGGTTTTCTTACCTGAGGTACATCTTCTTCCTGAGTTACACTTACAAAATTTTCAAACATAGCAACCATGGATGGGGCAGCAATGACGTGACAATTCACAAGGTCAGATAAAAAACGGACCTGTTAGGGAAAACAATTTCTATTAAATCTAAATGTGATATAATCACAAAATAAGCAATCTTGTGATGATTGAAACCACATGTCTGAAAAGCTAAACCTCAAGGTCAAATATAGCCTGCTGTCCTTTTTTCGTGTGCACAGCCTGGAACTAAGAATAGTTTTTCATTATTTAAATGCTTGAAAAAAAATCTAAAAGAATATTTTATGATTCATGCAACTTATATGAAATTAAATTTCAGTGTCCACAAATAAACTTGAATGGAACACCATACTCTCATATATGATGTCTATGGCTGCTTTTGTGGCAAAAACATTATGGACAGGAATGTGCATTTATAGGTTTCCACTCCATGCTACACTAAGAACCTAGACTGTAATATAGCTACCTCAACTTATAATCTTTTCTGTTCTCTGTGAAAAAATTTTCACTGGACTATAGAAATGAAAATTTCTAAACACATATTTGTTGGGTGTCCTTTGTGTGCCACTGCTAAGCACTCTTAAAGTCCCTGTCGTGTGGGAGCTCACAGTCTAGTGAGACGAGCATAATGTCAATCCGAAGGCACAACTCCTATACTAAAAGGTAAATAAAAAGTGCTCTAGGAACAGTGATGGGGGGGGGGGGGGAGGGGAAAGCATCATAGAACGGGTAACATTTAGGCTTGGCCGTAATGGATGATTGAAGTATACCTCAAGTGGAGAGCAACAAGAGTATTCTAGGCAGAAGGGTTCAAAAAGATGTATTCAGTGATCTGCAAGTAATTGTGATATAGCTGGAGGGTGTATGGGAGGCAAGGATAGAGAAACAGATTGGGGCAACCAGAAAAGGTCAGGCTATGGAGTCTGGACTTAATCTCACAGCCTGATTGGTGTCTACCTTCTTTGGTAGTGTACACTAAGTTAAAGAACTTGATCACATGCTTCCAACATAACTATATGTAATGTAAATATTACACATGATATATATAATATATTACTGGCCCACTGTCAATCTATGTATTACATATTAAAGCTTATTAATTCCATTTCCATTTAAGATAAATATTTACTTTTCCTAACCCAATGAACCATCTTGTGCACAGGTGTTTAGGACCTTCCACTGTGGAGAATGGGAAGGAACTGAGGTTTGTAATCCATAACCAGCATAAGCAGGGAGAGTTAC
The DNA here is from genome assembly GCF_027475565.1 of Acinonyx jubatus. Lineage (NCBI taxonomy): Eukaryota > Metazoa > Chordata > Mammalia > Carnivora > Felidae > Acinonyx > Acinonyx jubatus. The sequence continues at coordinate 33,810,640 of NC_069391.1, forward strand.
AGAAAGACCACTCTGGTGACCCTGAAGATACAGTGAAAAAGGTAGAGAATCTAACTTCAAAAGGATCAGTTAAAAGGCTGTTTTAAGACATGAAGAGGAAGAGGGTGCCTGGCTGGCTCAGTTGGTAAGGCATGAGACTTTGGATCTTAGAGTCATGAGTTCAAGCCCTGCACTGGGCATAGAGCTGACTTAAAAAAAAAAAAAAGAAAAAGAAAAAAAATGGTATGAGAAGGAAGGCGTGAACTATGCCAGATGCCCTACAGATAAAGGAAAAGGGACAGATGAGACAAAAATTTAGGAGGCAGAAATGATGGGACTTGGGGGCTGCTTACAGGATGAGGGGGCAAAGGGAAGACCAACATTAATGCTCATCCCTAGATGCATTATGCAGTAGACAGCAGACACTGTGCGTGGGCTGAAGACAGAATGATGCATTAATTTAGGCACTTCCAGGCAAGATACCTCAGGGCTATCCAGGTAGTATTTGGAACACGAGGCCAGAGCTCAAAAGAAAGGCTGAAGCAGGACATACAGATCACCAACTTGTCAGGAAGAGGGTGGTGTCACCAAAATAAAGATGGTTTACAAAGCTATAAAAGAGAATGAGAATGCTTCAAGAGGTGTGTTTAAAGAAAAGTGAAGGGGTGCCTGGGTGGCTCAGTCGGTTAAGCGTCCAACTTCGGCTCAGGTCATCATCTCACGGTCCGTGAGTTCGAGCCCCGCATCGGGCTCTGTGCTGACAGCTCAGTGCCTGGAGCCTGTTTCAGATTCTGTGTCTCCCTCTCTCTCTGACCCTCCCCTATTCATACTCTGTCTCTGTCTCAAAAATAAATAAACGTTAAAAAAAAAAAAAAAAAGTGAAATGAGGACAGAATCCCGAGAAACACAAAATGTAAAGCATAAAGGAAGATGACCCAGTAGAAGGAGACAGTAGGTGGCGGCAGAAGGTGGTGCAGAAACCCAGACAAGAAAGGCGCGTAAAGCAGCACGAGCTTACAGGAATGTCAACCAGGATTCAGAGTGAAAAGAAGTCACCCAACTTGGTAACGAGCTCTATGGTACCTTTAGTGAGAATGGTTTCACAAGAGCAGCTACTGTGGTGAGCAGGAACTGTATTTCAGGAGAAAGGATAAATTCCTTGCTTGTAGCTCACCTCCTCCCTCCATCCCAATACTAAGTCGTAATATACTAAAAAAGTAACTTACCAGATATACAGCTTCATTGTAATTGTTTGCTTTCAATGATTCTTTAAGTTGACGAATCATAGCTTCTACAAACTCTCCACCAAAGTTGTAATTCCTGGCATTCAGCAGTCCAACTAATGTTGTATAAATTGTCAGCTTCTCAGGTAACAGACGTGCACTGATTTGAGAACCCAGTACAACAAGAAAACCCCAAAATGACAGCATTATGTTACGGTGCTCAATTCTACATTATGCAAATTTTTTATCATTTTATTAACTTTGAGCTGTGTTTTTAAAACTACTTCAGAAAAGGCATAAATATTGAGAGGAGTTGCAGACATGATGCCTGCAATTTTTCATTTCAACTCTGGTTTGTTAATCCAAAATTTAAGAAAGTAAAACATTTTAATTATAAACTTACCAAACTAATATAAATGTAACTAATGCTAGACCAGTTTATCTTCCAATGTATTTTTAGTGGACTCTAAAAGCAATCCTACAGAAAATGTTTCCATGGTAAAACATCTGGTGAATGCTGGGTGAAGCAAGTTTCTTTAACGCAGAATCATTAAGGGGGGAGATGAAACACTCACTATTCCTAAACTTAGCTAACCAAATGTCACAGGACCAAAATTCTACTTCCGGAAACACTATTCTAGTTGCTTAGAAAATATTCAGAACTAACACCACTTTCAGCTAAGTTCCTGTCAGTTAAATTGCTGAATGTCAACATGGTACTTGGACACAGTAAAATTTCTTTACAACCCAGATTGCTTACTCCAAGTGTGCTAATTTTCATTATAGTTATTTGAAAAGCAAGGAAGAGGATTACAGTCAAAAACCTTTGGAGAAAGCAAATGTTGCTTCCTAATTTAGGTAGCCTTTAAAATTATCTCAAAAAAGAAAAGCAAACAGGAAGGAGCTCATGATCAAATTCTCATACACAGTTTGTGTTTTCCCAAGGTGCCTAGCAGAGTGTAAGGGACAATTTAGATCAAAAAAAACAAAAAACAAAAAACAAAAAACATCTGCACTGATAGTAACCTTCCTCGCCACCCCCAAAACCATGGTTTCCATCACAGTTTAAACATAAATCTACTCCATTCTAAAAAATGCTCCCAAAACAGAAGGCACTTTAATTTGTCTTAGTCATTCTTAGTCTAAGGACAGGTCTTCCTGAATATAAACTGGATTTCTTTTAAAAACTATAACCCAAATTATTTGTACTTTATGAGGTTAAAATGAAATCCACTGGTAACTTTGATTTGCGTGTATATTTTTAAATTTCAAAAATGAGCTGTAGCATTATTTAATTAGAATATTTGAAATAGTAACTTACAAGTCACCTTCATATTTGAAATTTTAAAATACCTCATGATTTATAACTTCATGTACAGTACAAAGACCCCTTTTATCCAAAAGTCATAACTACTTCTTTGCAGAGCATATAATTCATAGTGATCAAGGTCCATTTGAGAGATGAGAAAGTCTGGATTAATTCCATCACTGGGAGAGACTGTTTCATGATTCTATATAACACTTTTCCCATTTTAATTTACTCACAGATTAAATAATATTTGTTCTGGCAAACCTAAGTCGAAGAAAGAGTATGTCCATTAATAGCTTCAAAACTTCTTCAGTCTTCTGAAAAGGACTATCACTCAAGTGACCAGTTCCCAAATTTGTTTAGTACTACCACTTTAATATATAAATCAAACTCTATATATTGTATATATTTAAGTGTACATGCTTAAAAGAAAATCTCTGAATGTGAAAACAGTCAACTCAAATGATAATAAGGTTCCAAGAAACAAAATGTTAAGGAAAATGCTCACACATTTTGTCCTTTTTATCGCTAAGGTTCACCAAAGGTCATTCCATTTGTATAAGTTTCCCATTAGAAGGAAAGCTAATGAAATACATAGAATATAAACACATCTTCTGAACACTCCCAAAGCATTTAAGAGTAGATAATACATTATCACCTGGACTCACAAATCTTTTGCATACATACACTGTACAAAGAAGCCTTAAGATCTTGCTCTTGTAGTTAGGAAGATCAGCTTCTAAAACACCTGCCAAGCCTTCTAGGTTGCTCTCCAGAGAGCAGGCACTCTGTAGAGGACAGCATATTAAATATCTGTTAAATACTCGGCAATTAGTTAAAATTTTCTGAGTGATCATAATAAAAGTTAGTCTTATCTGTAAAAGGCACTATGACAGGTTTACTATAAATCAATTGGGGTAGTTACTGTTCTTAGAAATCCATAAAAAGAGAATGAATGAAAATTTAAAAGCAAGCAGTCTAAGGTAGCAGAATTAGAAATGTGAGGACATTATCGGTTCTCTTTTATCTCTGTAACTGATTCACTTAACATATGACTCTCAGCAAATTACCTCAAGTAACCAGGACTTGTTTGGTTCTTCATTTATAAATTGAAAGGATTTTTCCTTAAGGTCTCTTCCAAGATTCATATTCTATGAAAATTACATTGAACTATCAATTATCTGTACCCCAAGGGTTTTAATATACATTTATTTTGGGATATAGATTGCCTAAAACTAAGATCACCAAGTTTCAGCTGCAGAAATCAGTCGAACAAAGTCAACTACAACCATAAGCCCCTCACAGTCTGTGCCTATGTTGCACATACCTTTTCTCCTACTTTGCATATTAAAGATTCCAAATGATCTTCAGTTTCATTTGCATCAGAGGTCTTTCTCCTTTTGTGAGGCTGTCCCCCTGTTTCAACAATGTAAAAAAATTAACATGACGTGATGAGTCTAGTATCACAAATTTAATTTAACTTTTTTAATGCTCTAATCTCTCTCCTACCAGAAACCTTACATTTTATACACAGGACAAGATCTTAACTGACCCACCACTTTTCAGACTGGGCTAGAATCACCAAAGACCTCCATACCCAGGGACACTATAATAACTGCAAGAGGCATTAGTTACGTTCACTTTTGTGTGAACAGTGCCCCATGGAGCTATGCAATGCAGCAGCCCTGTCCACTTCTGTGATAGGCAGGAGCAGTGCCTACAACATCCTAACCACCAGTAGTTAGAATACTCTCTGGACCACTCAGGTACTGCTACTCCCATTCTTTAAACTGAACTGTTCACTGATTTTCAGTTGCTTGGTCCTAAAGCCTCTTAGTGCCAGTAGTACTCATTATTCTAATAATGAAAACCAGGTTGAATGGTTTGGAAAGACCAGGGAAAAAAAGGAAAATGTCAAAACATAGGAAAGGGAGCATAAGACATTAGGATTCCTCACTAGTTTTACAAGTGTTTGAGCTTTCAACTCTGTAATTAGTAATAGCTTTGGTTCTGTAGAACATGTAGCATTAGGGTATAGTCCCAAATAATGGGAATTACAATCAGCAGACACATACTCAAAGAAAAGTCCTGAGCACTGTATCAAATAACTGGTGGGGAAAGTATATGTTTTATGATTTCCTACTTTTAACTACTGTTCTATTATGTTCAAAAACTGGTTATCATTCACAGAATCTTAAAAAAAAAAAAAAAAGATTTATCACATTGAAATCATTACCAATCATCTAGGTGTCCTTTTGGTTGCTGAAGAATTCAGGCGGAACAAACTACAAATCAATCTTAGGCATTGGACTATTTTTCAGACTGTTCCTGTTAAACATCTCTTACCATTTTGCTTAAAACCTTAATACGCATACCTTGTATCCTTTTGTGGAATAACCTACGGCTTAAAAATTTGAAGTGAATAGTGTTAAGTACAGAACATGTTGTTGTTGGTAAACACAACGTTGGCCAGTCTCCCAACGTTGACTTCCACCAATTAGATTATCAGGGCAGCATGTGGACAAGGAAGCAATGGTCTGTAACAGTGCTGGGGATCTGCATTAATAATGGAAATCTGGATATAGGGTTACCAGGAGTAAGTTAAATATAACTTCAATCTTCTCCAGACTTGTAGAGCCAAAACTGAGCCATTTTTACAGAACTCATAATCGCTTACTTGCCATTGTAACATCTGGCTTGAAATATATAGTGATTGTCATAAAACACAGTACCTGACTACTCTAAGCTTGGTGTTAAAAGTCTCTCCAATGACTGAAATGATCTTCAGGCGCCACCTGAACTCAAGGTGCACAAAACCAATCTATTACTATCCAGATAGGACCTGATGGAAAGATTATAAAAGGCCACAGGGTAAAGTACTATGTGCTTTGACCCCCCGACTTCTTAGTTATCATTATGATCTGGCTTAAATAACAAATGAACATAGTTTTGAGAGGATAATGCCATAAAAAAAAAAGTAACACGCATGCAATGTGACAGCTGAGATATCCAGAGATATCTGCTCATGTAAAGTGGACATGTGTGATATAGTGGAATCAGTGACCTCGATTCTCAAGTATGCATAGGATCTATAAAGCTTCCACCACCAACTTTCACAAAAAGGTCTTCTGTTTCCAGGATTTATTCATGAAAGAACTGCATTTTCAATGCAATGTTTATATAAGCTGTCAGCCAGGATGCTAAAATAGCCTTCTTCTAGAGCAGTGGTTCTTAACTGGGTGAGATTTTGTCCCCGCTAGGGGCCACGTGGAAATCTCTGGAGACATTTTTAGTTGTCACAACTGGGGGAGTGCTACTGGCATCCAGTGGGTAGAAGCCAGGGATTCTGCTAAACATAATACATTGCACAGGACAACTCCCAACAACAAAGAATAATCCAGCCTGAAACGTCAATAGTGCTGATGCTGAGCAACTCTGTTCTAGAAAGCAGAATATACTAATGGCGTTCTTCAGAACCAGATTTCTGGTAAGGTTGGGAAAATGCAGATGCTAAAAAACTAGCCAAATAAGAACAGTTTTTTGGGTTTTTATGATTGTTTTTTAAAACTTTTAACTACCATTCCCTTCCTTCTAGCCCATCTACTCTGCCAACACTTTATCTCACATCCCACCTTCCACATCCTCCCTAAATTAACTATCCAGCTAGCTCGTTCCCAAATTAATTTGGAATCATACCCCGTCTTTAAAGCAACATTCCCAGACCCTCTGGTAACCTAGAAAAGGAGAAAATAATGCTGTAGGGAGAGAAGGCAGGATTTCTGAAGAAAAACTAGAAAATACAAATACATAGTCCTCCCTGAACTGCAACTCCTATTTTCTCTCTTCCCATTTTGACTATATCAAAGGACAAGTTTTGTTTAGAGAATGGGAAGAGGCAGAACACATTAAGAAGATATGCCCCACTCTCACCTGAGATATGTGAGGATATGAAGGTGGGGGGTGGTAAAACTATAGACACATCTGAACTCATGGACAGTACCAGGATATTGAACTCAGAGGATAACCTGGGTACACAGAATAAAGCACCCTCATTAAGGATAAAATTTGAGGAATTAGCTGAATGTTCTCATATACCCCCAAGAAAACATATCGATGGTAGCTCCCAAAGCAAGAATAGATTTTATATTAAGTGTAACTATGTAGAAGTTTTACAATATAGATTCAAGTTACATATTGCCACTTCACTCTGACAGTCTTGGCTAGTATAGAGGAAAGACGCAGGTCTTTATTAAAACCCATTTGAGGGGAGCCTGGGTGGTGGCTCAGTCAGTAAAGCATCCGACTTCAGCTCAGGTTATGATCTCAGGGATCCTGAGTTCAAGCCCTGCATTGGGCTCTGGGCTGACAGCTCAGAGCCTAGAGCCCATTTCAGATTCTGCGTCTCCCTTTCTCTTTGCCCCTCCCAGGCTCACGCTCTGTCTCTCTCCTTCAGAAAAAATAAACACACATTAAAAAAAATAATAAAATTAAAAAAAAACCAAAACCCATTTGACAGGATCTTCATACACCAGTAACTTTTTCCCTGTAAGGTGATCCTAACTTTATAAGGATACACTGTACTACATCTTGTATCTTTACTTACTATAAAAACCACAAGCAGGAAAACAAAGACCTACCTATAAAAGAGAAAGTAAAGTAGCAAAACCAACAAGGTAAAAGGGAAAAAAAGTAGAGTACCTTGATCTTGCAGCTTTAAAGCAGAGGTGATCACCAGCCTGTATACAAACTACACTCTTCCTTGGAGTAACAAATCCCTTCACTTTTAATTATATTTTTTTTCTGTAGTGAAGTTAAAAAAGCAGTCACGGTCTAAAAGACAAGGACCTAATTCTAAGTAGCTGAAAAGGGAGTTAATATGGTTTTTTGGCAAAGATTATGGATAATATAAATATTTTCTTAGAAGAACAAAATAAACAATGTACTGAACAGCTATTGTATGCATATCCTGCAATAACTGCAAAGCTCCAGAGACATTCTTAGAGATTCTAAGAAATGAGTTAGATTTAGCAGTGGACCAGTATCCACACACACTAATTTCCCATTTAGGACTTCCCTTCCCTTCTTTATAAACTGAACTCCAGCTGAACTTCACTGGTATAGTCTCCTAACTTGTTTCCCTGGATCCTGGACACTCCAGCCTCAACAAAGAGATACAATTTTAAAACTGCCCTTTATGAGCTGATCCTCTGCTACCTCTTATCTTAGCTCCTACAACTCCCCCTCAGCCCCTCCTCACTCCTCCAACTCTGCTCCAGCACCACTGGCCTCCTTGCTTTCTGTGAACATGACAGGAATGGTCCAGCCTTAAGTCCTCTGCACTCACGGTTCCCCATACAGCCATCTGGTTTGCTCCCTTACTTCCTGCAAATCTTCAGATCCGATGCCGTTCTCAGTGAGGCCTTACCTGATCAACCTACATAAGACAGCATCTCCACCTCAACAAGAGTCTCTACCCCCTTTTCCTGCTTTTACTTTTCTCTGTAGCACTTGACACCATTTGACACATTCTATTTTATTTGACTGTGTTCTGTCTGGAAAATGAGGCTTCATCTTTATGTTGTCCACTACTGCATGCCAGTAGTTAGGACAGTGCTTGGCACTGGTAATTTCTGTTGAATAAACGATCGTATCTCGTCAAGCACATGGAAAGTCATGGCAGCCAGTGACTGATAAGAGCTGACAACAATCCAGAAATGCTGATATATCTACTTAATCAGGACTATTATAATTCAGCCTATTTTAAAATAGTCTTCTCAAACATTTAAGCATCTACTATTTCAGATCTTTAAAAAAATCAGTAGAAGCTTAACTAAAAAATTCAGATCACTGTTTAGGGTAAACCCTAGCTGATCATTACCCAAGTTGTGGCAATTCATAAAAGTTTCAGATTCGGTATAGTATCCAAGGGGAACTATGAACTGCCCCTACTACTAAATTATTCACCAGAATAAAGTTTAATTAACTCATGTTACTTCTTTCTATTATTTATTCTAAGGTTCCTGCATCAAGACCCGAACGGACCATGATTTACTGGCCATCTGGTATTAAAAGAAACTAACTCCCAAGAAAAGTATGCTACCATCACAATAACAAAAGCAAAAGTTGTTTTTGTACATATCCACATTCAATTCTCCAGGTTGCCCTCTGGAAACATTTTCTCTCCCTTTAAGGTGCCCTAGAAGCGAGAAGAGTGGAGAAAAGAAAGTATGAGAAAAGCAAAGAAAGAGGGAAGAACTTTAAAAGACTTGAAAGTTCCCTGAATCCCAAGCGATCACTTCAAGCATTAGTTTTTGATTAATCGAATTCCAAGCATAGGGAAGCTGTATTTTCTGTGCCCAGTATGTATGTTATGCAAAAAGCCTCATGTATTAAACAACGACAAAAAGTCTAGGCACGCAGCGGAGTAATACCTGTGTCCTCATGACAGCCCCGGACTTGCTTTCACTGGTGTCAAGCCACTGCAGGCTGTGTCTCCGTGTTTATTATACTAAAGCTCTGGACCCTTAGGTGTCAGATAAGGCCGGATTAGAATATCCTCTCAAGCTATTCTCTAGCAGAAATCTGATGTTTCGTTGTTAAAACTCAAAACATGAGGCGCGTCTGGATGGCTCAAATAATCGTCCGACTTCGGCTCAGGTCATGATCTCAAGGCTCCTGAGTTTGAGCCCCAAGTCAGGCTCTGTACTGATGGCTTGGAGCCTGGAGCCTGCTTCTGATTCTGTGTCTCATTCTCTCTCTGCCCCTCCCCCGCTCGTGCTCTCTCTCTTTCAAAAAAAAAAAAACAAAAAACAAAAAACACATTAAAAAACTTTTTTTCAAATGAAAACTAAACACATGTGATTCTGCTCATATTCCTAAAGGCCCCAAGATTCAAGGTGAGGAAAATGTTAGTGAAGAAAATTAATTAAATTAAAATTTTTCTTGCATATTTTTTCTTACATCGTTGACACCTGCCAAAGGTTGTCACCTCTTAAGCATTAACCGATGATAAATAAGTAAATATCATCATGAGATATGTCACATGTATTACCTCATTTAACCCTCACAAACTGAGAAGAGGTATGTAATATACTTCTATATTACAGACTAAGGTTTACAGAGGCGATAAAACCTGGGCAAGATCATGAAGTAATGGTAGGGTCTAGCTTTGAACTTAAATCCTCTGGTTTGGCCTCTTAACCAATACACCACACACTTTTTAAATAGCGCTACACTATAATATAATAGAATTACTTAGTTTCTTTCCTGGTGGATGTGCGTTCTCCGCTGATTTGTGTAAGGTAAGCACCTTTTTCCTGTTTTTAACTAGCAAAATTATCCTTGGTTTTTATGGTGGCAATATCATGATCCCTAGGAGCGCAACGATCCAAATGGAATAGAGAACCCCTGACCTACACCTCGAAGAGCTCTCCAGTGTGTTTTCCAGTACTCCTCTTTCACGAGGGAAATGCGCTGCGCTTGCAGTCAGTTCAAAATCTAACGTAACAACGTGCATCTATTTATTAGTGACCTCGTGAGTATGGATAAGACACAGATTTCTTTTCCTGCAGTTTGAAAGAAGGCAGACCAACGCATGACCGGTACAGCAGAGCTCAGACTGCAATTCGTCAGATCTTCCACTCACCGCTTTGTTCTTTCCCTTCTGAGGGCCCTTTACAGGTGCAGTTTGAGGGTCAAAACGAGCCACTGAGACTAGTGGTCCCTGTCGCTGTGCGTAAGAGACGGCCGCACAGACCCAGGTATACTTCCCTACTGGACGGTTCTAAGGACCAAACCCTGAAGAGTCCTTAGAGACTAGAGAGGTCCACCAGGCCGACGACTAAAGGAGTTGGGGTGGGGGGAAGCGAGGGCTTTCCAGAAGTCGCCCGGCCACACTCCCGCTGTGCCACCCTCCTTCACTCCGTGGCTCCCCGAACGCTCCCGGGGTGGGGTGGGGGAGGGCTTCCCATTCCTTCCCTCGAGCCCCCGGGACCTCGGCTCCCGCCTGGGCGCGGCCTTGGCGGCAGGGCCGATGGCACTCACCGTCATTCTCGTCGCTGTGCCGCCGCCGGGACATGCCGCACGCCGGAGCGCTGCCTAAACGAGAAGCCGGGAGGGAAGAGCGGCAGGAACTGTCCGACCGCCGGCCGGTGCGAGGACAGCAAGGAGGCGCGCGCAGTGTCCGGCGCGCAGGCGCACTCGCTCGAGACGGGTCCCGGAAGCGCAGGCAGGAGAGGCTGCGGAGTGGGCCTGACGGGCTCAGGTGCGAGAGAGCCGGTGTCTGGGAGCTCACTAGGCCGAGGGCGTCCGGTCTACACGCAACCGCCCCCTCGGGCTTCCTCCGCCTCTCGGCGGCTTCCTTCTCCCGCCTTTCGCTTTAAGTCCTTCCGGGGCCACGCGGAAAGCACCGCCTTTTTAGCCAGCCTGAGGCCGCCGGCCGCAAGCCAAGCCTAGCGGCGGCCGGTCCACAAAACACCCTGGAATCCCCGCCTTAACTTCAGACCCTCCCTGGGGCCTCGCAGAGTCTTCCCGGCGGCCCTTTCGCTAACAGCCTCGAAGACTTCCGGGGCGAGGGCAGGTCTCCAGTGTACCTTCCTTCGTAAACTCCGGGAGGGGGCTGGTGGAGGTTCTTGGGACGGTGCTCAGTGACGATTCCTAGGCGGAGCAGATTCGATGAAGAAAGATGTAAGAAAGAACCAGGACTGGCGGGTGAGTGCTCTTTTTACCCCCACTTCCGGGCCTTTGCCTCGTCGGGGAAAGCTGGGCGGAGCGATCGGCCTGGCCGGGCGCGCGGGGTGGGGCCGGGCTGGGGGCGGGGGGCGGCGCCGCGCTTGCGGTCCGTGGGACTGGAAGACCCGCCAGAGCCGGAACCTAGTGCCGCCGGGTTACTCTCGGGCGGTCATCTTACCCCTCGCCCTTCTCGGTTGTTGTTTAGGAAGGAACGGGTGATTGCTCTAGTAATTTTTTCATTGGTTATTGGGTACCCATATACGTGTATGTGAGCGTCCCCTGCCCTGAAGTCTCCGATGAGCACCGCACCTACTCATCTGATTGCCTTGTTTGACTCTTCTGTCCTAACCCATTCCTCTGTCAGTCTTAACCATTTCAGTGAATGGCACCATCCATCTACTTAATTCAAAAATGTAGGTAAGAGTCATTCTTGGGTCCTTCTTTTCCTTCATTTCCTGCATAACAATCTATCTGTAAACCTTGCCACCTCTACTCTGAAGACAAATCCTGAATCAGACCACGTTACTCCTTTGTTTACAATTCTCCAGTTACTTTGCATTGCAAACTCTATACTCAGACCCAAAGGGTTGTGCTCTCTCATCACTACACTCCATCCATTCTTTCTTCCTGTTTCTCTAATAAGGTAAGTTTGTTTCCACTTTAGGAATTTATACTATTTCCTTTGCCTGAAGACTCTGCTCCTAAATCTGCGTGGATGATCCTTGTGATTTATGTCTTAGCTCAAACATCAAGTCCTGAGTGAAGCCTTCCCTGGCTACCCAATCACTATTTTATTTCGTTCAACAAATAAATTGTGTTTGTTGACATTTAGCATCTCCTATATGCCAGGCAGTGTCCTACATGCCAATGATGCAGAGGTGAGCAAAGGAAAACCCTTGTTTTCTTGGTGCTGGGGATCCGTTTCGTAATGAACAAACATAGTGCAATCAGAGGAGTGATCAAAGGGATTGTAGTAGATGAGATGAGAGGCGGTGAGAGGGGCTTTGGATGGATTTTGGACTTTATTAGAGTATGTTGAGAAGCCTTTGGACTGCTGTTTAGTTACCTTACTGGGGAGGTGGGCAGTTAGGCCACTGCAATAATTCGGTCAAGAAGTGACGGTGGCTTGGGGCGCCTGGGTGGCTCAGTAGATTAAGCGTTGGACTTCAGCTCAGGTCATGATCTCACAGTTCGTGAGTTCAAGCCCTGTGTGGGGCTCTATGCTGACAGCTCAGAGCCTGGAGCCTGCTTCGGATTCTGTGTCTCCCTCACTGCTTGTGCTCTCTCTCTCTCTCAAAAAGTAAACTTTAAAAAAATTTAAAAAGAAAGGAAGAAATTATGGTGGCTTGACTGGTAGTTGGTAGTATGTCCATTTTGACAAGATTTGGCCACAGGAGTGATTTTTATATTTTATATTTCTTCTGTTTATTAAAATGGGGTTTTCTTGGTTGTTATTTCTTCTAAGGAATGGAATTTGGACAGCTCTAAAATTAAAGGATATAAAAGGACACAATGTTTGTAATTGAAGTCTAGTACACAGTTTGGTTGATTTCGGTTGTAGCTGGTGCTTTTCGGGTATAATGTACCTTAAATGTTTGTGGGGCTTGCCCCCTAATTTAGGTTTCTGCTCAAATGCTACTGCCTCAGAAAGACTTTACCTAGTCTTTGTTTTAAAGAGCCCCTCCATCACTCCTAACTCCTTACCCTGGTTTTTGTTTTCGTGACCGTTTTCCTATCTGTTTTTTTAAAGGGGGTAGTGGGGAGAGGCAGAAGAAGAGGGAGAGAGAGACTCTTAAGCATGCTCCATGCTCAGCACAGAGCCGGACGTGGGGCTCCATCTCATAACCCTGAGATCATGACTTGAACCAGAATCAAGAGTCAGATGCTTAACTGACTGAGCCACCTAGAGGCCCCTCCTATCTGACTTTTTAAATTTAATCGTTTGTTTACTTTCTGTCTCTCCCTACTGGAATGTAAACTCCAAGAAAGGAGAGACTTTTTCCATTTCTTTCACTGCTCTATTCCTATTGTCTAGAACAGTGCCTGGCATAGAGTAGGTGCTAAATAAATATTTATTGAATAAGTGAGTGAATGGATGGATGGCTTGGGTTGCTGGGCCCATGCTCATTTGCCTGATTGAGTAGCTTCAAGTTTACTTCAAGTAGTAACCAACGACCGAAATTGTCGTTTTTCCCTTGCTTCCTAGGAGATAGTTAACTGAAAGGAATCTGTCCCACTACTGCAACCAAACCAGATGCCTTCTTTTACTTCACCCGACCAAGGAGAGGACCTGGAGGCCTGTGTTTTAAGATTTTCAGAGTTAGATTTAAAAGACACAAGGCTTATCAATCCCAGTAGCAGTCTTAAAGCCGAGTTGGATGTCAGTACGAAAAAGAAATACTCATTTGCCAAGAAAAAGGTAAGATTGCCGCATTGCCGTTTATGCTTCAGGATCACATATGTATAGTTAGTTCAGATGCATCTATTAGTAGCTCATCAAGGCTGTCCTCCAGGGAACAGAGGGCTAGTGAGACTCAAGGCTGCTGCCATGCTCAAGGCAAGGTATAGTTAGGGTCATTAGTGATCTTAAGTCAGTGCCAGGCGAAGAAGAATCATAGGTAAGGTGTGGTTGTGGAACACGTATGGTTGAGTACTTGAGGACAGATTCTAGAAAGATGGGCTGAATTCCTTTTCCCACCTAGAGTTAGGGGAAGGATCCCAGGATCCCAGGAGACCTTGTCAAACGGAGAACAGACAGGCAGATGGCAGCTGCCATCTAAGACTCCTGATCTGATCTAGCTGGCTGAGTTCTTTTGGTTAGGAGAAGGGACACAGCAGCCCAGGATGGATGCAAACTTACTAAGGACAGTTGGGATTGGATTATAATGGGAGGTGATATTGATATGCTGCTCTTCTATGCCATTTATCCTTTTTTCAGAGATCGTTGACTCAAACCTCCTGCTGAAGGTCAGAGGAAGGAAAACGACCAGAGGACATGCAACTGAGACTTAGTTTTCTTACCTCCAGTCTGCTGTCCTTCTTCCTTCCACAGTTAGCTTTTGTTGGCTTCATGTCAATGAAGAATAGATGTCCCTACTTATAACTTCTCATCCGTCACCCCTCTGTTCTCATCTCACACGGATGTCCTTGAAAATGAAACTCAAAGGGTACAGAAAGGTTTTTTCAAATATTATCTTAGAAAAATTTCAGACTTAGAGGAAAGAATTGTACAGAGGACCCTCATATCCCCTTTGCACACAAGCTCCATTCATGTTTCATCAGTTGTCCCAAATGGCTTTATAGATCCATTCCAGGGTGTTGCATTGAGCTGTCACATCTTATATATTCTTCATTCTGGAACACTTTCTCATTTTTCCCCTGAAATCGTGACCATGACATTTTTAAAGATTACATGAGTTATTTTGTAGAATATCTCTTTATTTGATCTTCACTCATGTTTCCTTATGATTAGATTCAGGTTAGTGCTTTTATTAACAAAACCATCCCACAAGAAATGCTGTGTTTATCTGGTGACAGTCTATCAGGTGGTTCACAATGGCAATTTGTCCCATTACTGGTGGTGTTAACTTTGGTTACTTGATTAAGGGAGTGACTGTCAGATTTCTCTGTTATAAAATTATTCTTTTTTCCCTTTTAAGAAGTCAGTATTTGAGGGGGGAGGGGGAATACTTTGAGACTGTGTACCTATGCTATTCCTTATCCAACTGTCATCTACTAATTTTAGATTCATTGGTGTTTCTTTGCTTAGTCAATTGTTACTGTGATGGGTGCTAAAGGGTGATTTTCTAATTGCTTCATTCCTTCTAGACTTATTACTTGGCATTTTGCTGTAAGGAAGAGCCTTCTTTTCTCCCAATTTGTTTGTATCCATGTGGACTGTAGGTTTACATTTTATTTGTTGGGTGATAGTCCACTGTGTCATGATTTATTGCGATGCTCAGATCATCTCAGATCTGGCTGGGGGCCCTTTTAAGCTAGTATCTATATGTCCTTTTGACTTGCTCCCATCATTCTTTGAGCATTTCCTTACTTTCTGACTCAACAAGATGTTCCAGACTCATCTTGTATTTTCCCTGCCCCATCCCTGGAACCAGACATTTCTTCAAGGAGCTCCGGTTGCTTCTAATATAAAATCACAACCTGGAGGCTCAGCAAACTCATTGCTACTAAATGTTACTTCTCCCAGGACCTCTGGTGTGTGAAGCTAGGAAAATATGTAGATGAGTGCATAAACGTCTATATGTTTATGCGCTAAACCTATACCTATACTTCTATATTTACTACCATCCCAATATTACGCCATGAGCTCATACCAGCACTTCACTTTCATTCCAGCATCACAAGAGTTTTCTTAACTCTCCCTTTCCCATATTTATAACTTCCCTATTTGAGGAGGTTTGATGAGAAACTTGGCTCTGATTAGTCCCAATGTATTTCCTTATTTGCATATTCTTCTGTATGGAATCAGTATACCCACCCTGCCACGCTGGGCCTCCAGGGCCTGCCTTCCTGTAGGCTTCACCCACCTCTGAGCTGCCATCCTGGCTCTGGCCTGACTCTCCCTCTTGAACAGATCCCACAGGGGCTCAACTGCAGATGGGTCCTCAATGCCTTGTTCACAAGGCCTTAAAAGACCAGATAGGATTTGAAAACCAAAGTTTAATACAAAGAAGCACATATGTTGACATATGTGCTATCTCTTTTGTTTTTTTGTTTGCCTATCTGGAAGGATTCACTGCAAAAGAGGCTAAAAATGCCCTGCGGTGTAATTTCAGGCTACCCTTCCTGGTACTTCGGTCTGAGACAGTCCAGATACAGTTGTGTACAGCCAGAGGATGGCCCCACAGTGGCGCTTCGTGTCTGTTATCGATGTTCAGAGTGCTTGTTTTTGGATGCTTTACAGTAGTCTCCAAATGCATTGCACACACACACACACACACACACACATAAGTATCTCCTTTCCCATTAGACTAGGAGGGAACAGTTGTTGAGAGGCTGATAATCATAGATCCCATTTAGCCTCTATGAGGCTGATAATCATAGATCCCATTTAGCCTCTATTTGTACATCAAAAATACCACAGAACTAAAGAACAAAGACAAGCTAGGAAACAGATTTGTGAGAACTATGATCAATAAAAGGTCACTAAAACTGCTTACAAAACAGAAAATCCATGCCACAGTAGAAAAATAGGCAATAGATGTAAATACGTGGGGTGCCTGGGTGGCTTAGTCGGTTAAGCATCCAACTTTGGCTCAGGTCATGATCTCACCGTCCATGGATTTGAGCCTCGTGTCGGGCTCTGTTTTATTTTAGATATTTATTTAAATTAGATGTTTAAAGAGGTGTAAAAATGTATGCATGGAATGCTTACTCAGCATTGCTTATTTGCATCACCCACTTGCCCTAATTGCAAAGTTTGGAAACAAATGTCCATTAATTAGGAATTGGTTAAGAGAATTATGGCATGCCCATAGTTTTCTGTTTAATAGTCTTAATAAATATAAATATTTTTTTATAAAAACAACAAAATTATTTTCCAAAAAATCAAAACATTTTGGAACATTTCTTTCCAATCTTTTTCAGTGTAAATTTTAAATGTTGAGGTTACATTGTATAAGCAAATTTTTTCCATTGTTTTTCACTTAACATTATATCATAAATATTTTTTCATATAACTTAAAACTACCTGCTCGATATTCTATAGTAAATACATTCCATAATTGCCTTGACCGTTTTCTTTTTAGATATGACTGATAATGTTGTTTGTAATGTTGTAATAATATTCATCTGAAATTCAGGTTCTTCCTTTAAGAACAGTCCCTAGCAAATTTTAGATAGAGGCATAAATTTATTTTTTATTTATTTTTTTTCAACGTTTATTTATTTTTGGGACAGAGGGAGACAGATCATGAACGGGGGAGGGGCAGAGAGAGAGAGGGAGACACAGAATCGGAAACAGGCTCCAGGCTCTGAGCCATCAGCCCAGAGCCTGACGCGGGTCTCGAACTCCCGGACCGCGAGATCGTGACCTGGCTGAAGTTGGACGCTTAACCGACTGCGCCACCCAGGCGCCCCTAGATAGAGGCATAAATTTAAAGTAAAACTAACTCTCTCAAGAAGTTCTTCTAAAAAAAACTGGGACATACACCTAGAAACCCATGTGGACGGATGACGTCAGGGATTCACTGAGACTTCTGCCAGCCTTACACCTAAGGTTAATCATGGAACATTTGCAATGTAATTGCAGGCATTTGCCCTTTTTGTCAAAACCAAAGAAGTTCCTGCACATCCTTTTGAATGTAAAGAAAAATGGTGGAAATGTTGTCAACAGCTGTTCAAAGACCGGATCGGCATCCATAGACATGTGGCAACACAACATGCTGATGAGATCTGCCGCCACACTGCTTCCGTGTTAAAGCAGCTGGCTGTGACACTGAACACCTCAAAGAGCCTTAAGCCTGCAGATGATAGGAACCCTCTAAAAGGGTACTTGACCTGTAACAGGGAAGTGTCCGCTTGGCTCCCTGATGTAAGCTGCTTTAGCCCTGATGAGCTGATAAGGTAAGAATTCCATTCTGTACTTTTGGTTTAATTTTACCAGTTTTTCCAGCCACAATGAGATACCACTGCCTATCTACTAAAATGGCAAGATCTTTAAGGCACAGGATTTCTCTATGGGTCTAAGCCAGGCTGATAGCCACATACTCTGTATTATGGAAGCAGTGATATATACCCATGTAGCTGGCAGCATTCACTAGGTTTCATGGAAGGATACATCTTACCTTTTTGAAGGAGAGGTAATGAACAGAAAATTGTATTAGTATTTTCAGAGATAAGTTGGAAGGCTCAGAAATGTTAATGATTCCTCTACCTTGAGTATCAGAGCTTACAAAGCATATTTTGTTACCAAATATGGTTATCTCAGTTGATCATGTTTTAGAAAGGATGTTAACTTAAAAAAAATTTTTTTTTAATGTTTATTTATTTTTGAGAGAGAGACAGAAAGAGACAGAGTGCGAGTGGGGTGGGGCAGAGAGAGAGGGAGACACAGAATGCGAAGCAGGCTCCAGGTTTGAGCTGTTAGCACAGAGCCCGACACAGGGCTTGAACTCACAGACTGTGAGATCATGACCTGAACCGAAGTCAGACGCTTAACCAACTGAGCTCCCCAGGCGCGCCCCAGAAAGAATGTTAACTTTTAGAACTGGGGCACAGGATTAGAAGTTTAGATCCTACCTTTGCAAAACTCACAAAATTATATTACAGAATTCTGGAGGACAAATTTCTGATTTTAAGCAATTCCTGAACTATTTCGTGAATAGAAAATGTCCAAATTTAATATACTTTTGTCATTACTATTCAGTGCCAAATACCTCTTGTTTATCAAGAAAAGGAGAAAGAGAATTGAACTTGGGCTCAGAGTTGAGCTAGTCACTAAAATTCTTTATATGTCGTCACCTCTAAAATAGTAATATCGGTGCCTGCCCTGTTTACCTCACAGTGTTGCTATATGAATTATACAAAATGATGGTAATAGCTGAACTATAAAATGGCATACAAGCATACAAATAATGGCCTCTTTGCTTCTGTATGGCCCTGTGCCTCAAGGAATTTGCTCTCTAGGGGGAGAAACAAAAAAAAAGGATACATGAAACATTTAGCAGAGGGTATGAGACAGGCTACTTAATTATCAGTTAAATTATGTGGTGCAGATAATTTGTTACAGTAGTTTAGAGGAAGGAAAACAGGCTCTAAAATAGACAAGGTTTCAGAAGAGAGTAGGCCCTGCAGTATGATGAGGGTATTGGTGAGGGTGTCAGATTCCAGAGCTGGATGGGACCTCAATTACCATCTACCATAGCATTCTCTGGAATCTGTTCTATGCAACACCAGCTCTGAAGGATGCTAACAGGTGTTGGAAAGAGGTGCTAAAGACAGATAGGTTTGGGAAGCACTAGGTTAAAATGTTTTTTATTGCAGGACGTTTCAGAGCCTTCAGTAGATAAGGGGCTTTCCTGAGATTCTCAGAGAGATGTTGTCTGCAAGGTTTCTCCAAAATGTGATTTCATAAAACAGCTTCAAGCACACTTTGGGAAATGCAGTTTACTTCACTTCTCCAGTTTTAGAGATGAGGAAGTCAGTCTCAGAGATGATAGGAGACCCACCCAGCTCCCATGCCTAGTTAGTAGGAGACAGCACAATGCAGTAGAAAGAATATGGATTCTAGTGTCAGAAGACTGTTCAAGTCTTGACTGTCACTCTGTCGCTTTCTCACCTGGAAGGAATCGGCCTTGGTTTACTCAGCTGTAAAGTGGGGATAATAATAGTCCTCATGGTTAAGAAGATTACATGAAAAAATGGAAGTGAAACCTTTTTGTACAATGAGAGATTCAAAAACAGATATGACCCTGTCTTACAGGATAAGCCAGAAATTTCTGTAAAATGGGTTATTGATTCCTGTCTCATGAGTATGATGACTAAATGAGGAAATCAAAGTAAACTTACTTTTTGTAAAGTAAGTTGGGTGCAGATAACGTTTTCTTCAGAGCAAATACTGACCGGAGTTGCTGCTTCTCTCAGGCCAACAACAGTAGGAGAAAGTTCGGCACAAGTTGGTCCATCGCGGCCTGCCCTCTGATACTGCCTGGGCCTACTTTGTGAATTGTGGCTGCCTTATGCCAGTGACTCAAATCTTCTCCCTGTGGTTTTCTTCTTCTAGGGGCCAGGGCAGTGATGAAGGAGAGGTTCTACTTTATTACTGCTACTGTGACCTGGGGGATCCCCCCTGGGTCTGTGCCTGGCAGATGGCTCTGTGCCAGCACCTGCGCCTCACAGGCAAGGTAACACTGCACCCTTCACGGGACTCCTCTTGTCTCCAGTTTGCACTACAGAGGTTATGCTCACGACAAAAAGGATTCCCTGTTAGGTTCTGCGAAATCCTGCTAGGCTTTTAAGTAGACCGCTAAACAGCTATTAATGTGGCATTTTATGACTGTTTAATGGTGTAGACTAAGAATCAGCAGACTTTTCCTTACAAAGCAAAATAGTAAGTATTTTAGGCTTTGCCCAAAACCTGCTCACTCTTGCTTCTATTAAACCCTAAAACTGTGTGTGGAATTGTGACGAAATTATAACAGGATACAGTTGGATTAATTATGCAATATTTCTTTTCAGTTGTCTAGCCATTGTATATTGTTTAAGAACTAAAGTTTAAATCTTTATGATCTTTCCTGCTAGATAGGCCATTCCTTGCCAGAAAATTCCTATAGTCTGTACTCAAGAAGTGCCTAAAATTGAATTTGTTGATCTTTAAGTCTATATGTGTTTTCTAAACAAACAAACCAATGAACAAACAACACCTACTCAAGCATGCTACTGTAACATGAAAACAACCTTAAACAATAGGGACAAGATGTGAAATGGCTGTGTTCCAATAAAACCGTATGCAGAAGCAGATACAATTTGCTGACCCCTGGCATTAGGAAATGTTCTTGATATGTTAGCTGGAAAAAAATTTCATAGAACTATACATATAGGTATAATTCCAAGTTGCTTCTTGATTTTTCTAGAACATGCCAGGGTCTTTTACCATTTTGTGGTATTGACATTTGCTGCTCCCTTCCCTCCAGGATGCTTTCCCGCTAGATCGTCACTTGGCTCATTCCCCACTGCAGATCTCTGCACACATCTTAACCTCCTCAGAACTCTGATCCAAAGTAGTCCTCTCTCTAAACCTTGTCACTTTCTGTCACCTTCTGCTCAGAGAATTTCAAAGAATTTGTTATTGTCTGAAAGTATAATCCTTGTTTAATTTGTTACAATCTGTCTCCCTAATAAAAGCTTCATGAGGATAGGAACTTTGTCTTAATTGATGTATTCTTAGTGCTAGAACAGGGCTTGGTGCATAGCATTACAGTAAATATTTGGGGAGCGTTGAATAAAGAAATGAATATATGTTTGTAATAGAACCACAAGTGTTTGTATATAAAGATGGAAGGTAATAGATACCCAGATGTTAATCATGATTATGTCTGCGTGATAAGATTGTGGATGGTTTTTGTTATTTTCTGAAACGTTTTTTATGATTACATGTATACACACATATATAGACGTAGACTTATATATGCATATACATATACGTGCATGCACATACACACGTATATAGGTAAAACTAGAGACAGAGACAGATAATATATTACTTTGCATATTTTTTGAAGATGTATTTATTTTTGAGAGGGAAAGTGCAAGCAGGGAAGGAGCAGAGAGAGAGGGGGACAGAAGATCTGAAGCAGGCTCTATGCCAACAGGAATGAGCCCAATGTGGGGCTTGAACTCACGAATCGTGAGGTCATGACCTGAGCTGAGTCAGAGGCTCAACTGACTGAGCCACCCAGGTTCCCCAACAGATAATGTGTTTTTAAAACTCAAAAGGAAATGAACTAAAATTCCCTCTGAGATCCCCTCAGGTTATGACATTGTACAATCGTAAGCCTAATCTTTCCCACACGTTTTAAGTCCCAAGGCAGTTGTCTGATCATTGATATTTTCCACACTGATGTTTTCTAACAGATGGTGCCAAAAGCTTCCTTTACCTCATTCAGTTCATTGTCACATCCTGCCATTTCTACCTCTAAAATATCCCTTGTGTCCATTCGTTTCTGTCCTCCCTTCGACCACCTTAGACCGTGCCCCACCCTCTTTTATCCATTTCAGGAGCTTTTTTTAATTTTAATTTTTAAAAAAATGTTTATTTAATTTATTTTGAGCGGGGGGGGGGTGGGGAGAGAGAAAGAGAAAGAAAGCATCAGCAAGGGAGGGGCAGAGAGACAGGGAGAGAGAGAATCTCAAGCAGGCTCTGCATTGTCAACACAGAGCCCGCCTTGGGGCTTCATGTCACAAACCATGAGATTATGACCTGAGCCTAAATCAAGAGTCTGACCCTTAACCGGCTGAGCCACCCAAGCACCCCGAGGTAGCCTTTAATCTACTCTTGTTCTTCTGTCCTTGCCTGCCATTTAATCCATTCTCCACACTGCAGCCTGCATCGTCTTAAAAAGTAAATAAAACACGGCTGTGCTCTCCTCAGAATCTCTCAGTGGCTGTCTAGTGCTTTTCGAGTAAAACCCAAATCCTTGATATACCCTTAGGTTCCTGCATGATTTAGCCCCTTCCTTTTCTGCCTATCTGATGTCATTCTTCACTCCTTATACTCCAGTGACATGGTCTTTCAGGTTTTTCTGGAGCCCACAAAGGTTTTTTGCATCTTTGGGCCTTTTTCCAGGCAAACTGTCTTCAAGGGACTCTCCCACACCCAGTTTCTCTTGCAAAATTTTTACTCAATCTTCAGTTCTCAGTTTCAATGATAGTTCCTCAAAGAGACTTTTCTCGACCTTCAATCTAAATTCATTTTTCCCAGTACACCCTCACATAGCATCTTGTAGTTATTTTCATAGCATTTGTCAGTTTGTAATTTTTATCTTAATATCTGTGATTGCCCTTAGTCTGTAAACTCAAAGAGGGCAAGAACCCTTTTTTAACTGCTAAATCCCTAAATCCTAGCACAGTTCCTGGCGCGTAGTAAAATCTTTAGTAAATATTTGTGGAATGAATACATTTATTATCACCTCTGTTTGAGAACACCTTGGGAGATGGATGTTCTCACAGTGAACTTGAATGTACAAAATACGAAGTCAATCTCTTTCCTTGTTTGGGGGGCAGATTTTTACCCTTGGCCCAGCCTGAAGTGAACTAGCAGTGAGGGTCCCTATCCACAAGGTGGCAGCACCTGCCTGGCTCTGAGTCTAAAATCTTTAGGCTTCAATGATACGTGCCCAGTTTACTGAGGTAGTTTTCTGATTTTGGGAGATTTGGCAGAGTATTACCATTTAGGTAGGGAAAGAAGACAAGTTGAAAATTCGAGAAAGAAGCTTCTGATTCCTATTGCTATAAACTCCTTACTGCCTCAAGAAATTTGAAGGGACACAATGGAGGCTTTGGAAGGGAAAAATTACATGATTTGGAACAAATATCTGGTTTGAATCTCAAATCTACCACCTGCTGACTCTGTGTCTTTGGGCAAGTTACTTGATTTCTCTCAGCTGCTGTCTCCTTTTCTGTCAAATGGGAGTTATGGTATGTACCTTTCAGGCTTATAAAGCTCCTATATCATAGTAGGTGCTCAATAAATACTAACTGTTGCTCTCCATTCCTCAGATATAAGGCTTTCCTCACCAAGGAGCTACTTCACAGGTTTTTCTGGAGCCTTAGGGATTGAAAGTCTAGTGCGTGAGTTTGGATTGCTCAACAGATTGCTCTGCCCCAGCTTTACAGGGATTAGGTGTCCTTGTCTTTTATTTGGGTTTTGAGATTAAAAGAACATAGGAAAGAATCTACTAGTCTAGCCTAAAGACAGTTATGTAGAAGTATGTACTTTATCTGCCATGGTCAGAAATAGTTTTAGAGTAAATTTTGTGACACTTCCACTGGTTCAGCTCTATTTTCTATGTAGACCCTTGAAAAAGTATAAGTTGATTGTGGGGATAGTGGTCTATACAGCAGAGATGGCATATTCTTTCTGCTTTCCTCTCCCATGCCCAGAGCAGGTTTTAGTGGATTGTAATTCTCTTTGTCAAGGATCCAGAATGCTCATCATGGAACTCTGGCTAGCCACTACTAGTGAGTTGGCATTGGCTTATGAAATGAATCCCATTTATATACATGCCCTAAAGAACTGGATCGAGGGAGGTAACGGTATTTCCTCTGGGGCCTGAAAAAGGGCAGCCTTGTAAATTTTTCAAATTCTCATGCATTGGTAGGTATCATTGTTCTCTAAATGGTAGTAACAATCTAGGACCTTGAATTAAATGACCTCTCTCTCCGTAGAGTACCATGATACTAGAGTGGTCTACGTTCTCTCTAGCGCTTTTCTCCAGAGAGCTCAGCTCCTTCTAAAGATGATGCATCCTTAAACTCATCCGAAGGGTTTTGTAGTTCCAAGACAATTAACTTGGCAGCGTCCCCAGAGCATTGCCTCTTAAGGCAGGGGCCTGAATCCAGGTTCGAATGTCCCCTAACCAGCGAAGCATTTTAAAGAGAATACAGTGTTTGAGAAGCCAAAAAGCTTCAGATATGGATACGCATCCATTTATTCAACAAATGTGAATTGAGTACCTACTCGGCAGGCACTGTTCTAAGCACCGGCGATGCAGTAGTGGACAAAACACACACACCCCTTGTGGACCTTGTGTTCCAGTGGGTGGGTTTGCAGGGGTGTACTCACATGCCCTCCTAGCTCTCAGCCGTACTCTGTGTTTTTGGACTTGGGAAATATCTCCTCAGCAGTTGTCTTCATTGTTGCTTCTCTCTTACCTCCTTTTTATGAAGATGAAGAAATTGAGGTCCAGAGAAGTAAGTTAATTTTCTCAGGGCCACAAAGCAAGTAAGTGGCAAAGATGAGTCTTGATCTTAGATCTTCTGACCTGGATTTAGGTTAAGCTCAAAATTTATTTCTTTGGGCATTGGACAACTGGGGCTTTGTAGCAAATGGGGCTTTCCAGAAGTTTCACTCATTGCATTCTCTTCTTCAGCGCACATCTATTGAGTACCTCATCTAAACTGTGGGCAGTGCCATTTTAGAAAACTACAAGTATCTTTGTGTGGTAACACTTTTGTTGTGTCTCTGCTTTTCCCCTTAAACTCACTGACACACACAAGCCTATTCTGCCCCGGGAAGATTTAAACTAAGCTAAGAACAGGCTGCATTCCCTTTCTCTCACCGTCTTGTGTCCCAGGTTCGAATTGCTACAGAAGGAATCAATGGGACAGTTGGTGGAAGCAAACTGGCCACCAGACTCTATGTGGAAGCCATGCTTTCCTGCCCATTGTTTAAGGATTATATGTGTAAGGATGATTTTAAGGTAAGAGAAATTGAAAATAAAATGGATTTTGAGCCATTTGCTTCTGCCTCAGTGCCTCTTCCCTCTCTAGGCTCTGAAACGGAGATCAGTGTGGAGAAGTCAGCAGCCTTTTTCCCCATTAGGTTGTGAGGCAGTGCAGTCAAAGGAGCATGCTCATTCCACTTCTTTGTGTAGTCGCCATGTGATCTGGGGCAAGTGAATGCCCTTAATCTCCTTTCTTATCGAATAAGGACATTACAGTTTGCACAGTCTAACTCTAAAACTTAGATGTGTTTGCTCGCTTGAGGGACCACCTGGCTGTTTCAGGGCATCACGACTTTTTAGTCAACCTGGAATTACAAGATCAGTACTTCATACCACATGGGGGACAAAGCCGTTGCTCTCATGGCTGAGCTCCTTTGTTTGAGCGACCTGAGCTCCTTTGAGTGACCTTATGCTTTGTCACAGTAGGTGATAAAGGTGGTGGGGACTACCTTACTAGTGTTAGTGCTGGTGATGGTAGGAGAGAGGTCGCTCCTCCAGAGCAAAAGCTAGGATGTAATCTTACATGCTGAAATTATTTTGGTTTTATAGTTAAACGCTTATAGCCATAGAAACACCTTTGCAATTTAACATTTCAGTTCATGGAAGGTATGCAATAAATATTTATTAGAGGTGAATTATCTGAAACATTTTAGGCCCTAAACTCCCTTCCCATTAAAACATTAATTCTTACTTTGAAGTTTCTTAAGACTTCAGCTATTATTACAAAACAGTTATAATTCTTGTATTTGGCACTTGGCTTATATCTGGAGATGGGAGAGTAAGACTGTATTCTGTTTTGTTTCTTATTGGCTAGACCAGCAAAGGAGGGGCTTGCTGTTTTCCAGAATTGCGTGTTGGTGTATTTGAAGAAATTGTGCCCATGGGGATCAGTCCCAATAAGATCTCCTACAAGAAGCCTGGTATGCTTGCTTTTAGAAGAAAAATTTTGTTCTTCTTCACAGGGACGAAACTTAATATAGAAACACATGTGGAAATTAGACACTCTGATCAGCAATCCACTCTTTAAAATGGCTTTGGGGGTATGGAATGTAAGAAACAAAACGAAGAAAAAAGAGACAAAAAACAGAGTCTTAGATAGCAAATTGGTGCTTGCCCGAGGGAAGGTGGGCAGGAGATGGATGAAATAGATAAAGGGGATTAAGAGTACACTTATCTTGATGAGCACTGAGAAATGTATCGAATTGTTGAATCACTATATTGTATACCTGAAGTTAATATGACACTGTATATTAATTATGCTTAAAAAAAAAAAACAGAACAGCTGTAGGGTAGCTAGCGTGTGGGTCATCCAGTGCTTAAACTGGTCTTCTCTTTGGTGCTATGGTAATTGAAGACACACCCATTAGAATGCCCCGTCTTATTCTTCTTGATGACGGTTTGGCAAGAACTTATTTTCTCTTTCCAAAGATAGCAATCTGGGAAGAGTGTAATTATTATTTGTAAATAGTTCATCAACTGAATAACAGGCTTTCTGCTTCAGGAAGCAAGTGGCTTTCAAATCCAAAGCAGTTGGTTTGCAGGTGCTCTAGAATGTTCTCTTCCCCTTCCTCCCTATTGTTACCATAGATGGTTGAAAGACATTTATTTGGTGGGTTTTTGTTTTTGTTTTGCTTTTTACTATGAAAATGATCGAACATTAAAAAAAAGTAGAGAAAATAGTATAGTGAACTCCCATGTACCTGTCATACAGCTTCAGCAATTACTGATTCATTGCCAACTTTCTTCTATACCCTGCCCCCTTGTCCCATCCTGGATTATTTTGAAGGGAATCCCAATGTCATTTCATTTACAAATATTTCAGTAGAGACCTCTAAAAGATAAAATTTTTTTTTAAATAAATAACTGTAAAACCATTATTACATCTAAATAAAACCTTTTTTATAGTAATTCCTTAATATTATCAAATATCTGGCTAGTTCTTAAAATTGGCTAGACCAGCAAAGAAAAGGGGCTTGCTGTTTTCCAGAATTGCATGTTGGTGTATTTGAAGAAATTGTACCTGTGGTGATCGCATAATTTTTCAAGTTCGTTTCTGTTAAGATTCAAGTAAGGTCCACTCATTGTGGTGGATCCCTATGTCCCTTTAAGTCTCTTTTAGCTTGCACATTTGCCCCCATCTTTGTTTCTTTTCCCCATGCAGTTTGTTTTTTTGAAGGAACCAGGTCATTTTGTCTGTAGTTTCCCACCATCTGGCTAAAGCTGACTGTATCTCCTCTGTCCTCTATTTTCCTATAGATTGATAGTTACAACAGTGCTGTCTGATAGAACTAATGTGAAGCACATAGGTAATTTTATGGTGTTTTTTTAAGTCACCACATTTTAAAAGTAAAAGGAAACAAGTGAAATTCATTTTAATAAATAGGCTTTAATGCAGTGTAGCCAAAATACTTCAATGTGTAATGAATGTAAAAAATTACTAATGAGATAGATCTTTTACCTTTTTTTGCTTACTAAGTACTTGAAATCCTAGATCTATGTCACTCTTATTATAGCACATCTCAGGCTACCTTTCAAGGCCCCGATATCCCCATGTGGCTAGTGGCTACTCTGTTACATGCCTCAGATCTAGAGACTTGGTCAGATTCAGATTTGATTTCCTTTTTTCTTTCTTTCCTTTTTTTCCCCCAAGACTGCCTGACAGGTAGCATTGTCCTGTTTCATCAGGAAGCACAAAGGTCTGGTTGTCTGCATTCGCTTTCTAATATGGAGGTATTTAAAAGAATGCTAAGGGTTAAGTCAGAGGGAAATAGGAGTAGGATACAGCATGAGGGAAAGAGACTCATGCATGAAGAGAGAAGGGCCCAAAAGGGCCACGTGTGCACCATGTCCCTACCTTCGTGGGATGAGTAAGGAGCTCTTTCTTGGTGCTACAGGACGTTGTTGGGAGGTTAGGGGAGAGTGGGCTCCGGCTCCAGGCAGTGCTGTGCTGCTTTCTTTTGGGCCATGCTGTTTGGAGGCATCTCGTTTAAACATGTCCATCGGAGTCCCTGGCCAGTCAGGCCTTCGCACGGCCAGTAGAGCAGCAGCAGGGAGTAAGTAGAAGTAGAAGTCGTAGCAGATTTCCGTGCTTCTCATCACAGTTGTGAAGCTCCCTTTCACCCCCGTTTTGGTGACCTGTAACCACTTGATAATAAAAAATCAATTCTGGCTTCGTTACATTCTCATAGCCATAGGTTCGGCAGGTAGGAATCCAGATTCCTTGGCCATGCTCGGGGGCCTCTAGCCCCACCTGAGTACTTAGCAGTTTCGGGTGGTTGTTGGGGTTCACCCTTAAACAGAATGAGGCTCCCTTGGTGCCATCAGGATCCACCAGGTGTGGTGACTGCCATCCCCAGAGTCCCTGTCTGTAAGGTGTGGTTAGTCCATGCTGCCAAATTCCCCCAAAGTCCTCACAATCAGGGGATGTCTGGACCCCCTAAGATACGGGAATATTTCTGTTCTGGAGAGTCAAGAAGGCAGAGGACCCCACCAGACCTAGGTTCTCTCTTTTTAGTCTCCTTGGATTTTACTTATTTTCTTCATCTCCTTTCTCTCCTGCATGCTTTAGCTCTTCCCTCCTTTTCTGTCTCCTGCCCTGCTTTCTTGTGTCACTGCTGCTGTCAGCCCTTCCCACCCTCTCTTTTCCTCATGCACACAGACTTACACACATTCTTCTTACCCTTTTGTATTTTTGAAGAATACCCCACTTTATTCCACAAATGTATACTCGTAGCTGCCTGTCAAGATTCTTAGCCTTGAACTTGGGCTCACCTTTGTTATAGTCAAAAGCCTATAGTCAAGCACATACATGCCCAGGCTCCTCCACATACAGTGAAAATAGAACATTGGCCGTATAATGGACCAGCAAACCCACTTAGCAATTTAGATCCCCACTGTCTGGCTTTTATCACTGGGTTAGACCAAGAGAATGGAAAATTCTTTGACTAATCATTTCTAAACCTCCAGGTCTCCATACCACTTACCTTTGGAGGAAGGAAAAGGAGGATATCTGGAGTTACTAAACTGTTTCATTATGGTCATCAAGTAGTGTTATTTTGAGATATAATTGCAATTATGAATAAAGGTTTGGGTGGAAGGAAACGGAATAACATGTGAGTTATCAGGGTGGGCCAATTGTGATTGGGTTTTGAGTTTTGTTTTTGTCTTGTTTTAAGTAGATTTTTGGTTTGGTTTTAGGAGTCCATTTATCTCCAGGTGAATTTCATAAAGAAGTAGAAAAGTTTTTGTCTCAGACAAATAAAGAACAAAGTGATACTATCCTCCTGGACTGCAGAAACTTCTATGAAAGCAAAATAGTAAGTAGAACCAGAATTGAGTTCAGTGAAATGGTAGGCCTTCCCCTACCCACATCATGGCATGTTTCCCGAGGTGCTGCTGTTTATGCCTGCCTGTGCCCAAGTCACATAGATCTCCCCTGACTGCTAGCAGCTTCAGAGAAAACCCTAGCCTTTGAACTCAGGACCTGGTGAGAAAGTCTAAGAAAGTAGGAATTAAAAGACATCTTGGCACATAATGTACTTTTTGGCTCCCATGTGCCTACCCTTGATATAGGTCAAGGATCCTATAGTTTGCTTTGGGCAGCCTTTCCAGTTTTCTGAGGACTCTGGTAAGGTGACCAATAGCCCACCAGGCTTATTTCTGAGTTCCAGATCTTGAAGTTGAAAGGTCAGAGTGTAGGATGAGAAACAGCAGCTAGTAAGTGGTGCCTTCCAAAGGGGGGCTCTGAGTGGGGCTGACACAGAAAGAACCTTTGTTCTTACCAGGTATGTTTTTCTGATAAATTTCCTTCTGCTTTTCCTATGTTGTAGGGGCGATTCCAGGGCTGTTTAGCCCCAGACATCAGGAAATTCAGTTACTTCCCTAGCTACATTGACAAAAATCTAGAACTTTTCAGAGAGAAGAAAGTGCTGATGTATTGCACTGGGGGTATCCGTTGTGAGCGGGGTTCAGCCTACCTCAAAGCCAAGGTGAGTTAACACCCTTGGAGTCACTGCAGGTGTGGAGATGAAGAAGGTTCTACCAACAGCATGTAGTGAGCCTTCCACTCCCCACCTTCATTCCCTCTGTCACCCTCAGCCAGCCAGGGATTTATTTTTCCCTTGTATGGTTCCAGAATAGAGTTTGTAAGTACAAGATCTGAAGTTCTTAAATCTCAAGATGTGGAAAGCACTTAACAGTCTTAGACACTCATCAGGTACAAAAGGGAAAGATTAGTGAACATCTCCCTTTTCCTAATCCTTATGCTTGATCCTGAGAAGAGCAAATTCACATTACATGTCCCGACAGGTGTCCTTCTATATTTAGGGGACAGCAAAAATAGCCGGGCTTCCCAGGATCTAGTGGAAGGCCCTGACTGCTGTCATCACCTGCCAGTCTCCTGTGGAGCTTCTTACTCGTCTCTGTCTCCTCAAATTTCTTCTTGTTTTTCCTCACATAGGGAGTATGCAAGGAAGTGTTCCAGCTCAAGGGTGGCATCCACAAGTACCTGGAGGAGTTTCCTGATGGTTTCTACAAAGGGAAATTGTTTGTTTTTGATGAGCGTTATGCCTTATCCTACAACAGTGATATAGTGTCAGGTAGGTTGGCACAGGCTGGAACCTGAATTTATGATCAGGCATACTCTGTATGAAGCATTCTGGAAGGCAGGCCAGTACTGGTTACGTGAAGAAGAAAATACGGAGAAGAAGTAATGTAGTATGACCATTTCCCATTAGAGTTGGAGATGCAGTAGTGGAGCAGACAGAACCCTGGACCAGGAATCAGGAGGCCTGTACTGCCATCTTGACTTCCTGTTTACTGGTTAGGCAAGTGCTTTACATTAGGGGTGGTGCCACTTGCTTTGCCTGCATGCTGGGGGTTGAACTAATAGGCTGAATCAAGGGTCTTCACCAGGAGATGAGATATAAAATTTAGGGGTTCTGTGAATTTGGATGGGAAAATAATTATATCTTTATTTTTGCAACCCCGCACTACACGTAGCACTTTCCTTGACTGTAATGTAAGCAACAAATCAGTAATATTAGATACACCAGTGACTCTGTCATCAACAGAAACCACAGTATTTTCACATATGATAGTGGCTGCAGACATCCCCAAATAGCATTTATGTTCGTCATTGTCTCAAAATGGAAGTATTAGGCCCCCACTGTCTTATTTCATGTGTTAATATCTTACTATACAGATTTTTGAAGATGTTTTGATATTTTATATTTCTATATAATTCGTTTCCTTGTAATACTATGTATTTTATTTAAAGAACCTCCATCTTAGATGGTCTATAGACAACATGTGGTAGGTGAGGTACTTTTGAGTGGTGGGCGGGGCATTCCGAGGTAGGGGCTGAACCCACAGCCAAGGCAGGGGTGGCCACAGGAAGGTGTGAGCTCAGGAAGCCTGTGGTTTGACTGTAGTTTTGAGTCCTCACCGATGTGTGGTATCCAATGAGGACAGTCAGTAAAAGGAGGATGGAAATAATCCTTAAGAAAAATGGCTTGTGCCCCCGGATGCCATTATTTTGAACCGGAAAGGTCATGGGCAGACAACCCTAGTGACTGTCGTAATTTGCTAGAACTCCTGTGATCATGAATTACCACTCAGATAATGAATAAGATTTGAGTGTGGTTGTCCTCTCCCTTTTCTTCTTGATCTTTTTATTAATTTTAACAGTCTTTTATATTTGTGTGTCTTATTGAAAGCTACTTGAGATCTGTTTTGGAGCTAGATGGAGTATAAATTATAAGTAAGTAGAAATAGTGGATTTGAGGAATGTTACTGAGGAAACGTTGGCAGGATATGATGGGTACTTGCATGTGAGTGTGAAGGCAAGAGAGAAGGCCCGAAGGTGGCTTAAACTAGTTAAGGACACTTGAAGAATGGTGATGTTGTTCATGGTAACAGGAAGTCAGCAGGGAAAAACAGGCTGAGAAAATAGATAATGGGGGTTTTAGGAATCAGGTGGTCAGGTGTCCACTGGCAACAGCAGCAGAACCTCAGGCCTGGGGAGCAGGGCCGTGGATATAGAGGTGGGAGGAAGCTGAATATAGATGTGGGATCATCTGTACTTGTGTGTTGTTTCCCACGATAAAGGGAATGACCTAAAAAGGGAAAAAGACCATTGAACCAAGGGGTAGTTGGCCAGCTTTGGAATAAAGAGAGAAACAATATTACCTGTTTTCTAAGTGGGAAAAAGAAGAAAGTGAGTCACCGAATGTTGGAATCAGGAAGACAATTCCCAGGTGAACCTACCCCTTCCCCACCCCCAAAAAAAGTGGAGGTGAAGAAGCATTTTTTGGTAGAAGACGGGGAACTTCTAAAACCTTCCCAGGCCCAACAGGATATATTAGCTGATGTGCTAAGAGTTATATTTAGGAATTGGAGAAGCGCCTGTCTACATGTATACACGTGTATATGTGTGTGTTTATAACTAGGGCTTTTCTCTCTTCCCCAGAATGTTCGTATTGTGGAGCCCCATGGGACCAATATAAACTCTGCTCGACTCCCCAGTGCCGCCAGCTCATCTTGACCTGCCCTGCTTGCCAACGACGAGGGTTCACAGCCTGTTGTGTCACGTGTCAGGACAAAGGGAGCGGGCTGGCTTCAAGTCCCACCCAGAGCAGCTTTAAAGAGGAATGTGAGTGTACAGCCCGACGGCCACGCATACCCAATGAGCTGCCACAGCCGGTGTGACGGACTCCCCACCAGCTCAGAGCCAAGGCCTGGCGCTGGTGAGGATGGGCCATGCTTATGCGAGTGGCACCATCAGCATTTCCCTAGGCCTTCGCAGAGCTAGGTTCACGGTGACCATACGCTGGAGAACATCAAAGCTGCGGCAACAGGGAAACAGGGAACGCCAGCATCATAAACTGGGTACCGTGTTGGCCACCTAAACTTCAGTGGGGGGAGGAAAGAGGGAGTTGGGTTCTGCCCGCTTACCTGAAACATTTGACTCAGAAGATGACAGAGGGGCGCCTGGGTGGCTCAGTTGAGCGTCCGACTTCGGCTTAGGCCATGATCTTGCAGTTTTGGGGTTTGAGCCCTGTGTTGGGCTCTGTGCTGACAGCTCAGAGCCTGGAGCCTGCTTCGATTCTGTGTCTCCCTCTCTCTCTGCCCCTCCCCAGCTCACGCTCTGTCTCTCAAAAATAAATATTAAAAAAAAAAAGAAGATGCCAGAGCACAGAAAAAAGAGCTGTTGTGGGATCCCAAAGCCGCTGGGGGAGAGAGCCTTGAGCCTGGTGACCAGGTCATGCCCTCTCTGTGCCATGCAGCCGGCTGGTAGTAGTCATTGGGCTTGTCAGCAGACTTGTCCACCCTGGTGGCAGAAGCGTGAAAGCTATAGCCCTGGAGGTGGACTCCTTGGAAGCAGGCCACTCAGGTCACCTACCATCCACCACCTCTGACCTCATCTCCTCTCTGGCAGCCTGAGAGGCTAAGTCAGGATTCGCAGACTATGGCATTTGACTTGCTTCCTGCTTTTTTGTAAATAAAGTTTTATTGCAGTAGCCACACCCATTCATTTACACATGATCTATGGCAGAATTAAGTTACAACAGAGACCTTGTGGTGTGCAAGACTGACAATATTTGCCATCTGGCCCTTTATAGAAAAAAAATTGCCATTCCCTAGTCTAAACTAATAGCTCATCTGATGGAGCAGATGGTCTTAAAGATGTGGCCCACCTTCATTTTTTTATTGATTTGGTTTTTGTGAGAGTGCTCCCCCCATACCCACACGCTTAGCTTTAAGTATTCTTTTTGGAAGATTCAAATTAGTTTGAGGACGCTGACATTTGGGCAGTTTTTAGATGAACACCTTGGGACAGAAGACACATTTTGAGGGAGGTCGTTCTGCATTGCCATGGTAGTTTCCCAGCCTTCTGGCCAACATGTCAGGCACGTGTCCCTGTCACCCTAGTCGCAAGAAATACATACGCAACCGTCCATAGACCAACAGATTTAATCTTATGTCGCAGTTTCCAGTGACGCAGAATACAGCTGCAGTTGTGTTTCAAGGAGAAGCCTAGTGGGAAGGGCCATCCCTGCAGCATGGTGCCACTCCTGGTCCCATCTGCAGCCTCAGTAGACACTCTCCCTTAGCGTGAGGCCCTGGCTCCACCTCTGGTTACCCTGTACTGTCCACATCATCACAGTTCAGTGTGCAAGACTTTGCCTTTTTCGTCAATAGCCTCCGCGCGGTGCTCTGCAGCTTAGTCTGTGCTCGTCAGCTATTTGGGCTGTCCTTTGTCATAAGATTTGCTGAATCACTCATGAAAATAACTCCCGAGCAACAGAAATGCTAGTTTAACTGGCACTGTGGTATATTAAAAGGCACAAGGGCATTGTGGCTTAACATTTTTGCTGGGTCCCAAGAGATGCACATGATGTGAAAAAGGGATCTGGCAGAAACACCAATATTACATTTACAGAATAATCGTCTTGGGATGGTTTGGCCAGGGTTTCCTAATTCTTTGATATCTGGATTTTCTTCACCATTGGCCTTCAGAGGCTTAATTGACAGACGAGATCAGTGGTGATGTGACACATGGTTGAAGTCTTTAACTATGGCCGTAATGGACTAGAAATTTCCCTATTGTTTTACCTCCCAGAAGCCATTGGCCCACTGTGCAATACAGAAAGGTGTTTTCAAGTATTTGGCCATAGGTTTTCACATCGTTGAGGTTGACACTGAGTAAGGAAAACATTATTTCTGATTCCAATATTAAATGGGAAATAAATCCCAGATGTTCCTAAAGAACACTCAGGGAAATGTTTGCTGCCTGGGATTGGTGAAGAAAGGATGGCTTTTGCAACTTGAAATTTCACTGGCTTTTCAATCATTTCCTCATATCCAGCAAAAGGAACCTCACGTTCTTTGAATCATGGCAGAGCTCTGTGGCCTTCAATCGCTCTTTCATGGGGGGCAACATTGTGCTTCCTGACCCACTGATCAATTGGGCAACTTTAATCTTGAGGTCCTTAAAATTTAAAGGAGGATTAATAACGATGATCTGTTCACTAAATGCCTAAGATCAAATTCATAATAAAGTATTTTATAATGCTTTTCAACCATGCGGAAGAGCGTGCTGTTTGTGCGTTACACATTCTAAACACACCTGAAACACCACGCAGTGAGGCCCCTGAAATTGGGCTCCCAGGCTTAAGTCCCATGCTAGAACGTCTTCAGTAAGATCTGTTGGTTTGGGGTCTTCTTAGTTTTTAAATAATAACCAGACTGAACTTCTGTGACTAAAGGAAAACTTCACATTAACCATAGTTTATAAAATTTTCAACTACAACCACTAGTTAACCTAAAAACCTTAGTGCATAAAGAACTGAACCACGAAAGGGTTTTGTGCCGGCACTTTGCCTTCTGGTTTCCACTGCAGAGCACAGATTATCAGTAGAACGTGTGCAGTTCAAAGGCATGGTCGTCCCCTTCACACATTAGACACCACTTCGGACCTTGGGGATGATGGGCCCAGTCAAGTCTGCGAGCCTCCTCTTCCTCACTGGAAAGGAATGGAGAGGAGATATAAGCCAGTTGACTGTGTGCATCGGGAACCATTTCTGTGGCTCTGAGAAAGCCCTGTGAAGCTTCTTGCTAACTTTTTGGTTAGCAAAGTGTGAAGTCTTTCTAAAGGACAGTTATGTGTGAGTTGTGTAAGGGCTCTCCCACTGGTCAGCGTTCACCGATGAGGGTCTGTGTTAGCGTTGACTCATTCATAAATTACTTCTAAGCCGCTGACCACACAGGCATAAAACCCACTTTCTCCACCGCCACGGTTTTTGCTTTGTACACAAGAGGCCCTGCAGTTGAAGCTCTTTCCTCCAGCTCAGATAAGAGCTAAAGTTCAGTTGATCTTAATGAGAGTAGGGTCTTAACCTGCTGGAATCAATTCCCACAGCTCTTTCTCAGAGCTCCTGGCCTGCCTCCTGCCTTGTAAAAAAGTTTCCACCCTGAAGATTACCTTGCAGCGTCTGTGTCCCCTCAGTGTTAACCTTGACATTTTCCCAGGAGCAAGACAATCGAAGCTCAAATACTGTTCACATACAAAGTAGTCAAATGCCATAAAGAGGAAAGCACTAGCCGGGAGGTTGCAGGCTCCAGTCATAACTTATAGGATGACTGGGGAGGGGGAAGGAGGCCCTTTGTTGTAACACGGGGGAGTGTTTTGAAATGAATTACAGTGTAGGCAGATGAACATCAAGCAGCAGCAAGCTAGATCAGCCACAAGAGAAAGGTCAAAGAGGTCTGTAGAACTGGTAGGTGGCAGTCAAGGGGGCTGCTGGTGTGGCAGAGACAGGTAGCTATTGCAGAAGAGGAAAAAAGGCTGTCTATACTTAGATGTCTTCCAGTTCCCGAGCTGAGCCGGTAGACCTGCGGCCACCAGATCGACGCATACGAGCTGCAACAAGAACCGAATCAGCTTGTGCGTGACACGGAGCATATAAAGCAGAGCCGCCCAGGAAGGCGTGGTTACTCAGGTTGTGGCTGGGAGCAGGGGCACACGGGTCACCCAGTCCAGGGCCTGGAGTTCACCCTGTGCCTGAGCTCCTCCTACCCACCCCTCCACCCCTGTGAGAAGAGTAATGAATGTATGTCGGTGGGCAGTCTCCCAGAGAAGACACAGCATCCGGCTCAGGTCCTAGAGACTACCAGAACATCTGACAGCTTGGAAATGTCAGGGAACAAAACCCAAAGAGTGGAAACATTTTGTCCAAAGTGACCAGAGGGTTTACATGAACTAGACTTTTAAGTATCACGTTAGCAAGCATGCTAACACGCAGTACCTCGCTGGAGCTCCACCACCAATTCTGGAATGTGGGCGTTGTTACTGTTCCCACTTATAGATAAGGAAAGTATGGCAGAGAGGCTATGTTTCTTGCTCGAATAAAGCTGGTACCAGACAGAAACAAGGTGTGCGGCTCATCTGGAGGCTCAGTCCAGCACCTCCCTCAGTACAACCTGGGTCTGTCTACATAGATTTTACACATCTGATCCTCACCAGGACATTAGCTCCTTTACCCTGGAGAAGCAAGAAGAAAAGGTCTTAGGGTCCCTAAGAGCGAGTGGCAGAATCAGGACAGGAACTTGAGTCTCCAGCCCATGGCTCGGGGTACAGATAGGGATCCCAGATTTCTTCTTCCCCCACGTGCCCTCGCCGTGTACCCTGGGCTGGGTCTGTGCAGTTTCCCTAGCTGGCACTCACTCTTACAAGGACTGGATGGGGAGAAGGGCAAAGCAGCCACTTACTCAAGTATTATTTTTCTCCATTCTGAGGACGAAGGAAATTGAGGCCGAGAGAGGGAAGTAACTTGGCCCAAGTCACGGTGAGTATGTGACGGAACTGGAAGTAGAAGCCAAGTCTCCCCATATCTTCCCTCAATTCAGTCTGCTTTTTACTTCCATTAAAGCAAAACCCTTATCATTGCAACTGCCAGACCCATTTACTGTCCAAGCCAGAAGGAATCTCAACTCTTCTGGGCCAGCCTCTATCTGCTGCTCGAACTCCTTGCACCACTTCCTGCCAAACTTGAACATCTCCATCACGTGTTTGAGAAGCATTTTAGATTCATTTATATATTCAATGGCATGTACTGGGTGCTATTATATGCCAGGCACAAGGATCAGAAATAAAGATCTAGCTTGACAGGGCACCAAGCTATACCAACAGTAAGTTTGATGAAATATTACAAGTACTCAGGTAGCTCTCTATCAACTATGAGGCAGAATGAATGCTGTGGTCAGAAGGATGGCAGGGAACGGGTCCACTGAACCTTGAAGGGTAAAAGGATAGACTGTGGGAAGGGAAAGGTTAGGAGGAATGGCCCTCTACAGGGATACTTTGGCCTGGGTCACTGGGAGGCACACTCAAGCTACCTGGCCTGGTTGGTGCTAATATAGAGCAAGAGGATGGCCTGTCAGGGGTGTCAAGAGAGAAGTCCAGCAGGGCCTCTCACCAAGAGGGGAGGTGGGGGGCACAGGCTCCGAGATCAGGCTGCGGCCCAAACCCTTCTTGCATCCAATGACTGCAGGTATTCTTATCTCTTGCCTCACTGTAGAGTGGGGACGATAGTAGGATCTAATTCACCTGGTTGTTGGGAGCCTCACATGCATAAGATAGGAAGTGTTCACAGCAGTGCCTGGCACACAGGAAGCGCTGTGTAAGCATCGGCTATGATCGTTAAGGGTCATGTGGGCCGTGCCCAGGACTCGCTCCTGACAGCAGTGGGAGCCCAGCAAGTGTACTAAGCAGAGCGACAGAACAAACCTTGGGATGGGCACCCCGTGAGAGATCCTCGCCCTAGAGAAGCTTGAGAGCCCACAGAAGTCGCAGGATGTGAGGCGAATGTGCTGAGGGCTTGACATGAGGCAGGCAAGGGAGGTGGCCAGGAGGTGACTGACCGGCTGGGGAGGGGGCAGCATATAGGAAGAGGCCCAGATTTCTGGCTTGAATGGCTGTGAGGAAAGTTAACACCTTTTCCTGAGATGGTTTTGGGGGAAGATGATGGAATTGATTTGGGGTACTTGTTAGGAAAGTCTTCCTTGAGAATACAGAAGAGAGACTTTCCCACGAAGGAGTGTTTGCTGCTTTTAAACATGTTAATCCTCCTCCCCTCCCCACCTCCACACGTACAGCGGTCTTCACTTGGAGTTGGCAATTCAGATTTCATTAAGTGGAGAGAGCTTTGGGGGCAGATTTACAGGACCTGAGAGCCATGCTTAGCCTCTGAGCTATAAATAGTGTAGAGGGAGGAGTCATCTGAGGTATCGCTGTGGGAAAACATAGATGGGGATCCGCGGCTCCTCCCTGACACCGCCGTATGCCTGGTGCCCTACTCTCTCCAGAGGACACTCTGTTAGCAGCTCGGTGCACAGGATGGGAAGGACCCAAGACACGCCAGTCAGAATGGGTCCCGGAAAGCTACAGAGGCACTGGCTGACCTCTGGCCTCGGGGATCAATATCCCCCAAGGAAGAGCCACCCACCCTACAGGCAGGCAAAACCCACTGGAGACTACCAAGTAGGGGACCAGGAGCCAGCAGAGGCAGGCTTGAGTCAGAAAACTGGAGAGGCTGGGCCCGGTCCGCTCTCCTTGACGGCAAACACTGCTGACCACCACAGTGGCTGGGCAGGGCCTGCAGGAGGCTCTCGGGGATAAAGAAACATTCAGCTGGAAAGCATGGAAGCTTGCTTCATCGGAGCACTGACAGCGGGACGAGAACATGCTGCAAAGAAAGGACTTCTCTTTTGCAGGAGGAGGCTGGTACGCTATCAGAGGCAGATGCGTTTCTGTTATAAAAATTAGCAGATGGGCACAAACTGGCCTTCAAAGCTAGAAATACTACTTCACCAAACAACACTCAATGTTGCATGTAATCACTTAAATGACTCTGCTCTAATTCCTTTGGCGGGAAACCCCAAAGGAAGAGCTGCACAGTTCCTTGGGGTGACCCGGAGGCCCATTATTTTTATCACCTGTCAGTCCTGTCCAGGAAACTGCCACAGTCTCACTTCCCACCGGCTTTCATCACCAAACTCCTGGTCCTACCTTTGCCCACTCTGTTCCTTCTGCTTGGAATGCCCTTCCTTCCCTTCTCTGTGAGTTCCTGCTTTTCCTTCTAGGTCTAACTCCCTCTAACAGTCCCTCCAAACCTTTTGGATCTTTGTCTCTCCTATCTAAAATACTAGGTCCCCCCACCAAGAATGCCTCCTGACCTCCCCCACCATCTAGCACTTCCTTGCAAGGCTGGCTAAAGGCCCACTTCCAATGGGGATGTTTTGCTTAACTGGACTCTGTCTTCGCAAGTCACTTCCTCACGTTGTCTGGGTACAGGGTGTAGGCATTCTTGAATTTTTAGGCACGCCCTTAAGTCTTTTCTCTCCCGTAAGGTTGTTTTAAAGGCTCTGGAGTCAAGGAACTAGCCTTTCTGCTCCCTTTATGTCCCCTGGCACAGTCCTGGGACACAAAAGTTGCTCCAAAAGTGCCTGCTGTAATCTCTGGTGTGACTTGGCTGAGCCACTGCCTAGAAGGACAGTCCCTCCCAGGCTTCTGTTTTCCTGTAAGGGAACTGGGGGGTGAAGGCCTTCCAGCTCCAGCACCCTAGGGCCCGGCCAGAACCTCAGAAGCTGCTGGAGATAGGAGTCGGGCCTGGGATTTGGAGTCACAGACTCTCAGGACTGGGTGCGTCCCCAAGGGCCAGGTTATCCAACCCACAGCTGATCCTGGTGCCCCTCCCCCACCGCAGCACCCCTGACCTCCGGGTCATCTGGAACTTCTGTCCCTAGAAAAGGCCTCCAGACCATTTTGCCACTAGAAGACAAAAGCTGGGTTAGCCCTGGGATAGGCAGCCCTGGGCACAAAAGAAGCCTAATCTAAACTGGGAGGGGAAAATGTCAGGCTATGGCATGTTGGAACAGAACTCAAGGCCTTTAGTGCTGGTTTTGAAGCCAGATCACAGCTGGCCACAAGCATCTAGATTGCTGGCCTTCCTCAACAGTTCAGGGTAGCTATCACCTCTGTTATACCATAATAATGACTGATAATTATTTGTTTGTGTTTATTTTAAATAAGGGCACTTCAGATAAACCAGGATACTAGGTGCATTTTTGTCTCTTTGTTGTATGGGCTTTTCTAGACCCGCAGCTCTAGAAAAAAGTGGCATCTATGTGGCGAGCAATGAATGAATAACTTCTTATAGGTACTGTGGTAGCACTCTATCGACTGAGGCATAAGAACGATGTGGTCAGAAGGATGGCAGGGAACATGTCCTTCTAGAGCAGGAACCTGTAACTTCAACACCCAGCGCCCTACAGGACTTTGACCAACGTTTGTTGAATTGAGTAACTCAATCTAAAGTGTACGTGGTTCTCTGTGCATCGGGTCTGTGCACACACACCTACACACCCCCCTCTATTTTTCCGGGTGTTAACCTAGCCTCAGATTCATCACTAGAAATGACGTGCCTCAGATTTGAGATGTGCTTTAGTATTAGGCTATTTGCATTTTGCTGAGTGCTCGAAGCAAAAACCAAAACCATGTATAGAACAGGCTTGAATCTGATCAAAAACTCATCGAAGACCTTTTCCTTTAGAACATATAGTTATTTCATAATCCAATCCCAGAAAGAAGCTCTCATCCTTTTTCTTTCTTTCTGAACTTGTTATACTTCCTTCTCTTTGGTAATAAGAATAATGTAACTTGGTTTGTCTTCTTGCCTTGGTTCTAGAAAACTCACAGCTAAATGTAATGATCAATTATGTTAACATATTAGGCCTCCTACTTTTCTTGCTGTTTTTCCCTCTTATTTTCCTACAGCCTTAGCAGACATAGTCCATTTTGGACACAGTATCAAGTCCTTTTAGCAGCCAGCAGGAATACCCATCATAAATAACTACGCACGGAGGTTGAGAACAGACGCCTGTAAGTCAGTCAATGACTGATCTCACTTTTCATTAACTGGCTTGTATACCTATTGGGCAGATGCTCATAAAAATGTGACATTTTCTTTTGTTTCCTTTTTGGAAAAAAAATAATAACTATGCCTTTAACTGAGAAGAAATGAATGTAACCTGTTTAACTTACATTTTCAACTTTTACCTTAAAAGTGCTACGAGGTTTCCCAGGCATGGGGCTTAGGTAGTGGTGCTAGTTGGTGGCTTTGGGGGCAGGGACTAGAGCCAGACCCGATGGTCCTGAGAGGACTCTGAGCTCAGAGGAGCGTATTCAAAGAGGAAAAGACTCACGGTGAGCCTGTGGCCCGCCACATGTCCTCTCACTCAGCCAAACAAGGAGCCCAGGGTGCGCTTGGGCTCCAGCCCCGCGCTGTGCTGAGCCCCCGGGGAGGGGAGGAGTGCTCAGCCTCAGCTCCTGCAGATGAGGCACCCACAGTCTAGGGGAGGCAGCAGGCCGGGCGCCAATACAGAAAACTAGGAAATGTAACCAAGGTGGTAGTCAGGAGTGAGGCTCAAGAAGAGGGCTCCCTTGGAGAAGGTATCAGTGGAACATTCCTTGCCATATCCGCACACCACCCCCACAACCTCCAGGACAGGTGGGAAAGCCACGGGCAGGTTTTTGGGTAGCATATTTCCACTTACCAAGGTCGTTGTTGTTCATCATTGCGTTGGACGCCCGCAGCCGGGGCCCCTGCTGGGTAAAGTGGTAGCCGAATTTGAGAAGCGTTGCGTTTTTTTCCAACATGTTTACTATCTCCATTTCCACTTTGTTGCCCAGAGGCTGGCTCTTTGGTCAAGAAAAGAACAGGAGTCACTACTCATCCCATTTGTGCAGGAATCTTTTCTACTAGCAGAAACCCTGCGTGGTGGGCAGGGATTTTAACCACTCCCCAACTCCACCCCCAAGAACAGGGAATTGGAAGTTTGGAGAAGGTGAAGGGTCACACACCAGGAGCGAATGAACTGGGATTCAAACCCAGGCCTGCTGGATGCCAAGAACAGATCTTTTCGTTGCCCCACAGCATCCTTTCTACAGAACTCGAGCAGGAAGGATCTTCAACGAGTCTCAAGGAGATTAAAAATTCCACTGCCCTGGCTATACCCCATATTAATTAAATCCAATGCTCCAGGAATGAGACTCAGGTGTCTGTGGCTTTTAAAACTCCCAGGTGATGTCAATATATAGCCAGGTTTGGTAACCAGTTACTTAGACGAATCCTTTCAATTTCCAAATGAAGGAAATGGAGAGACCCAGAGAGGGGAAAGGATTTGCCTAAGGTCACACAGTAAGTTGGGAATGCCCAGAGTTCATTTTTCTGAAGCCTCCTTCTGATCATGTTAGTTCAAGATCTACCCCAAGATCTCTAGTGACAAAGATTGAAAGAAAACAAAAGAAAAGGACAAACCTTACAATATACAATCTTGGGAAGGATATAATGAGGATGTTCAGCCTTGCTTATAATAGTGGGGGAAAAGGGAAGCAACTTAGACATTCATGGAGAGAGAGTTGTTCAAATAAATGATAATTGAGTTTTACAAGAGAACATGACAGATATCAGATGATAATGCAAATCTTTGGTCACAGGCCTGGGAAGATGACCATGAAACAATATGGAGAAAAAAAGCCCAGTTGCAAAACAGGTCATATTCAAGTAAAGTTACATGGATTTTCCATACACATATATATGCCTAGAAAGAGCCAGCCAGTGTACTGGTGGTGGTGGGATTTGGGAGAGATTTTATTTTCTTCTTTGTATCTTATTGTTTGAGTTTTCTGTTACTATGTATAATAACACATACAAAATAAACATAATCTTGGGGCACCTGAATGGCTCAGTCGGTTGAGCATCTGACTTCAGCTCAGGTCACGATCTCACAATTTGTGGGTTTGAGCCCTTGCACTGACAGTGAGGAGCCTGCTTCAAAGTCTCTGTGTCCCTCTCTCTCTGCGCCTTCCCTGCTCGTGCACACTCTCTCTGTGTCTCAAAAATAAACATTAAAAAACATTCAAAATAAACACAATCTTTTAAAAAGTTTTTATTTATTTCTGAGAGAAAGAGAGGGGGTGGGGAGAGAGGGGGTGGGGAGGGGGGGGAGAGAGAGAGAGAGAGAGAGCTCGTGTCCAAGTGGGGGAGGGGCAGAGAGAGCAAATCCCAAGCAGGCTCTGCACTGTCAGTGTAGAGCTCGATCCCACGATCTGACTGAGGTCAGATCATGACCTGGTTCAACATCAAGAGTCAGATGCTTAACCGACTGAACCACCCAAGCACCCCTCAAAATAAACATAATCTTAAAGAGATCTGAAAAGACATGGAGAGCAAACTAAACATCACATCAAGGTTTAAAGACTTTCCCCCTCAGGGCAGGAACAAGACAAGAATGTTCACTTTCACTAATACTGTCCTGGGGGTCCTAGCCGAGACAATGAGACCCCCTTCACCCATCTCACCCCCCACCGCACCCCTCACCTCTGGCAACACCCATTTGTTCTCTGTATCTATGACCTTGGTTGTTTTCTGGTTTTGTTTTTGCTTAGATTCCACATATAAGTGAGATCCTAGGTATCTGTCCTCAGTCTGACTTACTTCACTCAGCATGATGCCCTCAAGCTTCATCCATGCATTGCACATGGCAAGATTTCCTTCTTTTTTAGGGCCGAGTAATATTCCATTGCATATATATATACCACATCTTCCATTCACTCATTGGTGGGCACTTAAGTTGTTTCGGTATCTGGGCTACTGTAGATAATGCTGCAGTGGACATGAGGGTGCATATATCTTTCTGAATTAGTGTTTCTGTTTTATTCAGATAAACACCCAGGAGTGGGATTGCTGGATCTTATAGCAGATGGACAGATTGGTTTAATTAACATTTTGAGGAACCTCCATACTGTTTTCCACAGTGGCTGCACTGATTCACATTCCCACCAGTAGAGCACAAGGGTTTCCTTTTCTCCATATCCTTACCGACACTTGTTATTTCTTGTCCTTTTTAGTTTAGGTATCCTAACAGGTGTGAGGTGATAGCTT
This sequence comes from Acinonyx jubatus, assembly GCF_027475565.1. NCBI lineage: Eukaryota > Metazoa > Chordata > Mammalia > Carnivora > Felidae > Acinonyx > Acinonyx jubatus. The sequence goes on from NC_069391.1 coordinate 33,855,350, forward strand.
ATTGTGGTTTTGATTTGCATTTCCCTGATGATCAGTGGTGTCGAGCATCTTTGGCCATCTGTATGTTTTCTTTGGAAAAATGTCTATTCAGATCTTCTGTCCATTTTTTGATCGAATTTTGAAATCTGAATAATTAAATAAAATTTAAAATTCAGTTCCTTAGTTGCACTGGCAATTAGGTCAGTGCAGATACAGAACATTTCCATCATCACAGAAGATTCTTTTCAATGGTGCTCCCCTAGACTGTGAGCCCTTGGATAGCACATAATACCCAGCATCTCCAGGTCAAGGTCAAGGAATTGGACTGAATGGAGGAAATAGGAACACGGTTGATGCACAACACAGGAGGGTTGAGAGGACACATTAGCCCACCATCCAAAGGGACAAGCATGTACCACAGTTGAGACTCTTGCTGGAGGACTCCTCCCAGGTACTCTGACTTCACGAGAGCCTGTCTGAGTTCACACAGGGCCGGCAACGCCAAGCTGGGCAGGTAGAGTGACATTGGCGAAGTTCCATCACCCATCTGTCACGGCTCCTGAAAGGGCTGAGAAGAGCTCAGGCCTGTCCTCAGAGGACTCAGCACAGCCCAGGGCTCTGGTCCGCTTGGCCTCGCCGGTAGTACAGGGACCATATAAGGGCCCGAGAAGGAACTGGAAGGTCCTCCGCCCACCCCACTTAGCAGGAAGCCTGGCCTCTCCTTGAGGTCACTTTCCGGGAAAGCTCTATTAGGACTTAGGATGCGCTGGTCTCAGGAAGCACTGATCTCCCCCGAGTGGAGGGGCTTCCAGCATCTTCAAGGGCTGCTTCCGCAGAGCTGACACTCCATGCCGCTCGGTCCAAAGCACCAAGCACCCAGTGCAAACTGCCCCCTTTCAACCTCCCTAACCACTGGGGAGGCAGGGCAGGCAGGGACTGGCCCTTCTGTCTTAGAGATGAGTCAACTGAACTCATGTGTAGATGGAAGCTGGACTGTGCTCCCTCTGTTTAATGCCAGAGCCAGGGCTTGACCTTGACCTGACACTGGAAGGACTTCAGAGGATCCTCTAGGCCCACATTCTCAAACTAGGGTCCAATATCCCTGGGATACATGCAGAGGTTTCTGGGTATATTCAAGAAAATACAGGATTCTACTAGATAATCATGGCCAGCCTTCCCAGAGTGTCAATCTTTGACCAAAACTATTATTTTTACATTAAAGAGTAAAATAGAAAATGTGCACACATCTTAAGAAGCGTCACACTTGCTTTATCTCAGGCTGTCCCTCTTCAGCGACTCTGAGACTAGAAGGCCTCAATCATTTCAGATGAGAGAAGAGGCCATGGGGACACTGCCAGGACTAAAACTCTGATCTCTTATTTTTCAAATATTTGTTACTGAGTGATCGTTGTGTGTGAGGCAATGCCATAAGCACTTTTGATAAGCTAACTCATTTTCTCCTCCCCATACATCTATGGAGCATGTACGATTAATTTCATCCTGTAGGTGAGGTACATGAAGAACAGAGTATTAATAAATTTCCCCCAAATCACAGAGCCAGTTGGTGACAGAACCTGGATTTGAACACAGGAGTTTCACTCCAGAGTTTGCTGGTTCCCACCTCACTTGGGTGTAGGGCTGATGACGGGGGCTACAGGCAGATGGGGTTTGGCTCAGAGTGCGGGATTGTGATCTAACCAGTAACAGTGTCTGCACATGGAAGGAACTGTCTGGTAAGGCCATAGACTGCCCGTCCCTGGAGGTGTATGGACAGAGGGCAGGGTGGTGCCTTGGGAGAGTCTCCTAGACGTCATTAGGAGTGGGGAAGGCCTAGGTTCTGTGACCTTTAAGGCCCCTGGGACCTGCATTCTCTGCATCCATGAATGGCTTGCTTGGAGGGCATTAAAAAATTAGGCCACCTGGACAGTGGGTGAGGGGCAGCTAGGAGCCCCTGGACAGCAGAACCCAAGGGCAGCTCATGCCAGGACTGGCCACAGCAGACTCTGGCAGCACAGCCAGGGAGAGAAGGGTGGGGAAGAACTCTTGCCACCCCCACCTTCAGATGTGCTTAAGAATTAAACCAATCACTTGGGAATAAATATAATCTCATTATTAAACATTCAGATGATACTAGGACAGATTGAGTAAAGTCAGAGAGTTTCCCTCACCTCCCTTATCCGAATCCTACCCCCTTTCTACAGAGTAAGCACCATGGCCAACGGGGTGTGTTGCCTTGGATTGTGTCTATGAAGTATATAATAAAAGCACACGGAGTTTTAAATGTTTTTCTTAAATGGAGTCGTATCATCTGCATTGTTGTGCAACGTGCGTTCTTCATGTAACATTTTCTGGAGATATTTCCAAGTCAGTACATTCAGAGCTTCTTCATCCCTTTGAACTGCTTCAGGGGATGCCCGGATACAGCCGGATATTTAGTTCCGTTTCCGCTTTCGTTACACGCCAGGCGGCAGTGGCTTTGCGGGGGCGGGAGCCAGTCTTTCGGCTGGACGTGGGGCTGTGGCATGGCTAATGGCTGGGTTCAAAGACAGGCGTATTTGGGGTTAAAACTGTGACTGCTCTGCCAAGAGGGTACAGATGCTGACGGGCCCTTCGGCAGTGACAACGGCTCCCGTTTCCTCACACCTTTCCTGTGGCTGAGTATTATCAGTCTGATGAGAAGATGACCAGATTCGCTGGCTTAAGAACCACCAACCAATGCCTGAGGTGGAATTCAGCTGTGGCCTAGAGTGGCTGGCTCTGAGACCCCCATTGTGGCCAGAGGCACCACGGGCATCAAGAAGCTCACTCTGTACATCTGGTGGGGCCAATCATGGCCTTTTCTTTGTGATACAGAAGATGTGGGCAACTGGGAATACTTGAGAAAACAATAGAAAGAAGCCCTGGGAATTATCTAGTCCGAGTTGAGTCACAAATGCCGGCTGACATTAAAATTCCTTCAAAATCGCAGCTGCCAAGTTCGGTTCTCCCTACATGCTCCTGGGGATGGGAGCACATCACCTGTGAGGCACCCTGCTCCATCCCTGGGCACCTCTGCTGGTTAGAAAGGTCTTTCTGGCCAAACTGCAGCAAAGGAAAAGAGCCCAGCTGATTCTCATTTTGGTGATTTTAAAGTATATCTGCCAATTCTTTGATCCTCCTCCCTTCCAAAGGCGGAGCCTAATTCCCCACCCCTTGAGGGTGGTTGTGCTTAGTAACTCACTTCTCACAGATAGACCATGGCAGAAGTGACTGTGTAACTTCCAAGGTTGGCTCATAAAAGGCATTTGTGGCTTTCTTCTTTCTCCGCGTTGGATCGTTCGCTCTGGGAGAAGTTGGCTGCCATCTAGTGAGGACATTCAAGCAGACACTCAAGCCTGGTGAAAAGGTCCACAAGGCAAGGAACTAAGGCTTCCTGCCAACAGCCATGGAGGAAGCCATCTTGGAAGCAATTTCTCCAGCCCCGGTCAGGCCTTCGGACTGCACTCTACTGCAATCTCGTCAGAGATCTTGGGCTAGAACCATGCGACCAAACTGCTCCTGGATTCCTGGCTCTCAGAAACTGTGAGCTCATACATGTTCATTGTTATTTTAAGCTGCTAAGTTTTGAGGGGTAATCTGTTACACAGCTATAGATAACTGATACACTCACAGGCAATGCTGAGCAATAAAAGCCAGACACAAAACAGCACATACATGGGATTCCATTTACGTGACATTTAAGAGCAGGCAAAACTTATCTATGGTGATAGAAATCATGACATGATTGCATTTGGAGAGTATTAATTGAGGGGGGAGCATATGAGGTGCTGGAAATGTTCTGTGCCTTGATCTTGGTGCTGATTACCCAGGTCTGTGTATTATACAATATATTATTATATAATAATATAATAATTATACAGGTATATAAATCCATATATATATATATATATATAAATATATAAATATAAATATATATCCATTGAGCTGTCCACTTAGGGTATATTTGTTACTATATGTAAGTTACACTTTCATAAAAAGTAAACATAAGTAGGAAAGAAAATAAGGGAGGAGAGGAAGGAGACAAAAAGTTGTTTCCTGCAGGAGCACCTGGGTGGCTCAGTCAGTTAAGCGTCCGACTTCAGCTCAGGTCATGGTCTCACGGTTTGTGGGTTTGAGCCCCGCATCGGGCTCTGTGCTGGCAGCTCATAAACCTGGAGCCTGCTTCGGATTCTGTGTCTCCCTCTCTTCTGTGTCTCCCTCTTTCTCTGCCCCTCCCCTGCTTATGCTCGCTCTCTCTCTCATTCTCTCTCTCTCAAAAATCAACAAAATTTTTTTAAAAAGTTGTGTCCTGCACAGGATACAGCTAGAATCTCTCAGAGGTCAATGCCCCCCAGCCTACTCTTCCACCACCAACTGACCTAATTAACAATAGAAATATCACCACCTCTCCTTTATTGAGAGAAGACACATTCCAGGTCCATTTTAGAGGTGAGGAAACTGAGGCATTGGTACATTAACTGACTCCTCCCCACCATTACACAGCAAGAATGTGACAGAGCTGAGGTTTAGCTTGGATTTGATCCTTGTTTGACTTCAAGTGTCAGAGACTTGAAGACAGATAACCCCTGGGTCAGTCTGTCTCCTGTCTGGAAAGCTCTTGGCTTTTCAGAACAGAGTGTAGCCTCCACTGGGGGCTGGACATGGTGCAATATGGTTATGGTCACAAATCTTTATTCTGACTCATGCTGATCTGCGTAGGAAAGTGATTTTCTCGACATCATATTGTTTTTCCCTCATTTCCACTGACTCTATCTCATTTCTCCCTGAGGAGCAAGGTCAGTAAAAGGCCATAATTGGCATTTCGAGGAAGTGATGGTGACACATGCCTGTTCTCCCACAGAGGCTGGATATTTCCAGGCTGAATTACTTTAGTACACACAGACACAAAAATCGTGCACAAGCCAGGAGCTGCTGCCTAGAAGCTGAATGTATAAGGAACAAAAGAGAGAACATGACTGGTCAAGAGGTCTTGCTCACGTGGTTTCAAGAGTGTGTTTTCCTTTTTTTTTGCAGACAAAAGTCATATTCATCCTATCCTCATTTATTTTTTTTTTAAATTTTAATGTGTATTTTTTGAGAGAGAGAGAGAGAGATAGAGCACAAGCAGGGAAGGGGCAAGAGAGAGAGGGAGACACAGAACCCGAAGCAGGCTCCAGGCCCTGAGCTGTCAGCACAGAGCCCGACGTGGGGCTCGAACCCACAGGCTGTGAGATCATGACCTGAGCCAAAGTCTGGCGCTTAACCGACTGAGCCACCCAGGCACCCCCTATTCATCCTCATTTAAAAGAAAAATTTAGCCAGCTGCCATGAGTGTGTAATCTAAAGGGGGTGTCACCATGTGTGAAAACCTTCAGGATCTTAGTCCAGTGTGGCTTTTGTTTTCTTCCTTCCTTCCTTGCCTTTTTTTTTTTTTTTTTAATTTATTTTTGAGAGAGAGACAGAGCATGAGCAGGGGAGGGACACAGAGAGACAGAAATACAGAATCTGAAGCAGGCTCCAGGCTCCGAGCTGTCAGCACAGGGCCCGATGCGGGGCTGAACTCGTGAACAGTGAGACCATGACCTGAGCATGACACTTAACCGACTGAGCCACCCAGGTGCCCCTTGTTTTCTTTCTAAATTTATTTGCGCTAGGAAGCTAATCCAATCTGGGTAAACAAGAAAATGCAATCTATTCCTTCAGCCTCATTTCAAAATATGAAGCATATCCTCACTGTCAAATATTGGAATGAAATGTGAGAAATCCAGCCAACACCCCCCAGACATTGCACATACATTTATTTGGTGAGGGGTCATGTTTCAAGGGGAGACCTTGTCTGTTCTGAGGGGCAGGGAGTACCCTGTGCCCTGGGGTCCTAGGGAAGGGCCTACTGGGGGCGGCTTTGATGGGAGTAAGGAGGGCAAAACAAGAGGGACAGAGAATCACCATTTGGATTTGGCCAACTTGGGATGGAGATGGCTGGCAGGCACCCCATATGTGGCCCCTGCTCCTGGGGGCTGAGGGTCTCTCCCGTCCACCCATAAATGCAGCCCGTCTGGAAGGTGGGATACCTCAGTTCTGGCCCAGGTCTGACACTAACTTGATCCGTGACCTCAGCACGTCCCATCCCTTCTTTGATCCTCAATTTCTCCACCTGCAAAAGGAGGGCTGGGCTAGATGTTTCCTCAATGCCCTCATCTCTGGGTCAGGACCTCTCTGCCCCCTCCCACCCTCACTGCCGGCTCAGGGCCACTTCAGATGGCAGCACAACATTGCTCGGAGATAAAGAGAGATGGCTAGGTAAACAAACAGCCCCAGGATCCCAGTTCCCAGATTTGGGTCCTGAGCGAGCCAGCAAGGCTCTTGTCACCAGGGTAGAACTCCACAAGTCCCTTTCTCCTTTCTTTGGCCGTATAAGGAAGAAGGAGGACAGAGGCTCACTAACACAGGTTACAGGCACAAGAACTGAAGGGAAAGCTGTGGCCTCTGAGGACCGTGGTGACTAACCAAGAATGAGGAATAAATCAAATGCCACTCATCACCTCCTCTTTGGCACATGCCGCAGGGCCCAGAGCTGGGGCACCGTGGAGAGTTGCACTGTGAGAGGCACGGGTGGCCTTCCCCAGACTGCAGCCCTGCGGGAAGACCACCCCACAGACTCCCCTCATCTGGGCAGTCATAGCACCCCCCGTCCCCCCCCCCCCCGCCACTGGTCTCCCAGGTGCTGATGCCTGCCCTCAATTCTCTCCTACCCAGGTAGGAGCCATCTTCCCGGAACATGGCACGGACTGGTGCAGATCACAGCCCACAGCCCACTTTCACTCAACCTCCCCAGTCAGAGCCCTTTGGATGTCCAAATCCCTCTCTGGCTTCCTCCAGGGGCACCATTAGTCTTGTTTGGATGGGCTCCACGGCTTTTCCCCTCTTGTTCTTTTTGTTCATGAGGTTCACTGCACCTGAGATGTCACGGCCTCCACCTCACACTCTGAGATGCTATCCCCCCTATGAGTTTGTCTCAAACTCCATCTCCCCCGGCAAGCCCTCCGTGATGCCCGCTCCTGACTGAGACTGCTTCCCCAAAGGCCTGCCGTCTGTGGCTGGCCAAATTTCTGTACTTGTCTGCCTTCCTGTCCAGCGTGGACTCACCGGAGGGCACAGCCGGAGCCTCGTTCACACACAGAGCCCACGGTGCAGCCCTGGGGTTCAGCCAGCAGTCATCAAACGCTGAGATGAACCAGAAAAGAGGCTCCCACGATGGCGGGGGGAGGTGGTGACCAGCGCTCTAGCCTCACACCAAGGGAAAGGGACTGCTGAGGAAAGCCAAATAAGGCCCACACAAACCAAGGAAGAGTCGGGAGCCCCAGAGGCACACTTCTCGGACTGTGGAGTCACATCAGCCTGGGCTTAATCTTGCCTCTGTCACTTCCCATGTGCCTGTGGGCAGGTTACAGAACCTGCCTGGGCCTTTAGTTTCCTCACCTACAAGACAGGGGTGGGTCATAATACCCACTCACAAAAAGTCTTTGGGAGCATTAAATGAGATAATGGATGCATGGTACCTACTCAGTAAATCAACTCTTAGAATTGTGTGTGAATTCTCTAGGTCACCTTCAGAGTAATTATGAAAGTTAACAACTTCATAGATGATATCTGCCATCGCCTTAGAAGTAGAGATTCTTATTATCCCCATTTTACATGTGAGGAAACTGAGGCTCAGGGAGGTGAATGTTCTCACCCCGGAGTGTTCAGGGAAGGGGAGGGTGATAGTCCTGGCTCTGTCTCTGTGCTCAGCAGCGGTGGACAACAGAGGGAAGGTAGGCAGCTCACTCTCTGTCAGCTGTCAGCACAATGACCTGAGGCCAGTGCTCTGGGTCACTTTTGGCCAACATTCTGCCCTAGGAGTCAGGTTTCAGCTGACACTGGGTAGACCCTGACTCCCTGCCCAGCCAGGCCTGGAGTCACATGAGCAGCCAATCCCAAGCCTTGGCCCAGGGCTGCTGCTAAGCCTGCTGCATGCCTTCGTTCCAGTTGATCTGCCCCTCCTGCCTGCAATAAAGCAGGATCAGCAATGGCAGGAAGAGTGGGAGTGGGGAGGGGCTGGGAACGGGCGACGCAGCAGCAGGCCCCTGGCACGCGAGAGATGCAGGAGTCCAACGCAGCAAATTCACATGACAGGGCTGCCGAAGGCTTGTGTGGCTTCTTTATAGGAATTTTAAAAAAGGGCCTTCTCTGGGCGAACAAGTCCCATGCCAAGGCTTGGAGAGCAGGGTATAGGTTAGATTTTTCCCCCTGCCCCCTGTGCAGTGAACAACATACACAACCACCCAGGGCAGGCCTGCTTACCAAGTGTCACTGAGGAGTCAAGTTCTGAGCTGGGTACTGGAATAAAGAGATGGCTCAGATACAGCACCAGCTTCTGGGAAGCTCATGGGAAGCCGAGGTGCTGGGAGAACACAGGGAGGGGACAGCTAACTCTCTCTGAGGAGAGGGTTAGAGGCCCTACGGCAGGCTAATGGGAGAAAGTAGTGATATGCAGGCTCTCAAAAAAAAAAAAAAGTTGGATTTGTGGTGTTTGCCAATTTCCATAGTATAAATGCTTCCACCAGAGGTGACTTCAGGGTACCAGCGTGCCGTCACTGAAGTGGAATTGAGGACAGAAGCCTACAACCAGCTCTGGCATGCTGGCTCTGGAACACCACTGGGAAGAGAGGCTTCCACTGCATCCAGAAGGAAGAGGAGGGATTCTCCAGGCAGAGAAGGGGTAGGGGCAAGGGAGGATGTTCCAGAAGGAGAGACGACGACAGCAAAGACATGGAGGTGCACAAGTAAGTAGTGAGCAAAGGTGAATCAAGGGGTTATGGTTGGGAAGGGCCGTCAAGGCCTTCTGGAGCCTCGTAACGCTTTAGTTCTTGACTCCCAGAGGGGTCACATGCCTGCCATGATTCATTAAGCTGCACATTGAAGTTCTGTGCGCTTTACCACGTGTGTGTGGTATTTCACAATAAGGATGAAAAGCACAGATAGTCTCATTCAGGAATAACCGCTGTTTACAATTCTATTTCCTTCCCATCTTTGTCCTGTGCACGTATTTATACGACCATTCAGCAAACATTTTCAGGTAGGAAGACAAAAGTTCCCTATTCATAGACCATAAAGAAGAAAGCATTTTGACAATGAAAGCCACATGGTGTAATGGAAAGAGTGTGGGCTTTGGAGTCAGAGAGACCTGAATTCGAATCCTGCTTCCCAAAGGGCTAAGTGGGTGGTCCTGAGAAAGTCGCTTGTCTTAGCCTGTCCGAGCTGCTTCTCTTCTGCAGGTCGAGTCAGGTAACACCCACATCCTTCAGGGTTGTTGGGAAGGTCAGAGATGATATGCAGTTAGATGCACCGCACAGAGCCCAGCCCACAACAGACCCTCAACACATGCAATATACAGGATATTGTAATTGGCATCATCTTAGAAAGTCAGAACTGAAAGGATTGCCAGATAATAAATGACTGACCCACAGAAGTTTCAGAGAAATGGTAACCCTATAAGGATAAAGTCAAATTAGTGTTTGCCCAGAGAATAAACTCAGTGGTAAGGAGACTCAAGAGCCCATTGAGTGGGGCAAGGGGTGTTTGAAGAAAATAGGGATATTTAGCCTAATGAGGAAGACTCCAATGGTTATCAGATCTGTGCCCCAGATATGCCCCATGTGCAGCAGAGAACAGAATTAAGTGCAATATACAGGACTTATAGGAAGCTGATTTCTATTGGATATGAGGTGGGATATTCTCACCAAGAGCTGAAGGGGTGATGTTGGGAAGGAGTGAGCTCCCATAACTAGGGGGTATACAAGTAGAAGCCAACAGAGCACTTGATGGGCATGATGAAGAAGGAAGATGAGCACAGTGGAGGGTGTGGACCATGACCTTTGAGGTGCCGTAAGGCTGGGCTCTGGATCTGCTCTGTCCAGCAGCATCTACCATCCAGCAAGTGAGGAACTGTAAGCACCCTGTAGTGAAGGACACAAAGAGACGCTTGTCTCTCTTACCTGGTTATCGATTTTCAGTTCCACTAGAGAAGTGTTGTATGGGAGAGCTTCCACCAGGCGGAGGATCCCGGCTCCGGAAATGAAGTTGGATTCCACGTTCAGCGTCTTCAACACCTTGTTCACCTTGAGCATCTCAGCAAGGGCCTTGAAGCGCAGAAGAAAAGCGAGGGTACCTGTGAGTCACCCTGAGCAAGGCTGGAGCCCCTCTTGGATAGAACCTAAAATACTGAGAGGTCCTTGCTGGGAGCGAGAGTTCCTTGCACACTCATGCTGTTCGAGCCAGCGACCAGGCAAGATGATCTGTACAGCCTCCTTCACGAAGTACAACTCTGTGGCCCTCCTCCCCTCCAATGCGCCATGGCTCCCGAACCCTAACTGGAGAATTCCACACTCTCTATTACCTACATCCAGCCTCTATTACCTGATTCTTCTCCCTTGCTCGGCTTCAAGGCTCACTGATCCCTTACAGAGGGGCTGCTCTCAGCTCCCCATGCATGCCTGGTGCTCTCCCACAATTTGCTTTTGCCACCTGGGATGCCCCTTCCTTTCTGCTTCACTTGTCCAAACCCTGCTCGTCCTTCAAGGCCATTCTCAATTCCTCTTTCTCCAGGAGACTTTATACTGATGGCCGCAGTTAGCTGTGGCCTGCCCTCTTGAACTTTGCAGCATTTACTCATACCCTCCCTCATGAAACTTGTATTCTTCTGTTCAGAGTTGTTTTTAGTTCTGGACTCACAGAGGGGTCACATGCCTGCCATGATTCATTAAACTGCTTGTTGAAGTTCTGTGCACTTTTCCATGTACGTGTGATATTTTACAATAAGGATGAAAAGTACAGATAGTCTCATTCAGGAATAACCACTGTTTACAATTCTGTTATATTTCCTTCCCATCTTTGTCCTGTGCACATATTTATATGACCATTCAGCAAACATTTTCAGGTAGGAAGACAAAAGTTTCCTATTCATAGACCATAAAGAAGAAAACATTTTGACAATGAAAGCCACATGGTGTCATGGAAAAAGAGTGTGGGCTTTGGAGTCAGAGAGACCTGAATTCGAATCCTGCTTCCCAAAGGGCTAAGTGGGTGGCCCTGAGAAAGTTGCTTGTCTTAGCCTGTCCGAGCTGCCATTAGACTATATACTCTTAGGGGGATGAAAATGTACTTTATTTATCCCATGGTGGCCACATTCTCAGCACACAGTAGCTTCTTAGTCACTGTTCACTGAGTGACTGACTGGTGGAGTCCCAACCTCCCTATGTACCCTCTACTTGTTGCTTATATTTCCCTGTTGGGATCCCATGGAGTCATTGTCCTCTTCATCTGAGCAGCAGAGAGCAGAGAAGGAAGCCTGGGAAACCACCCCACTGGGCAAGTGACCAGAGCAAATGGGAGGGGAGGAGCTCAGGTGGCCCCCAGCACGTTTCAGAGGAATTCAGCCAGAGGGTGTAGATGACAATCAGAGCCTCTGAAGGAAATGAGGTAATTAGCAGTTGGTGGAAACGATGTGTCATGGAGGAAAGGAGACACCAGCAGCTGATAGCCCAGGGTGTATGATCAGTGGGCCCCGGTTGTCTGAAATGACTCTCTGAGCCAGGAATGCCCTTCCCACCATCCATGCTTGCTGAAACCCTATACAAGCTCAGCTCCCAGAAAGCCTTCCTTGTTGATATCATCCTTCCCGCCTCCCCCCGCTTCCATGTGCCTCCCAGATGGCCTGTCAGCTTTCCTTATGATCCCAAGGAGGTTGGACCCTCCCACGGAGAGGGTCTCAGGCTGTGTTCTCTCCACAGCATCCCTCCCGCTCTCCAGAAAAGGCCTGTCTAGGCCTGATAATCAAAATATTTAACAACTGGTAGGCAAGTGCACCAGGCCAATCCAAGTGGACATGCCGGTGGCTAAGCAGGTCCTGGAGGCCCTGTCATGCCAGGTGTCAACTCTTCTTTTCTGTATCATGGCAGAGGAATGAAGGTGCAGGGAAAAGAGCTGGGGCAGGGAGTGGGGGCACTTACAGAGCTTTTCACTCATGTGTGGAATTTAAGAAACAAAGAAAAAGAGACAAACAAGAAAATAGACTCTTAAATAGAGAACCTCCAGAGAGGAGGTGGGTGGGGGAGGTGCGTGAAATAGATGAAGAATTAAGAGTACACTTATCTCTTCTTTTTGTCCTTTTAAAGTTTGTTTATTTATTTTGAGAGAGAGAGACAGGGAGAAAGAGAATCCAAGCAGGCTCTGTGGATTTGGAGGTTTAACTGACTGAGCCACCAGGCACCCCAAGAGTACACTTATCTTAATGAGCACTGAGAGGTGTACAGAATTGTTGAATCATTATATCAAACACCTGAAACTATTATATCATTAATTATATTTCAATTAAAAATTAATTGATTTAAAAAAATAATTGATTGCTACTAAATAGACTTCAAAGCAAGGAAAGTTATTAGGGTTAAAGAAGGGCATTACAGAACGATAAAGGGGTCAATTCTCCAAGAAGACATAACAATCCTTACTGTATATGTGTTAACAACAGAGTGTCAAGCTACAGGAGACAAAAGCTGATAGAACTGCAAGGAGAAAACAGATGAATCACTGGTAGAGTTGGAGATTTCAATAGCCTTCTGTCAGAAATGGAAAGATCCAGAAGGCCAAAAATCAGTCAGGGCATAATCGAACTCAACAACACCATCAATCGACTGGATAGAAGTGACATCTATAGACTACTTCCTCCCACAAGAGCAGAATGCACTTTCTTCTCAAGTTTGCATGGAACATTCACCAAGGCAGACACATTCTGGGCCATGAAACATACCTTAACTAATTTAAAGAAACAGAAATCATACAATGTCTACTCTCAGAGCTCAAGGGAATTGAACTAGAAATCAGCAACAGAAAGATAACTTTGAAAGTCCCCAAATACGTGGCAATTAAACAACACATTTTTAAATAACACATGGGGCAAAATTTAAGAAACACTAAAAAGTTTTTGAGCTAAATTAAAGTGAAAACATAACTTATCAAAATTTGTGGAATGTAGTGAAAGCATGCGCATGTTAAAAAAAATCTAAATTCAATAATCTAAATTTCCATTTTAGAAAATTAAAAAAAAAAGAAGAGCCAATTAAATACTAAGTAAGCAGAAAAAAATAAGAATTAGAGCAGAAATCAATGATACTGAAAACGGAAAATTAATAGAGAAAAATCAATGAAGTAAAATGCTAATTCTGAAAAAGATCAATTAAACTGATAAACCTCGAGCCAGCCTAAGAAAAAAAGAAAGAGAGAGAGAGAAAGAACACAAATTACTAATATCAGAAATCAAAGAGGCCCATTACTACAGATCCCGTGGAAATTGAAAGGATAATAAACGGGTACTATGAACATCTCTTATGTTCACAAATTTGATAACCTGGATAAAATGGACGAATTCCCTGAAAGAAACAATTTGCCAAAGCTCACATAAGAAGAAATAGACAATTTGAATAGGCCATTACCTATTAAAGAAATAGAATCAATAATGAATAAGTAACCTTCCAAAACAGAAAGCACCAGGCCCACATGGGTTCATTGGTGAATTTAAGGAAGAAATGATACCAATTTTCCACAATCTCTTTCAGAGAATGGAAGCAGAGGGAATACTTCTAACTCATTCTCTGGGGCCAACATTATCCTAATACCAAACCCAGACAAAGACATTACAAGAAAACGATATCTCTCATGAACATAGATGCAAAAATCCTCAAAAATATAGCAAATTGAATCCAACAATGTATAAAAAGATTATATACCATGGCAAGTGGGATTTGTCTCAGGTATGCAACAGGCTGGTTCAGCATTTGAAAATCAATTAATGTAGCTCATCACATCAACCAGCTAATAAAGAAAAATCACATGGTCATACCAACAGATGCAGATAAAGCATTTGACAAAACCCAGTACCCATTCATAATAAAAATTCTAAGTAAATTACAAATAGATAGGAACTTCCTCAACTTGGTAAAAAATATCTATACAAAATCTACAGTTAATATCATGCTTAATGGTGAGAAACTGGTAATGTTATTACTAAGATTAGGTACAAGGCAAGGATGAACCCTCTCACCACTCCTTTTCAAATCAGAATAGACATTCTAGCTAATGTAGTAAGGCAGAAAAAGGAAATAAATGTATATATATTGGGAAGGAAGAAATAAAATTGTCTTTGTTTGCAACAGATATGATTGTCTATGTAGAAAATCCGAAAGAACTGACAAAAAACCCCTCCTGGAACTAATAAGTGATTACAGCAAGGCTGCAGTATGCAAGGTTGCTATTCAAAAATCAACCACTTTCCTGTATTCCAGGAAGGAACAAGTGGAATAGGAAATTAAAAACACAATTTCATTGATATTAGTACCCTCAAAAGCGAAACACTTAGGTATAAAGCTAACAAAATATGTAGGAGATCTATATGAGGAAAACTATAAAACTCTGATGTATGAAGTCGAAGAACTAAATAAATAGATATTCCATGTTCATGAATAAGAAGGCTCAATATTGTCAAGAAATCAGTTTTTTCTCACTTGATCTACAAATTCAATGCAACCTTAATCAAAATTCTCACAAGTTATTTTGTGGATATTAACAAACTGATTGCTACTAAATGATTAATTACCACCCCCGGTAAGCTAATTCTTGCACTTTTAACCTGCTATGAGTGTTGTAATAATCACACTGCCCTGTCATCCTTTCATTGTCTGCATGGCCAAATGGACCATTATGTTCATGGAAGTGGGAGTATGACGGTCTCAGTCACAGTTGTATTTTCAGAACCTAATTCAGTGCTGGACACAGACAGACTCTCAATAAATAGGTTTGAATATTTAAACAAAAAGGAATTGATGGCTACTTTATAATAAGTACAACTTAATTTGATCATTAGGTAAAAAACAAACAGAATTGATCATCAGGACCCACAGATTAAGAAAATGATTTTGGGGGTGCCTGGGTGGTTCAGATGGTTGAGCGTCTGACTTCGGCTCAGGTCATGATCTCGCGGTTCGTGGGTTCGAGCCCTGAGTCGGGCTGTGTGCTGACAGCTGGGAGCCTGGAGCCTGCTTCGGATTCAGTGTCTCCCTCTCTCTGCCCGTCCCCGCTCGCACTTTGTCTCTCTCTCAAAAATGAATAAACATTTAAAAAAATGATTTTAGATATAGAGAAACTGAAGCCCAGAGAAGGGCAGGCCCCTGTCCAAATGTGATGTGCTGAGTGGAGACAGACCTGCTGTAGAGTCAACATTACTGGCATTTAAATCTCAGCTCCACCTCTCACTTGCTGCATAACTTTGGACAAAGCAAAATGCCTGGACTCCCTGCACCGCAGGTTCTTCATCTGCAAAGTGGGGACACCTGCACCCCCGGGATCAGGGGTGGTTGTAGATATCAACTAGGATAATGTACAGATGTTGTCGGGTTAACGGCCATTGTGTCCACATCCTCTCCTGTCTCCTAGCCCAGTGTCTTTCCTCACACTACGCTGGATCCTTCCTCAGTGGGGTTGGGCCAGCCCTGAGGCCACAAGCATCAACCTTCTGTTTCTGTGGCCCTCCCACTCTCAATGCAGCAGAACAGAAAGGTACATACATACGCCACAGGGTCATTGCTCCGTGTTCCCACAATGCTGAACTTCTTCACATAGGAGTTCTCTTTCAGGGCTTCTGCATAAGCCTTGAGAGTGGGTATAGGGATATTCTGCAGAGAGAAAGGCAGACAGTAACGAGCAGCCCCCGGGGTCAGGTCGGGCAGACAGATGGGGCAGTAACCCTCTCACACATGCAGCCTGATTGTTAGCAAGTCTCTGACCCAATAGCTGAATGGCCAAAGGGTTCTGGCTTTGCCCCAAATGGTTGAGACTGGGGAGAACTTTCTGGTCAACAGATTGAGAAAATCCTCCCTGAAGTTTTCACAACCATCTGTGCAGGCAGAGACCAGAGAAGGGAAAATCAAGGCAGAGGATGCAGAGGAGCGTTGTGCCAAGAGTTCAGGTCTAGGGTGTGGGAGTGGACAGGGCCTCAGCCTCTGTCAGGGTGACTGGCAATGTTTCTGACTCACTCTGTGACTCTGAGGGAAGTCTCTTCCCCACTCTGGGCCTGTTTCTGGAAAACAAAGGTGGCGGGGTGGTGGCGGGGGGTGGGGCATTGCCCTAGATGATCTGTAAGAGACATCTGTCCCGGAGGGTCTCAGTCCTAACGCACACCAGAGGCTCCCAAGGAACTTTAATAAGATGCCGTTGCTTGGGTCTGAAGCAGACCAATAAGATCAGAATCTCAGTGGGGGTGGGAGTTGGTACATATTTTTGAATCTCCTCAGGTGAAAACCACTCAGCGAGTCCAATGTTCTCACATGCAGAGGGGAAAATGAGGGTGGGGAGGGACGAGCCTGAGCCGCCAGGGTGAAGGCACAGAGCCACGGCTACTACATTGCTCCAAGCCAGTGTTCCCTGCCAGGGTATACGGTTCTGAATTGTACCAGTGTCTCCCACTGGGCACATGGCAGACAATGGCAGCCCCGGAGAGGAAACCTGGCTGTGCTTTCACGGATCTCTCATTTCAGAGTGTCACGTTAGCTCCCCGTGGGAGCAGAGCCTAGGGAGGCCAGGTGGAGGAGAACACTGTGGGTGCAGGTTTCCAATCAGATTGTGCCTTTGGGGCTGGCAGCCACTTAAAAGAAAGTGGAGAAGAAAGGAAAGAGGAGCCGGGGAGTGGGGGGGCCCACTCCTTGCCTTACCCCACACCGTCCCAGAACTAATTCCGCTGGCCCCTGGGCTGAGCAGGTGGGCAGGCAGCTGGGCCTGCTTCTGAAATTCCTCCTGCAGCCTGTCCAGGATAGGACTGCTTGTCCATCTGACCCTCCTCTGCCCTTGGTGGTCACACAGGGAACATTGGACACATATGGGCCGACAGCTCCCTGCCGGGGCTACAGAATGAGGCTGACTGTGTGTATGATACAGCAGTGACGGTTCAGGGGCAGGCCCCTCCCAGGGCTGTGTTACCCCACGAGCCTGCTGGGCACAGGCCTTTTCCAGCCTTGAGATCCCCTGCAGTCAGATGTGTCTGAATTAATATTTTAACTCGGAGAAGCTCTCAGTGTTTTGCATAACATGGCAGGTTTCCAGAATCGAAGCTGTGTTGACCCGTGGTGAACACCTGGGCCTGATGTCGGTCCTCAGAAGAAACCAGGACTATATGACGTGCTTGTTTACACTGCCCGGGCCTTTTAAGGGTTTTGTCCCTTTCTTGATCCAGAAGCACCCAGAACCCAAACAGGACCCTGTTGTCCTCACACAGCCAAGCACGGGCCACATGCATTGCAGTGACAGGGAAATAGCTCCTCCCACCCACCCCAGGAGAAGTGAAATAAAAAGGACTCTACCCGGATGTTGTTGAGGTTGACCTCCTCAAGCTTGGGGTCGTTGTTCTTTATCCGCTCCAGAGTCTCCTCTACATCTGTTGAATTTGGCTCTTCATCAGGCACAGGCTTGTATTGTGTAGGTTTGATCACACCTAGAGTGACGGACACAAGAGACAGGTGGCTCACAGAAGCACGGGGACACTTTCCCTCCACACTAGGGCACTTCAGAAGGAAGCAGCGGCCAAGTTCAGAGACAAGAGAAGGCTGTGCATTCCCAGGGGCTGCCAGGAGGGGCGGTGCACTGGGGAGAAGCCATGCATGGGCCGGGTGGTCTTGGCCCTACTTGGACTCTGCCTCTGCCATCCTGCAAGAACTGGGCGAATTACTCAAATCCTCAGAGCCTCCGTGTCCTCCACCGTGAAGTGTGGACAGTCACTACCTCAGCGGGCTCTTGTGAGGATAGAACGAAGCCTGAGTGTGAAAGAAATACGTAAGCTTTCCAGAGGGAGGGTCATTATTTTTTTGACACCCTCATTTGTTTTGGGAGCCCAAATGCCAGCTTGGAACGGTGCAGTGGGGGCAAGTAAGACAATGCAATATTGGCACAGGAAAGGCCAAGGGGACTCAGGGGACAAAAGAGGCACCCAGAGACAGACCGGTGTGGGTATGTAGACATTCACCATCATGATGGCGTCCCAAGGTGGTGATGAAGGGATGAACTTGGCAAAGAACAGTGTGGGTACAGCCGGACAGCCGTTAAAAAGTGACAGTTTGAGCTCATCTTCACGCCACACACGTACACGAAGCGCAGGTGGCGTAAGAAGTTGGAAACGAGAAGCAAACCTCTAAAACTCCCAGGAGAAAATACAGGAGGATGTTTTTATAATACTGGGATGGAGGAGTCCTACATAAACGAGACACAAATCCCAGCAAGGGAAAAGGTGGATAGATTGGGCTTACATCAAAACTTAAAACTTCTGCAATGAGCCAGAGAGCAGGAGGGGGCCGCGGAAGCAAGAAGCATGGGGGCACCTTCGTGTCCAAGGTGTCCTCGCTGGGAGCAGGGCAGGGGTGCCAAAGCCGGTGGTCAGGGCCGTGTACTCACTGTTGAGTCCCTCCTTGTTCACGATGGAGCTGCTGCCGAGGGCCTGGTAGTACTGCTGGTTGCTCATGAGCGTGTGCATGCCCAGGATGGCTGCAGGGACAGGGGGAGGCCCGTGACTCGCCTCTCTCGGACAGAAGGACCTCCTGAGCACAGACACTCCACACCCCAGCAAGTTGTGCTCACAGAAGTGGCAAGGAACATGCGCATGACTTTACGTTTTATTGGATTTTTGTTCTCATCTCTGTTTACATGACTGTCACATCTCTACACCCAGCTGAGACTCCTCTAACCCAGGCCTCGGGTTCCTAGGTGTCCCCTGATGGCCCCACTGGCACAGCCAGTCCAACTTGGCCGAGACAGAACTCATCTTTCCCGGCAGCAGACCCTTCCTTTGGATCACCTTCCATCTTGTCATCCCGCCTGTCCCCTCAGGGTAGAACCTCAGTGACATGGCACGCCCCCCCCCCCCAAGTCCTTTCCCTCTTAAGAACTGTCTCTCATCTGTCCCACCTCTTACTCCATCACCTCTGTTCTGACTGAGGCCCCACCATTTTGTGGCTGTATTATCACAACTGTGTAATCACTGCTGTCCTGGCCCCAGTCTCTTCCTACCCTCCCCCCACCAGCATTCAGCACAGAGCAGCCAGAAAGATCTTTCTGGAAATGCAGATCTGAAAACATCGCTCCTGTGCTCAGTCAGGCTTTCATCCATTTGTTTGTTCAACATTTATCAAGTAGCTGCTTCCCGGGCCGGCTGTGGGTGTTGGGGGTAGAGGGAGTAGGGGAGTGGGGGAGATGGGGGAAGAGCGGGGCGGGGGGACACAGCAGGGAACACAGAGTCTGTCAGGGGAGAGAGATGCTGGGCAGGTACCCACACGATTGAAAACATAAGCACAGACTATACGTGTTGTAAAGGAAAAGTTCAGGGTGTTCTGGGGAGAAAAGAGCAGAGGGATTTGGAATAGGAGGGATGCGTAGTGTTGGCCAAGTTAAGAGAAGGGAGGCAGAACATTCTGGGCAGGCAGAGGGGATGGTGGGAAAGCCCTCAAGCTCACGGACTGGAAGGCTAGGGAGGGAAGGGGAAGCAGAAGATGGACAGAGCTGAGTCGGACACGTGTTGAACCGCAGCACACCCCCACTCATTAAGCACTTGCTCTGGGTCAGAGAATACATCGTACCCCAGTGACTCTCACTTTCGTTGCACATTGGAATCACTGGGGAATCTTTGGAAACTCCTGATGCCCCGGCTTACCCCAGACCAATTAAACCACAGTCCCTAGGGCTGAGGCCAGGCATCTGCCTTTTTCAAGGCTCCCTAGGTGGTTTCAGTGGGCAGCCCAAGCTTGAAAACTGCCTGAAACCATCCCCCTGAATCCTCACAACAACCCTATGGAGGAGATTTAATTCAAACAGGCAAGGTCGGATCCTGCGGCGTCTTCTAGGATGAGGTAAGGAGTTTGGAGGTCTTTCCCTAGGTGTGGCCTGGAAGCCACTGAGGGGGAGGCCTTGGCAGGCACTGAGACAAGCCGACTCGGGTTCTGGAGTGTTACTCTGGCTGCGTGTGGAGGATGGACTACAGAGGGAGGGAAGGACACGGGGACCATGAGGCTTTGCAGCCACCGGGTGGGAGGATGGTGGCCTGTGACACCAGAGCCTGGCTTCACTGGCTCTCCCTGGGCTGGCAACTTCAATGTCCTTGTCCCTCGCCCACACTCTTTCTGCTTTGGTGACACAAATGGTCACAGCTCAGAAGATTCTCCTGCTTCTGCCAATGCCATCCCCTCTACTGGCAATTCTCTCTCCATGTGCCATGTGCGCAGCTGAAATGTCCCCAGTAGAGTTGCTAGATTTAGCAAATAAGAATACAGGACACCCAGTTGAATTGGAATTTCAGATAAGCAATAAATAATATTTTAGTACAAGTATGGCCCATTCAGTATTTGGAATCTACTTCTTTTTTTTTTTAATTTTTTTAAGTTTATTTATTTTTGAGACAGAGAGAGACAGAGCATGAACGGGGGAGGGGCAGAGAGAGAGGGAGACACAGAATCAGAAGCAGGCTCCAGGCTCTGAGCCATCAGCCCAGAGCCCGATGCGGGGCTCGAACTCACGGACCGCGAGATCGTGACCCAAGTTGAAGTCGGATGCTTAACCGACTGAGCCACCCAGGCGCCCCTGGAATCTACTTCTATTAAAAACTGATTTCATTGTGTATCTGAAATTCAAATCCAGCATAGCATCCTGTATTTGACCTCACAACTCTACCTTCTCCTCCTTTAAGACTTGGAATAACACTTCTTCCCTTAGGAAGGCTTCCTGGATTCCTCGCTTGCCCTCTCTAGTTCTCCCACAGCACCCAGTGTCCTTATCACAGTGTAGTCTACACAGCTTTAGAGAGAGCCGGGTGTGTGCACGCTTCCTCTACTGGACTTTGGGTTTCTAGAAGTCAGGGAAGAATATTATCTCCCTTCTGCTCCTCCAGAATACAGTATTTGATAAATATTTGATTTTTTTTTTAATTCCCCCAGCTATTTCATTAGATGTACCTTCTTTCTAGTGAGAGAGACAGCATGAGAGCCCTTGGTGAAGGGTCAGGAGACCCAAGTTCCGGTCCTGACTACGCCCCTGATTCTGTGTGACTTTGGGCAAGGTCCCAAGCCCTCTCTGGGCTTCAGCCTCCTCTGTACAATGAGGGGTGAGGTAGGACCACTGGTTCTCTATCCTGGCTGCACTTACAAATCGCCTGGGAGCTTCAAGACAATATTGGTGCTCCTCCTGGACTAGCTGATCTGAATCTCTGTAGATATATTTTTAATCTCCTTGCATAATTTGATGCTCAGTGGGGGCTGAGAACCACAGGATGAGAGGATCTCAAAGCCCTTCTGTTTCTCACATTCTAAGAGTCTTCTCTGCTAAAATTAGATTCTCCTGCTCGTCACTGAGGAGAACGGGTAGGAAGAGAGGCATCTGCATTTTTTAGAGCTTTCTGGGCTTTAATTTAGGCTGGTTCTATGAGGGCAGTGGGGGCCAAGGCCTGAGTCAGCGGCAGGGGGTCGGATCACCTGAAGCCACCTTCTGGAGCTGCTTTTCCAACTCCCATGGGATGTGGGGGGAAGCTCATGATGGTTCTGGGCTGCTGCTGGGACCCCGGTTTGGGAAAAGAGTTTGGAAAATTTGCTAAGAATCACAGGACAGATGTAACCTCACATGGCTGGCTGGTCTTGCTGAGAGGTATAGAGTGGTGGGAAACAGAAAATGCATTTTGCACTCCATGCCAGCTTCCTGTAATGGTCCAGAAAGGGGGCAGGAAGGTTACAAGGAAGTGCCAGGGGGCAGAGGCAAGAGACCCGGGCTCCAGGCTGGGCCTTTGGCACTCATTTGCTGGGTAACCTTGTCCAGGACACTTCTACTTTTTGGGCCTCAGTTTTCTCACCTGTAAAGGGGACTATGTTTGAATGCTGATCTCTTACCTTCACATAGGACTCAACAGCCACACAACATCTCATCTTTCTATCCTGTTTGATTTTTACAGCAAGCACCCAGGGTGGGTGGCCCCATGCTTTTCCAGCAGGCTCAAGAGGGAAACAGTTTGTCAAAGCCTATTTGGTAAGGACCCTCCCGGCTTCTGACTGAGTAGTCCCACCCACTCCTCCACCAACTAGGTCATCAGCAGTTCCAAAGTTCTAAAATTTCCCCTCCATGTCAGAATTCTAAGGACAGATAACATGTATTCTAGGAGGTGATATATATGTCAATAGCAGTCCTCAGAAGAAATAAAACCATTTTGCAGTTCAGAGGAAATTAGGTTTCCAAGAAGGAAGGAAGGAAGGAAGGAAGGAAGGAAGGAAGGAAGGAAGGGAGGGAGGGAGGGAGGGAGGGAGGGAGGGAAGGAAGGAAGGAAGGAAGGAAGGAAGGAAGGAAGGAAGGAAGGAAGGGAGGAAAGAAGGAGGGAGGGAGGAGGGAGGAAGGGATGGGGGAGGGACAGAGGAAGAAGCGGGGAGGGGTGAAGCAAAATCTCCATTGCTGAGCAGAAGGCTTGGTGGCTCTGATCCCTTCGGCCTGCCCTAGGCACCAAATGGTGATTTTCCCCCTGCTTGATTTTGCACACTCATGTCACGAGAAGTGAATGATGGAGGAAAATAGCACATCAACATTGCCTGCTGCTTCATTCTTTGTAGATATTGGCAAGTCTGAATTTAGCACTGGGGAACTTGATTTTTTTTTTTTTTAAAAGACCAGATCTTCCTCAAAACTCAAAAAGGACTATTTTTGAACTCTAAAAAAGAACATCGAGTTCTCTTTCCTCTTCTGCCTTGGCAGGGCTCACTCAGTTGTAATTCCATTTAGGATGAGAGAGATCGCAGCACACATCCTGGGCCTCTCCAGCTGCCAACCGCTTGTCTGGCTCTGGGCTGACAGCAGGAAGGTGTTTTCCTGCATCTTAGAAACAGATGGAAGAAGCCTGGCCCAGGACTTGGGTGTGGTTAAACTGCTCCTGGATAAGCCACACCCTGACCCTCACAGAATGTGAGGAAACCTGGTGCCTAAGGACATGCGAGTACCCCAGAAGGCGGGGTGGAGGGGGGTGGGGGGGTGGGGGGCCGGCGAAGACTATCTCTGAGCTGGGGGTGCCAACTGCCCGTGGAGGGTGGGTGGCTTGGGACTGGCCCTTCTGAACGCTGGGTCTCTTACCCCAATTCCTTTTTGGGTCCTGCCCCACCTGAAGGATCCCTAAAGGTGAGCCAGGATCACATACCTGACTGGGGAGGGGAGGCACTGATAATGCCAAGTGCTTGCAGCTGACTCCCAGTGGCCTCTGAGCTACAACCCAATGCCACACGCCAAGAACTTAGCACTGTCAGCTGCTCAGCACCCTGTGGTAACACCTCTCTTGTTGAAATTTATGTTTCTGGTCTGTGCTCATCACATCCTGGGTCCCCCAAGGGCAGAGCCTCTTTCTGATTCATCCTAGCAAACGGCAGCTTGATCATGCACGTCGACTCAGTGTGTGAATGAATGAATGCATGAATGGTTCACAGGCAAGAAAACAAATGGACACGTGCGAGTTCACAGGCTCTGCCTTACTCGCGCCACACCTGGGTCAGCGTGGCACGTGTGCTGGGTGTCCTGTGACACCATCCAGACGCTGCCGAACATCCAGCCTGCTGCATGTGCACCAGGCAAGCCGCTCAGATGGGTCTGCTGCTTCCCCAGCTCAGAGAGGTGGTAGCTTCTCTCTCTCCTGCTGTGTCCCAGCCTGGGACACATCTCCTCCACTGCCCCTAGTTCACCTCTGCTCTCCCTGCTCCTGGCTCTGCTTCAGCCTCTCCCTCCTCTCCCCTGGCCCCACCACCTAACCAAGCCGCCTCCTTGCACTCTGTCCTTTTTCTGTACGACACTCACTCTCACCTGTCACTTCTCTGGGGCCTAAGTATTTGTTTAACGTCAGCTCCGCGAGGGCAAGAACCAGCTGTTTGCTTGCGCTTCTCACCAGGGTTCGTCCAGAGCCTGGCACACCGTGGGAAAACCCTGGATAAATGACTGCTGGGTACGTGAATGAGTGAGTAAAAACTAAGTTAATGGAAAGCTCTGCCTGGGAGTGGACTAGAGATGCCCCGCAGACCCCATGCCCTCATCTCCTTACTTGTCTTTCTCTGCTGAGTCATCTGCACCCATGGCTCCAGCAACCCCACCTTTGAGAAAGGAGCGGAACCCCCAGCATCAGTCCGAAGTGGGTTTGCCGCACTGGACACTCAACAAGGTCCTGCTTCCACCTTCCGTGGCGTCTTTGACTAGACCCTTGGCAAAGCGCCTCTCCCCGAAGCCCCTCAGCTTTCTGGTGCCTCAGGCCTGAATGCCTGTTGTCCTCTGGACATCTTGATTTCTTGGCCTCTGATCCAGCACTTGAAACAGCAGTACCACAGACACAGCTCCCGGCCCCACCTTAGCCCTTAGACCTACCTGGGGCCTCCCTCCTATATCCCCTGTCCTCTGAACACCACCACCTCTCTGCCTAAACCCCTGCTTTCATCTGGCTTCTCCCAATACTTCCCTCAGCCCCATTGACCCTGAGGGGTCCATGCCTTCAAGTGTCATATAGAGGCTTTTCTAATGTGCCCCCCCACAAGCCGGCTTCATGTCACTTGGCCGTGTAGCCCCTCTTGCCCCTCCTCTGTGTCCACCTCCCCTACAGAGGAGAGTTTCATCCAGGTCATGCTGGATGGTGCTACTAACAGGATGAAGCTGCCTGATTTCAAGCCCCACGGGCAAAGCATTCTCCTTTCTCCATCCACCAAACAGGGACAAGAGTAAAACTTACTTCTTAGGATTGCTGTGGTCAATAAACGCAGCAAGGTATTAGAAGCAATCCCCACAGCACCTGGGGCATAGGGGTGGGGGGGGGGGTCAACAAATATTCAGTCCTTCCTTCCCCAGAGACACTGCCGCCTTTCATAGGGCTGATGTACAGGGACAGGCGCCCAAGGTTAGCCAGTGACACTGGTGTTGACTTACAGCTCCCCATCTCCTCTCCGGACAACGGAAGGGTATGGTATCATGAGCAGATAATAATAATTAGCCACGCCAACGAAAATAAAAGAGAAATCGTTTCAAGAAATCAACACAGAAACTTAGAGCAATATTGCAGTTCTATTTTGGCACAGGAACTGGCGGTTCTGACAGCAGAGTCATTTGATAATCCCTCTGAGCTGCCTAATGAGGCCAGTGACATCACGGAGGGTGATCGGAGGGGAAAGACTGGGATAAAAACAGCTCCAGGGTGAGTCAGTGGGGGAGATGCCGGACCTCCCTGCTGCACAGGTTAACTGGAAGTCAGGGGGACCCCCGATCGGGGAAATAGATGGAATAGATGGAAAAATTTGGAAATAGATGAGCATAATGAGGAATCGAATCTGATTTTGGGGGCTTTTGACAAAACAAATCTTGAACTGGAAAGCAAACCAGTTAAGTTCCCCAAGTTA
The DNA here is from genome assembly GCF_027475565.1 of Acinonyx jubatus. Taxonomy (NCBI): domain Eukaryota; kingdom Metazoa; phylum Chordata; class Mammalia; order Carnivora; family Felidae; genus Acinonyx; species Acinonyx jubatus. The sequence continues at coordinate 33,880,855 of NC_069391.1, forward strand.
AGTGTTCCGTTTCCATCTGGGTGAAATACTCAACTGCCTCAGTACTCGATTGCGTACTTTCTCTCTCAGCCCTGATGCCCTTCAAGCCACTGTCCTGTGTCCTTTCCTCAATGTTCTGCCTCCTGAGGAAATGGTTGTTTGGACTCAGAATCTACACGTTGACTCTCCCCATCATTCACTCCTTGGGTCACTGCAACCTGGCTTTGGCCACCAGACCCACCGGGGTCACCCCTCATGCATACACAGACTTCTCACTGCCCATCCCCTCATGGTTCCGCTACAGATGAGAGCCACGCCCTTGCTGTTCCCCAGCACAAATGCCACCAGGACTCATGCACAACACCCACGAGGAGCCGGAGGGTGTGAGGAGGCAGAAGACAGCTGCAGCCTGCCGAGTCCCCTAGCACTGTGGCCTCACTTGACCTCTGGCCTCACACAGCCCTGGGTCTCCCAGCCAGCCCGAACCCTCATTCTGTCTCCCTAGTTCTTGCATTAGGTTCTGCCTGTCTTGACTTGGCCTTTGGTTCCCAGGTCATTTGTGGCTAGCCAACCCCCATTGTGACTAGCTTTGTCCCATTTCCACGCATCTGTCAAAGGCTTCTAAGGTAGCCAGGGCTACTTGCCTCCAGAGCCCCAGGCCCCCGCTCAGTCATGCTTTCTGCCTGGAGCTGGGCAATGCTAATGATGTCCACATCTGCATGCTAATGACACCACAAAGATTGCAACAGGACCTCCTCGTGGCATTACGGAAGGCTTTCAAGTCTACCTGTCCCCACCTAGGTGACCTCAAACTCCAAAGGTCCCAAATAGAGCATAGTATGAGCTGGGGTCACCTGCAAGCCAAGGTGAGAGGGCTCAGAAGAAACCAAATCTGCCAACACCTTGGACTGCTAACCTTCAGAACTGTGAGAAAATAAATAGTTGTTTAAGCCACCCAGCCTGTGGTATTTTGCATGGCAGCCCGAGCAGACTAATACACCCACCTTTATTAATGGCACCAGCATCCACTTTAGTCCCTGAAGCCAGAAATCTGGAACCTTCCTTGACTCCTCCCCCAACCTCACTGTCACAGCCAGATAGTCACAGTTGACTCTCTATCTTTCTTTCCCATTTCCACTTGCCACTTGAGTCTCTTCTCACCCCATCCACCCTCCTGTCATTATCTGGGAGGCGGTTAGCAGCTCCCAAGTCTCCCCTGTTACCCCCCAGGCCAGGGAGCACAACTGTGGTGGGCCCGCAGGGTGTTTGCTGAGCCCGATCCCCTGTGGGGCTGGGATTCAGGGCACACAGGGCAGGGACTAGACTGTAATAAGGAGACAAGCGTGGTGAAGGGCTCTGAATATCAAATCACCTTCTGGAGCTTTAGGGGTTGTTTGTGAAGATCATATGGAAACACACGTGGAGATGGACGGTGCTGTACAAATATGTGATGAGGGGGCGGGCTTCCCAAAGTCTGGTTCTCTGAGCCATGCAAAGTTGTAAAGTTAAATGACTTTGCTCCAGGCCTTTGTGAGCCTCCCAAACTTGAGAGGTCTGCACCCTCTGTCTGTCCCCCTCTGTTTTCTCTTCCTGGTGGGGGGGGGGGGGCTGGGCAGGATTTGATGCAGGGGCTGGTAAAGGACCTATGCTGGCCTTCCCTGGGATGCTTCCATATCTCTCTGGGATGGGTTCTCATGGATCTGTGGAGTGATGGGTTTGGGTGGTTTTATTTCTATTTTCCTCATTTTGGTTTTGCTAATGGGTTCCTGTCTTAATACTCGTGGTCTCCTCTAGTCCTTTTTAGAAACAGAGAGTGTGTTCATGCGAAATAAACTGTCCAAGGCTCTCTGCAGATGCAGGTCAAACCCTTCTAGAAGACACGGGGAAGGTTCCAGAAAGGCTGTTACCTGCAATGTCACAGAGTTCTGCATCTGAGGCATTTGCCAACGCTTCCTCCAGCTCTGGCTCCAGCGTCACACTTTCCAGCACGGGATCCATTGGCTTCTGCTTGGGGACCCAGACCTTTCCTGCAAACACACGGGTGTCTGTTACAGGGCGTGTGGCTGCGCTGGGGCATCCTCTGGTGATGGTGCTGGGTGGACTATCTCACAACCCTGTGGACCCCTCTGTGCTGAGACTCGCTTGAGGTTTCTCCTTTGGGAACCCAGTGCCAAACTTCCCCAGAGAACAGGAATCAAAGATCTCCAACCAGAGCACCTCTCACATTTGAAATGAATAACTTTAAAGCTTGGTCAGACGAGACTGCTTGCTATTGAAAACACTGGTCATTAGGGAGAACAACCTGTAAGTCGGAAAGAGATACAAAAGAAAAATTTTATAGACTGTCAGGGTCTAGGGTATCCTACCCAAGGGGTCTGATGTGAGAGAACAATTTAGAAGCATATCTAAACAAAATGCATTCAGATTATTAAAAGAATAGGGAGCAAAAAGGTATCCTTGCCTCATGCAACATTATATTTTTTAAGGTGTCAGATGCATGACTGGACGAGGAGGCAAAAAGGCACACACCAGGATGTGTGTCACTTTACTGACCACTAATAGGGATTGCTGAAGAAAGCTGGGGCATCCATATGATGGAGTTCTTGCAGTTAGTATAAAGGATGGTGGAGATGTTCACTCACTAGGAAGGATATGTCTAAGACATAATGTGTGAAACAGCAAGTCTGTGACAGAGCGTGAGCAATTTAATTCCATGTATGAAAATTGCGTTTATCTATTCATCCATCCATTCATTCATGCATGCACTAGATATTTATTGGATGCTTCCTAAGTGCCAGGAACCTTTCTAGGGGTCAGGGGCGGGGCAGCACTGAACAATTTATAATTTAGTGAAAGGAGACAGGTGAGAAATAAACATGCAAAGATATCACGTGGTATTAGGCATTGTGGAAGAAAATAAAGCAGAGTAAAAGACTAGGCAACTCCAGGCTGGGGTGCAGGTGAGGAGGACGCTGCTCTTTTGGGTAGGTGGTCAGGCCTCACTGAGATGATGGCCTAGGAGCTGGGACCTGACAGAGGGAGGAAAGGAGCCCTGAAAATCAGTTGCAAGACAAGGGTGCCTGCCTTTAGTGCTACCGTTCAACATTGCACTGAAGGTTCTCGTCGGAGCAAACAGACAAGAAAAAAAATGGCATCCAGACTGGAAAGGAAGAAGTAACATTCTCTCTGTTTGTAGATGACATGATCTAATATGTAGAAAACCCTAAAGATTAAACAAAACACTGTTGAGGACTAATAAACACTGTTAGGGCTACATTACAGGGTACAAGATCAATGCACACAAATGAGCGGTGTTTCTGCTCAGCGGTGATGAGCAATCTGAAAGGGCATTTAGCAAAACAATTTCACCTACAATAGCATCCAGATGAATAAAATGCTTAGAAATAAATTTAACCAAGGAGCTAAAGGATTTGTGCATGGAATGCCAGAAAACATTGCTGAAAGAAAGGAAAGAAAACCTAAATAAATAGAAAAATATCCCGAGTTCATGGATTGAGAGACAATATTAAGATGGCAATATTGCCCAAAGCAATCTCCAGATTCAATGCAACCCTTATCAAAATTCCAAAGGCCTTTTTTAATTTTTACAAAAATAGAAAATCCAATCCTCAAATTCATATGGAATCGCAAGAGGTCCCAAACATACAAAACAATCTTGAAGGGAACACAGTTGGAGGGCTCAGACTCCCTTATCTCAAAACTTATTGCGAATTTAAACCATGTGGCACCGACAAGGATAGACATGCAAACAACGGGATAGGATTGAGAGTCCAAAAATGAACCCATATACCCATGGCAAATTGATTTCTGACACGGATAACAAGCCCATTCAATGGGGGAAAGAGCAGTTTCTTCCAGAAGTGGTGATGGGGCCGGACATCAGCATGCAAAGGATGAAGCTGTACCCCTATCTCACACCATATACAAAAATGAACTGAAAATGGGTCAATGACTCAAACATAATACTTAAAACTATAAAACTCTTAGAGGAAAACATAGGCATAAATCCTCACGACCTTAGACCTTGGTAACATATTCTTAGCTGTGACAACAAAAGAAAAAAATAGATCAACTGGACTTGATCCAAATTTACTACTTTTGTCCATCAAAGGACATTATCAGGGAAGTGAAAAAAATCCTATATTTGATAGCGTCTAGTATCTAGAAGATATTTAAAAAATTTACAATTAACACCAAAAACAACCCAATTTAACCCAGATGACTTAAAGACTTTTCTACAAAGAGGACGTGCATATGGCCAAAAAGTACCTGCAAAGATACTTAACATAAATGGTCCTTAGGGAAATGCAGATCAAGTAACGATGAGATACCACTTCACACCCATAAGGACAGCTACAATAAAACCAGAATCAAAAACCAAAATGGAAAATGACAAGTGTTGTCAAGGATCTGTATGTTGCTGGTGGCCGTGTAAAACGGTACAGACATAGAATTACCATGTGATCCAGGAATCCACTCCTAGACATCAACCCAAAAGAACTGAAAACAGGTACTCAAACAATTTTCTGTACAGGAATGTTCATAGTAACACTAATCACAACAGCCCCAAAGTGGAAACAACCGAAATGTTCATCAGTGGATGAATGGATAAACAAATTGTGTAATATTATTCGGTCAGAAAAGGGAATGAGTGAGTCTCAAAAAAAATACGCTGTGTGAAAGAAGCCAGACACACAAAATCACATATTAATATGATTTGGTTCATAGAAAATATCCAGGATAGGTAAATCCATAGAAATAGACAGGTGGTTGCCAGGGGCTGGGGGGAGCAGAGAATGGGGAGTAACTGCTTATTGGGCGCAGGGTTTTATTTTGGAGTGATGAAAATGTGTTGGATCTACATAGAGATGGTTGCACAGCATTGTGGGTGTAATAAATGCCACTGAATTGTTCACTTTAAAATGGTTGATTTGGGGGAGGGGGCGCCTGAGTGGCTCAACTGGTTAAGCGTCCGACTTCGGCTCAGGTCATGCTTTCACAGTTCGTGGATTCAAGCCCCGTGTTGGGCTTTGCACTGACAGTGTGGAGCCTGCTTGGGATTCTTTCTTTCTTTCTTTCTCTCTCTCTCTCTCTCTCTCTCTCTCTCTCTCTCCCTTCCGCTCCCTTACTCTCTCTGTGTCTCCAAATAAATAAATAAACTTGAAATAAAACCTCAACAGCTTTTAAAAAAAAAGGTTAATTTTGGGGGCACTGGGTAACTCGGTCAGTTCAGTGTCTGACTCTTGATTCCAGCTCAGGTCATGATCTCGTGGTTCATGGGATCAAGCCTGTGTCAACACAGAACCTGCTTGGGATTTTTTCTCTTTTCTCTCTCTACCCCTCCCCTGCTTGTTCGTTCTCTCTCTCACGCTCTCAAAATAAATAAATAAATAAACAAACAAACAAACAAACTTAAAAATATATACAATGCTTAATTTTATGTTATATGAATTTTACCTCAATTTTTTAAAAAACCCTGCTCAGTTTGGCTATTGATTGAGAGTCTCCAGTAGGGGGACAAGCAAGAATGGGAGCCAGGGGCTGGTGAGGAGGCTCCTGCAATAGTCAGGGCCAGAGATGATGGGGACTTGGACTGGGGTTGTAATGGTAGCAGTGGGGAGGGGTGGGAAGTACAGAGAGAAAAGTCCAGAAGAATATTCACTAAAATGGGATCAGTGCCTATTCGCTCAGTAGAGAGAATCACTTTGAGTTATTTTATTGTTTAAATTGTTTATAGCAAAAATCAATTACATATTTGAGCAGAACATATAACAAGGTCATCTGGGGGGAAAATGCATAATAACCTCCACCAGAGGTGGATCTGGAAAAGGGCAAAATATGCAAAGAAAACTAAATAGTTAAAAAGAAAATCTACTGTAAAAATGACAGATGGAATGAGTAGGATCGTCATCCAATAAATGTGTAAGACCTGTGGTTTCTCACACCCTGGCAGCAGGTGTCTCCAGAAAGGGCAGTGGCTCTAAGACACAAGAGGGACTTGGACTTCTTCCCTTCCTTCATCTTACTAGTTGGAATGCAGATGTGATGACTGGAACTTCAGCAGCCAGATGGACCATGAGCACAAGGACATATTGCAGGGAGGGCAGAATGAAAAACTGGAAAAGGGTCTTGATTGCTAATGCCAGGGAAGATGCCTTGCTAGCCCAGAATGCCTAACCCTGCAGCTAAGCGAAAGAAAAACTTTTATCTAAGTCTCTCTCATTTTATTTTACCTTTTTCCTCAGCAGTCAAATCTAATTCTGCATGGACAACTCAATATAATTCTGCATTAAAGATATCGTGTATGAAGCTCTATTCTGATCCTCACACTTGAGTAAGAGTGAATGAGAGTCCAGGTTCCTCAGGACTTTGCACTGTTTTATGGCTCCTACCACATTCTGTTGGGTCTTGTGGAGACTGAGGTGCTGTTTCCCCTCAACCTTGACTGGTTTTAGGCCCGGCGTTGGGTAAATAAATGCTCAGTGAGGGCTGGACACCATGGCCCTAAGTCTGCCTGTTACAGCCAGAAAGTCTCCTTCCCCACACTCTCTACTGAGACCTGTACTTACTCAGCCTACAAAGACTCCAACAATCATCATGTAAATACTTTATGATGATGATGCTGGTTGTGGTGGTGATGATGATAAATCTCTTACGCATGTCATTCTATGGAAATAGAATAGATTCTAGGTACCTTCCTTGGGCCAGTGTACTTTTTCCTGAAGACAATCAGGCTCTGGGAGTCTGGAGAGCTGTTCCTGGCTCCATGCCATTCCAGCATTCCATGGAGGGGCAGCAGGATTGGTTTGCCCAGATTCCTTTCCCCACCCTCCACCCCCACCTCCAATCTCCAGCTCCTTCCTTCAGAGGGAGGTGGGCACGGGGACAATGACTCACCAGCAGTCTACCCAGCTGTGCTGCGGACTCTCACAGCCTCAGTTTCCTTTCTTTTTAAGTTTACTTATTTATTTATTGAGAGAAAGAGAGAGGGAGAAAGAGAGAGAGAGAATGCATGCATGTGAGAACAAGTGAGGAAGGGGCAGAGACCGAGGGGGAGAGAGAGAAGCCCAAGCAGGCTCTGCGCTTTGTGGAGCCCCACATGGGGCTCGAACTCATGAACCATGAGATCATGACCTGAGCTGAAATCAAGAGTCAGACGCTTAACTGACTGAGCCACCCAGGTGCCCAGGTTCTCCATTTTTCAAATGTACAGGTGGGAAAATGGGAGTTTTAAATCCCCCGCAAATCCTGATATTCTATTATCTTTATTTGCTGCACAGAAATCACGCCTCACAGCACAAGCACCTTGCTTAAAAACCTCTCGTGCCCTCACCCTCAGGGGGGCATACTCGTCCCTTAGGGTCAAGACCTCCTTCCTTGCCACCCCTCCAGGGTGCCTCAGACCACACAATCCTCTCCACATCCGTAATCCAGATGCCCCTTGAGCTTCCCTGACCTTCCAAGTTTTCCATAAAATCTGGACCGGGCTCCAAGTCCACGTTTGTGATGCCAAAGTCCTCCCCATGAAGCTACTTCTGTTGGCTTTTTCATTTGATTATTTATCACGCAACAGGGATACAGAGATAAAAGCCACAGACGTGGACCCTTGGCTCATCATGTTTACAACCTTGGGGGTGGGGGGAATGGAAGAGACTGAAAATGAACCATTACACAATTAATTAATTAGAATTAATGCTTTCATTCAACAGATGCTTATTAGGTGCCTACCACATGCTAGTGTTTATTAGGTGTAGACGTAATGATGAACAAAACAGATGCGGCCCTCATACTTGTGCGGCTTATATTCTAAGGAAGTAGCCCACAAGATTCATTGTAATTTATTTGATTTTAACTCATTCATTCAGCAACTCTCTGCTGAGCCCTACTGGATACCAGGCCCTGTCCTGGGTGCTGGGGGTACTGGGTGAGCAAAACCAGCCTGAGCCTGAGTGCCTGCCCTCATGGGGCTTATAGCCAGTGGGAGAGACAAGTGACACATGAAGGGAAAATTATAAAATGTAAATTGCTATGAAGGACACACCCACAGGCTCCTGAGATGGAGAGTAACCAAGGGAGGAGCTGAAGGGACTACATGTCCTAAACAGGATGGGCAGGAAAGGCTTCCCTGAAAGAGGAGACAGTATAGTTGAGACCAAAAGGGTAATAATAGCTGGTACTTACACAGCATTTGCTATGGGCCAGGTGCTAAGTGCTTTATATATATCTTAACTCATAACAACTTTGTCAGCTTGGTAATACTATTTTCCGCATTCCCATTTCACAGAGGAAGAAACGGAGGCATGGCAGATTCAAAAATGTACTCAAGCTCACACAGCTAGTAAGTGGTAGTATCAGGATTGCAACCAGACTACATGTAGCTCCAGGCTATTTCTAAGCATTAAGCCTCTTATAAGGGAGGAAGAGCCAGCTATGAAGACAGCATGGAGCCAGACAGCAGGAGCAGCGGTCCAGGCAAAAGGAGTACATGCAAAGGTCCTGAGGTGGAAAAGATCTCGGAATGCGTGAGGAATAGAAGGAGGCCTGTGGGGCAGCAGCGGGGCGAGCGAGGGCAGACACAATATGAGGACAGCAGAACGGTTTGGAGAGCAAAGGGAAGTCCTAAAAGGGTTGGACAGTCAGGGAGTGCCTCTCTGTTCCCCAGTCTTCTAAATGACTTGCCTAAGGATGGGGCAGAGAGTCTTAAAGGGACAGATAAAGGAGGGGATGCAGGTGCCAGAGAAAGGAACACAGCAGAAAGAGCACGGATAGTTAGGGTACAGCTAGGTTATCTCATTCCCAATTTGCATAGGACGAGCCTTGTGTAGGCCTTATGCCCGTATATCATGATTCATAGTTTCCTCTTTCATTTTCAAAGGTGCCTAGGTTTGTATGAGAAATGATCAGACACCCTGATGAAAGGGGGTTTAGGGGAAAGCTTTGCTGGTCTGGTAGAGATCACTCTTTCCTCAGTTTACCCAAAACTTCACTACATCCACACCATGCATTGCTGCTTTTGGTGTTGGTTTTGTGAATTTGGTCCAGGCAGGCATGTGGGCAAGAAGGCCCAGTCACATGTGGCTCAGCAGAGGGCCTGGCACGTAATTGGCACTCAACGATGCATGGGGAGCGATATATTCATAAGAACAACATTATTCAGTACCTCGCTTTTCCCCTGTGTAGGGGACCAGATCTTCTCGGTCCTTAAACTCCTTTGCTTGCTTTTCCAAGTGATCCAAGAGCTCCTCCCTTTTAAAGGGGCCCGTGGGCGCCTTGGTGGTCTGATCCTTCTGCCTCAGGCCTGCGGGCAGCAGTGCATTCTACAGTGGAGGTTGTGGGGCCGGGGGACATACACAGAGAGAGAGAACGAAAGAGAAAGAGAGTGGTCAGCTGCTGAAGACTTGCATTTCTCCCAAAATTCGTCATTGAACAGTGGGATCTTAGAGCCCAGCAAATCGATCCAGGTCGCTCATTTACACGTGAGGAATCTGACACCCAGGAGGGGTAGGGACTTGCTCAAGGTCACCCTGCAGACGAGGGGCATAGCTAGGCTGGGACTCAGGTCTCTTAATGGTCCAGAGTCTCTAAACCTGCAATGTTTCTGAAGGCAAGGGGGTGAGGAGGCAGCCGACATGGGGCTGAACAGAGAGGGGCTCTCCAAGAGCATCTGTGAGTCTGAGTCTGATTAAGTTGGCATTTGGATGCAGGAGGATCGTTCCAGCTATTGTGTATACAGTGGCTGGGGAAAAAAGCCCGAGGGGCTTGAGTTAGGGCCCTGGATGCAGTATGAGGCGAGAAGCGACAGACTCAATAACCAAGCGGCAGGGGGTGGGGGTGGGGTGGGGGGGGTGGGGGTGGGGGGAAGGCTCAGCAGGGGTGGGTGAGGCGTGCTTTGGAGTTGTATCCCTGGACGGCCCTCCCCGGCTGCTTTCCACCCTCCTGACAGGCTGTGCTCCTGCCTCTCTGTTAAATATTTTGAATGTCGCCCTTGGAGATGGGTCTCTCAGGAAAGATAGCATCAACCAATCACCGTGTTCCTTCTTCAAACATGGTTAGGCTTCTAGGTGTGGGCTAGAATTAGGGTAGATTTGAGTCACACAGACTTCGCTCACCTCAGCCCCCAGGACCTTGGAGATTCAAAGAAGTTCAGGGTTGCAAGGATGCTTAGAGGTTGTCGAGGGCACACACCTTCCCTTCAAGGGGAAACTGAGGCCCGGAGCAAGGAAAGATTTGCCCAAGGAGTTCCAGGGGCAGATCTAGAACAAAAACCAGGGCCCTTCTCTAGATACGGGGGGGTGGAGGGCAGTCTTCATTTCCAAATCATTGCTCTCTCCCCACCCCCTTTCATTTGGGAACGTGGTGGAGGATACCTGGAAGGCAGAGGTGAGGGGAGCCTCACCTCACTTCTTGCCACACCCCCACACTGGCTAACCTGGAGAGCCATCCCACCTCCAATCTCTGTACCATCAAAATGCATAGCTTCAGCCACCTCCACACACGCCAGATCCTTTTGCAAGCCCCCTCTGAGAGGGGATGATACCAGGTTTACAAAGACGGCTGTGTGCCTGGCACACCGAGAGCTAAAGCTTGGGAGGGCAATACTGCTGCTTAACTGCAGTGTGGTTTTTCACAAGATGTTTTCCCATTGTTGACAGCATGCTCCAGTCAGACACTGGCTGCAAATGGACTCGGGCTGTGAGTCAGCAACAACATCTGGGAGTTGGAGCATGTGATGAGAGGATGGCCAGTAGGTAGAAAATCAAGCCGTGACCGATTTGGGGGTGAACATCAGGAACACAAGAGATGCCACAGACACCCCAGTCTCCCTTGAGCGGTAGTCCTCGGGTACCGTCCACCATGACACGTGGGACGGATGAGGCCCACAGGGGAGGCAGGCTTCCGAGGACACATCCTGGATGAGCTGTGTGTCCACTCCCTCTCCCCTGCGTTGGGCCACTCATGGCGACTCAAGTGAGAGAGAGAACAGCCCAACTGTCCTGCAAACCTCCATCTGTGATTATCCACGGTGAGCAAAGCAAAGTCTCTGTGACGTGCCTGCACCTCACAGGTGACCCCCATCAGGCTTACGCCCAGGCCTGAGGCAGTGCTGGCTCTAGTTCTTTAGTCTTGGGCAGGTCACCTGATCTCACCGGGCCTCCATTTCTAGGGCTGTAAGATGTGAGTAATGATAGCTGTTCTCTTGGAACTGTTGAGGAAGTTAAATGAGATAATGCACGAGGAGTGCTTAGCTCACTGCCAAGCACTCCCAAAGTACTACTTATAATCAGGTGAAATACATTTTCCCAGGAGACTGGTTACCCAAATACGTATGTTGAAATGGAGATGTATTATCCAAACATATCTCAAAATTCAGAAAGTGAAGATGTACAAATATAAAACGAAGTATGCACTGAAAGCAAGTGTTTTCCCAATGATCCCCACCAAGATGACCTGATAGATTTCTGTCACTGTAAAGGGTTTTGATGGCAGTAAGGTGCTGGGGCACATGCTGGCCCCTAAGGGCTCAGTGCTAGGAGAAACCCACCAGGCTGTAACTGAGGGGGAAAGGGTTTGCCAACTCACATCGTTTTGGAATATATCTGATAGAGGTCACTGACTGACTTAAAGTAGGGTCTCTTAACCTTGGCGTAATTCACATTTTGGGCTGGGTGATTCCTTGTCGTGGGAGCTGTCCTATGCACTGTCAACTGTTCACCAGCATCCATGTCCTCTACCTCATGGATGCCAGTAGCACCTCACTTTCACGATGTGACAGCCACAAATATCTCCAAACATTGCCAGATGTCCCCTGGGTAGCAAAATCACCCCTAATTGAGAACCACTATTTTCCTCTTTTTTTAAAAAGTTTATTTATTTATTTTTGAGGGAAAGAAAGAGCGCACAACCCAAGGAGGGACAGAGAAAGAGCGAGAGAGAGAATTCCAAGCAGGCTCCACACTGTTAGCACAGAGCCCGATGTGGGGCTCGATCCCACCAACTGTGAGACCATGACCTGAGCTGTAATAAGAGTTGGACACTTAACCGACTGAGCCACCCAGGTGCCCTGAGAACCACTGTTAAACTGAAGCCCATATCATTGCAATAGGGAAATAAAGATGTTTTTAATGTCCTTTAAAAATACTACTTATATAGCATGTTAAAGTATGGCTTCATTTATTTACATCTTTTCTGAAAGCAGTTGGTTTTTTAAGAAATAAAAACATCAGGAGTGACAGGGTGGTTCAGTCGGTTAAGCATCCAACTCTTGATTTCAGCTTAGGACATGGTCTCACTGTTCATGAGATAGAGCCTCTTATTGGGTTCTGTGCTGACAGCATGGAGCCTGCCTGGGATTCTCTCTCTTCCTCTCTTTCTGCCCCTACCCTGCTTGTGCATGTATGTATACACACACACACACACACACACACACACACACACTCTCTCTCTCTCTCTCTCTCTCTCTCAAAATAAAATAAATAAGAGAAAAGAAACAAAAACATCAAAGGCCTTTTCTCACAATTCTTAGCTTATTGGATTTTAAAAGTAAATATTGAGAATATCAGCCTCTTTAGGAGTTAAAGTTTTTTTCCTCCATTAAATGGTACATTTAATAAAACATAACATGGTATTCAATTAAAACCAAACAGAAGTGAAATAAGTCATACAGAAAAAGACAGATACCATATGTTTTCACTCTTATGTGGATCCTGAGAAACTTAACAGAAGACCATGGGGGAGGGGAAGAGGAAAAAAAAAAAAAGAGAGGGAAGGAGGCAAACCATGAGAGACTCTTAAAAACTGAGAATAAACTGAGGGTTGATAGGGGGTAGGAGGGAGGGGAAAGTGTGTGATGGGCATTGAGGAGGACACCTGTTGGGATGAGAGCTGGGTATTGTATGGAAACCAATTTGACAATAAATTTCATATTAAAAAAAAATAAAGCTAAATGGAAAAAAAAAACAAAAAAACCAAACATAGTTGCATATTTTAAAACTCCTGGTTATTTCTCATTTTAACTTGTTTTCAAAAATTGGCATGTGACCTCACATGATATACTAAACTTAAGTCCAAATGGATCAAAGATCTAAATGTAAGAGCTAAGACCATAAATTTTTTAGAAGAAAACAGGCATAAATCTCTGTGACTCTGGATTAGGCAATGGTTTCTTGGATATGTTACTAAAACAATAAACAACAAAAGAAAAAAGTCGATAAATTGCCTTCATCAAAATAAAAAATGTTCATGTTTCAAAGGAGACTATCAAGGATATGAAAAGACAACCCACTGGGAGAAAAGTTTTACAAGTCATCTATCTGATGAGGGTCTAGTATCCAGAATACGTAAAGATCTCTTACAACTCAAAATATAAGACAAATAAACCAATTTTAAAATGGGCAAATGATCTGAATAGACATTTCTCCAAGAGAGACACAAAAACGGCCAATACACATAAAAAAGATGCTCAACCCTATTAGCCATCAGGGAAATGCAAATGAAGCCCAGAACGAGACACTACTTCAGACCCACCAGAATGATTATAATAAAAAAGACAGGGGCACCTGGGTGGCTCAGTCGGTTAAGCTAAGTTTCTGACTTTGCCTCAGGTCATGATCTCAGGGTTCACGAGTTTGAGTCCCGCGTCAGCCTCTGTGCTGACAGCTCAGAGCCTGGAGCCTGCTTCGGATTCTGTGTCTCCCCCTCTCTGCCCCTCCCCTACTCATGCTCTCTCTCTGTCTCTTGATAATAAATGTTAAAAAAAATAAAATAAAAGACAGATAATCACAAGTGTTGGTGAGGATGTGGTGAGAGTGACACCCTCATGCACTGCTAGTGGGAATGCAAAATGGTGTGGCCACTTTGGAAAACAGTCTGGCAGTTTCTCAAAAGCTTACACATAGTTATCATATCGTGCAACAATCCCACTCTAGGTAAATACCCAAGAGAAATGAAAGCAGATGTCCATACAAAAACTTATAAATGAACTTCATATATTATTCAGAATAGCCAAGAAGTTGAAACAACTCAAATGTCCATCAAGTGATGAATGGATAAGCAGAATGCAGTACATCCACACGACAATACTATTTGGTGATATAACAAAACAAAACAAAAAAAACGTAGTACTGACATATGCCACCACATAGACGAAACCTTGAAAACATGATGCTAAGTGGAAGAAGCCAGTCACAATGGACCACAGTACTTGAATCCATTTATATGAAGTGTCCAGAATAGTCAAATCTATAGACACAGGAAGTAGATTAGTGGTTGCCTCAAGCTGGGGAGGCTGGAGAGAAATAAATAGGGAGTGAGAGCTAATGGGCATGGGTTTATTAGGTGATGAAATTGTTCTAAAATTGATTGTGGTGATGTTTGTATAACTCTGTGAATACACTAAAAAACACTGATTTGTACATTTCAAATGGGAGAATTTTATAGCATGTGAATTATATCTCAAATAAAGCTGTTATTTATAAATGGCATACGTTATCTAGGGAAAAATTAGAAAAGTGGCTAATGCAGTAGCTAACTAAATGGTCAGGGACCACCAAGGGCAGAAGGCTCTTCGTGTGCCAGTGGTCAGCAGTGATGCTGAGACTGGCCAGGCTGGAGCTGGCCAAATTTAAAATGGTGTCCTGTTTGATGATGTGATAAGCCTCACCAGGTAAATTAGTCATTGAGAAGTTAAATGGGTAAGAAAATACTGCCTTGGATGTCTCAGGACTCTTAAAACCTAAAACTGAGTCTCAGACCCAAGCTATCCAATAGGGAAGGTAAATACTACAACCATTTTCTTGGTGGCTCTGACTAGGAGAGTTATTTTGTGAACAGGTATATGTAGAGATGTATCTTTCATTCTTGTATTGCTTGTTCATTCAATAAATATCTGTGGGTATTATGTATCCAGGTTGCTAACAGGCAGGGACAGGACCCCGCAAAGAGATATCTAGTTTGGAGCAACTGGGGAGGGGGCAGGTAAATGGCGGAGGTGAATTGAGAGGAAAGTCTCAACTCCTGCATGTATGGAAAACTCTGCATTGCTTTGGTTTTCAAGTTAATCAAGATCCTAAAAGGAGGTCTATTTCACTGACTAGCAGAGAACGTCTATCACTCGCCTCCACATTACCTGTTAAGGTTGTATACTTCCACACTGCCTGCGGTAACTGGAACCTCTAACCTTGAAAGAATTTGTCTCGTTCTCCTCATCTTAAAGTGTGTACAGGGTTAATCTGCTGGGCAGGTCCTTCTTTGTAGTAACTTCAAAGGGAAGCATCAGTGTGGCTTCTCCAGGGCAGTGATCAATTAATTCTGCAGTAGGGGAATAGGTATTTACTTGCACACACCACACATGTATCTCCACTCCAAAGACAGGTTGGTTAGGGATGAGATTTTCTTTGGGAGACAACCTTGTTAGGTAGGACTCAAATCATGTCTTCATGTCCTTACAGTTGGAAATGTACTCCTATGAGGAGGGCGGCTCTCTGATCTTAGGCTAAAATTACATCTGGTAGTTGCTTGTGGGGTGATGGGGTCTGTGGCACACTACAGTGCCTCTACACGACTCAACTCCAGAGAATTATTGCCATGTAAGAATATGGGTGACACCATTAGATCTGCTCATCTTTATGTGGAAGCTCTTGGTTTTTAAATATTGGCTCAAAATCCAAATGTTTTAAAAACCATGTTCAGGTCAAATAAAATACATCTGCAGTCCAGACCAAGTCCGTGGGCTACCGCATTTTGCCATGTCTGACCTAAGGTTCCCATCAGACTAGAATTCAGTGTAGAGAAGGTCAAGATATTCATTCATTTATTTGACAAATATTTACTTGAGTGTCTTGCCCATGTCAGGCTCTGGGCTAGAGGAAGAAAGAAGTGTGTGTGTGTGTGTGTGTGTGAGTTTTAAATTTAGTGGTTTAAAATTTTTTAAAAACACATGAAAAGTTTAATATGTTTTTGGAAAAATCACAAGGGAAAAAAATTAGGCAATCTCTTTCGGTGTTTCCCTACTCTTGGGTTTTTAAATGGTGACTTCCTTCTAAATGTTGTAAAATTAAAACTCGGATGTGCAGCTTGACAGGTTAACATCTTAATTTAACTTTCACACCCACACTCTGGGGTCCAGTTGTCCACAGGACAATGGAAACTTTGCTGTATCCTTAAATGTGCTGTTAGGAGCTCTAACACCCTGCCAACAGGTGCCCGTAAGACCACATATCAAATATCTGCACAATTATCATTGCTATAGATAGTTAGAGCTATGTCAGAAGCCATTCCAGCCAGGACCACTGTGGGCTTGTTGAGACGTGCACACATGTACAACGTGCAGGCAACACAGGCACACAACACACACACACACACACACACACACACACACACACACACACACTGTATTGAAAGGATCGTGGATTTCTGGCAGCTCAGTGCTGCAAAGCTCTAAGAGAGACTCTGGGCCGATTCTTTCATTTCCACTGAGGACACTGAGGCACAGAAAAAGCCAGGAAGCCTGAGTTCATATACGGATGACACTGTATTAGCATACCCAAGAATAAGTATGACTATTTCCAGACTGGTGACTAATCATACATAAATTGTCCCCTAATCTGATTCTTCACGGCAACAAAAAAACAAGCAGTTTTATCACTTTTCTTAAATAAATCAGCTTGTATCTAAAGACGAGGGAATGTTAAAGGTGCCCCCACCTTTAACTCCAGCTCCAGGAGACCTGGATTCCTGTTCTGTGACTGAACCACAACACGACTCCTCAGAAGAGGACAGGTCATGTGGTACAATCTCTGCTGCATACTGGGAGCAGCCGGCTGAGGGTCAGGGAGGGGAAGGGCCTAGTTTGAGGTCATATGCTGGACTGACAGCCTAAGACTCTTGACTTCCAAGCCACAGAAAATGTTCCATCTCACCTGACAGCCTTCCTCTAGGAACAGATCCCGGAAACCAGATGTGGTGCCATATGAGAACCAGTTTTCCTCTCCAAGTGTTAGAAAGCCAGAGCTCACCTCCTTATCAAACTAGTCTCGGTTTGCAGATGGAGAAACTGAGGCCCAGAAGCATGGAGTTACAGTCCTGAGGGAAGAGTGAAACCCGGGAGGCTGAACTTTGCAAAATGCCTACTGACTTCTCTCCTCCACCCCATTTTAAACGACCTAACCCTGTTCTAGATGGCCCCTCTCCCTCCCCTTCCACCACATCTGCAAGACCAACATTTTATAGGCCAGTCACCCAATTAGAAGGTATCTGGCCACAGAATATCTTTTTAACTGGACTTGAGGACTTTTATTTTCCAGTTATCTCCCAGGTATGTTTCCCCTTGTATAAAATGAGGCCCTCTAGCTCCTCAGGGCCTGGATGATATAGAGCACTCTGCCTCTGCATTCCTGACCAGTGACTTCTAGATCCCACTAGAAATCATTCAGTGGGGCTTCAACAGAGCTCTCTTGTCTGTTGGGGGGGGAGGCGGGGGGAGGACTTAACCTGAGAGTGTAGGAGGGTGCCACACCACTCATATCCCAGGCACAGAGGGATAGGCAGGGTCCAAACCTTTAAGTGCCCCCCCACTCTTCGAACATATTCCCACCCCAACACACTCTGGGCATCTTCCCCCCTTCTCTTGCTCTCCAGAAAGATCCAGGCCTTTGGCTCTGCTGCCTTGACCTTGCTATGGGACCGGTGAAACCCAATAGTTGCTACTTCCCCCAGTTAACTTTTTAGGGCATTAGTGCTGACATTCAAAGGCACGTTTGTGGCCAAGTCCATTTGTGGTGGGGCTTATTGGTCCTAACAGCACACTTATCTCACTCTGGTGTTCATGGCACAAGGTGGGCCAAACCTTCCCTTCCCCCATGTTCTGATCCTCCTTTTCTGCCTCACATTCAAGAAAAATCTTCCACGTTCCCTGCTGTGCTGGGCCCTGGGCATCCTGAGACAATGAATGCGTGACTCTGCTCCACCGGGGCCCATAGCTAGAGGGGAGACACATGTCCATGTGTGAGCAATTGTACTCAGCTTCTTGGAGGAGGTGGTTCCTGAGCTCAGTGAGTCCCAGTGGACCAGGCAGGAAAAAGCCAGGTGAGGAGGACAGAGGAGAGGGTCTTACAGGGGACAGAAAGCACATTACAGACGAGGGTGTGGCGGGACGAGGGGGCGTGGCCTGCTAGGGGAAGGAGTCTGGGTGAGTCTGAAGCTGCAGCATTCTGAAGTGTCTGCATCCTGTGCAGACCATCCTCCATCAAGCTGTCATGCCTCCAAGTGGGACCATCAGAGCTGCCTCCTGGCTGGCTTCCCTGCCTCACGCCTCTCCCTCTCCTTTCCCCTCCCGCCAGCCAGACAGACCCCCCCCAACAACAACGTCTGTGTCATTCCTCAGTACTCTCACAAATGCTCAGTGTCTCCACTAGCCTCCAGAATCACCAACACATTCATCAGCCAGGTACAGAGAACTTCTCATGATTTGACCCCAACACACTCCTGTCCTCAAGTGTTCCCTGTTCCAGCCTCTCTGGGCTGCTCCACATTCCACGGCCGCGCCCTGCTCTCACATCACCGTGCCTGTGCTCAGGCCGTGCCCTCTGCCTGGCATTCCCCTCCACCTACACCCCTGAATTTGTCTTTTAAAGCCCTTCCCTCGGGCACCCTGCTCGGCCTTTGCAGTGCTCCCCACATCGATCCGGTAATTCTCTGTCCAAACTCTCCTAGGCTTCCTGCCAGTGCTTATGCAATGCTCATCGTATTCTGTCTTGGAGCACATCTATGCTGGCTCTCTCCCTGGGGAGACAGAGTGCCCCTCAGGGGCCAGCTGCGATGTATATTTGTCCTCTCTGCATCCCCAACACCAAGCACTGTGCGCTAAGAAAATGTACTCTGAATAGTCCAGAGTCATACAACACTCTGCTCCAGCTCGGGAACGATGGTATCGCCCGTACACCCTTCGGGTCAACATCACACCTGCTGCCCCAAGCAGGTTGGGGGTAGGGGGATACATGAGAGGTGCTAGGGTGGGGGTGTCCAGGATGGGGTTCACCCACTGACGGGGATTTTGGGAAATGCCAAACTGCCCTTTTTGTGATGTTTTCTTTAAGGGCCTGGATTTGGTTAATTTCCTGCCAACTTTTTTTTTTTAATGTTTATTTATTTTTGAGAGAGACAGAGACAGAATGTGAGTGGGTTGGGACAGAGAGAGAGGGAGACACAGAATCTGAAACAGGCTCCAGGCTCTGAGCTGTCAGCACAGAGCCCGACGCGGGGCTCAAACTCACAAGCTGCGAGATCATGACCTGAGCTGAAGTCGGATGCTCAACCGACTGAGCCACCCAGGCGCCCCAATTTCCTGCCAACTTTTCTCACTCTGCCTCAGAGCCTTAGGCAGAGCAGGACATTAGGCCATCAAACTGGCAAACTCACAGTGACAGACTCCAAACAGTACCCGATATCATGTCTCCCCTTCTTTGGTAATAAAAGCACTCTACTCCTACAGCTGAGCAGAAAGCCACTCGGATTAAAGACGACTTTTCCCAGGCCCCTTGCAGGTAGGTTGATCCACAGAACTCAGCCCTGGTCCATGAGAAGGGTCTAACGGTGATTTCCAGTAACCTTCCTTAAAAGGCACTTACATAATGGCTTTTCTCCTTTCCTTTTTCTCCCCCTTCCCTCTATTCCGATGCCTTGTGTGCAGCTATCACGGCCGCCACCCCGGACCGTGAGGATGAAGACTACGCCCCAGGGATGGCCAGAGACGAGCTGGATGGAATCTGGGACGCTGGGAAGTTTGGGGAGCTGAGCTCCATACCAGCCCTAAACTGCCCACTTCTGGACTTGTACTTGAGGGGTGAATAAACCACTGCTCAAGTAGTGTTATTTTGAGTCTCTTATACTTGTAGCCAAACTGCATCCTACCTGACAACCTAGGTTCTCATCCCAGGACTGTGAGGCCAAGAAGTGTGATGGTGCTCTCTGGCTTTGGATCCTCCTTCTCTAAAATGAATTTCAAAAGCCCTATTAGTGTCATACTGCAGAATAAAGGTGTGAACTCCATACAGATAGAACTTATTGCCAGGGAGTTTTATCATCATAGGGCATAATTGTTCATTTCCATTCAACCGAACAGGTACCGCATTATGGGGACACTCGGGATATCTGCATTTGATTGTGCAAGTTGTGCACTGCACAACTCCAAGGACATTATCTGCTTTCTGGTTTATGTGAACGTCTCCTGCAATGCACAACTTACACATCTGTACCTGGCTGCCCTATATCTGGTGGTACAATGTGGCTTCAAATTTAGGAAACCTAGATTCTAGTGGGCAAATCATATATTCAGTTTCGACAAACATTTATCAAGCAGGTACTATGTGCCAGGTACTGGGTTAGGTGCTTTTTGTATATCTAACCATATTTATATATATTTGTGCGTGCGTGCATGCGTGCGTGCGTGTGTGTGTGTGTGTGTGTGTGTGTGTATAAACAAAAACAAAAGCCTGTCATATGAAACAGAGCCTGAGTTGCAAACTAGGAGGCCTATAGTCCAAACAAATGCCAAGACTTGGGCTGGTTTGGTCTGTGCATTTAAATGTGGTATCAACATTTTAAAAAGAGGTTGGGGCGCCTGGGTGGCGCAGTCGGTTAAGCGTCCGACTTCAGCCAGGTCACGATCTCGCGGTCCGTGAGTTCGAGCCCCGCGTCAGGCTCTGGGCTGATGGCTCGGAGCCTGGAGCCTGTTTCCGATTCTGTGTCTCCCTCTCTCTCTGCCCCTCCCCCGTTCATGCTCTGTCTCTCTCTGTCCCAAAAATAAAAAATAAAAACGTTGAAAAAAAAAATTAAAAAAAAAAAAAAAGAGGGAACTTGCACGTAAAAATTCAGATATCCACCATTTCTTGAAAAATTAAATGGTCTGGCCATATTGTGCTTTCCCTTCCACATTGGCAACAACTGGTGGAGCTGAATGGCAAGTGCCCTTTAGTCAAACACAAAATGTCCTGTTTGCTTCTGTCCCCACTACCCCCTACTGTCACTGACACAGGTCAAGAATCAGTTACCATTCATCACTGACTGTGTTGTTACTTATCTTCCTGGAAGGTTAAGTGGCAAGTGAAAACTTTCTTCTGTCCACATCTCTTTCAGGAGTGGAAAAGTGGGGGCGCCTAGGTGGCTCAGTCAGTTAAGTGTGCGACTCTTGATTTCGGCTTAGATCATGATCGTGCAGCTCTTGAAATTGAGTCCCACATTGGGTTCTGTGCTGATAGCACAGAGCCAGCTTGGGATTCTCTCTCTCTCTCTCTCTCTCTTTCTCTCTCTCTCTGCCCCTAGCCTGCTTGCTCTTTCTCTCTCAAAAATAAATAAATAAACATTAAAAATAAGAGCGGAAAAGTAAAAGATGAACCAGGATGGAAAAAGTAAAGATGAACCATGTGCCTCAAGAAATTGGTGTATCTCCCTCCCTTCGTGTCTATTACCTATCTGATGTTGTGGGTGCTTGGTTTGCTGCCTCTCAAGCAGACAGTGTTCACAGAGTGGGAGAGATGGGGAAGAGACTAGAAGGCAGGGTTTAAACTTTAGCTACTGTGATTTTTTTCTTTTTAAGGGTGATCTGAATAAAATAAGGTAAAATTTTTACTTTTGTTAAATGCAGATGATGGGAGCATAGGTATTGTCTGTACCTTCCTATGGGTTTTGAATGTTTCCCATTAAAAATGTCAAAAGAAAACTGCTCAGTGTCCTCAGTGTGGGGCAGGTGCAGTGCTGGGGGCTTGGTGGGAGGGCAGGGGGGGTTGGGAGAAATGGGAGGGTTTTGAACTGAGGAGTGAAGGGCTTCAGGACCACCAGGTCTCCTAGCAAAGAAGCAGGAGAAGAGGGACTAAGGAGAGAGGAGGGCTCTTCAGAGAGGCTAGAGAGGGGTGTGGGGAGCTAGTCATGGGGCCAGAAGACAGAGCTTAGGGTGGGGACACACTGACACCTGGCCTCACTCACCCTCCCCCTGCCAGGCCCATCCTTGGTTCTGTGCATGGCCGGCAGTGTTTCTAAGGATGTGTGCCTATTTTTAGAGCAGAGATTTATTTCTTTCCATTTCAACTGTTTACTTCTGTCCTGGGCTTGCAATTCTGCTGGTTTGTGTTACAAGGGAGAACCATAGCCCTGTGGACCAAACTTGGCTGCTTCCTGCATGGCCAAGAGTGTCCTCTGGCTTACTGGGTGCCATTTGGGGCATGAGTAGGGAGGATTTTATGATTTTGTGGAGTCTGATGGGAAGTAGAGTGATGTGACAGGAAGTCCCAAGTTCTCATCCTAGGTCTGTGGCTGACTTGCTGTGTGACCTTGAATAAGACCTTTGTCCTCTTTGGGCTTCAGGGGTTTTGTTGTTGTTTTTTTCATCATTAAAATGTCAATATTACCACTTACCTCATAGGGTTGGTATGAGGAGTCAATGAAATGCATAAAGCACCAAGTGAATGAATGACATGTGTCCGGGAGGGACGCCATAAATGTGGGTTTCTTTCCCTGCATCATGTACCTTTATGCAAGGGGCGGGGGAGGGAGGGTTAGAGGGTTTCTAAGGGTCGTTCCAGCTCTGAGATTCCGCAGTTCGAAGTTTTCTCTTTCATCATTTCTTCCTGCAGTTCATGGCCCCTTGTTCTCAGAGCTCTTGATGCATATTGTGGACTAAGAGAAAGAGGTCTGCCTGAACTTGGCCTGCAGCCTACCAGTTGTGTGATTCTGGGCATCTATTTCTCTTCGTAGGATGGTTTCAACCCCAACCTTCAAGGACCAATCTCACAGGATCCTTGTAGCAATTTTATGAGAGGATGCCCATAAAACACTCAGCACAGTGCCTGGCATGTAAAGAAGATCTCACCTCAACAGAGAATATAGCTATTATTACCATTATCATTTCTATTATTATTTCGGGCCCTGCAGGGGGACTGTAGTTTTCCACTGTTGTTTCTGTGGCTATAACGTGCCATGGAGTCCCGATGGCTGACTTCAAAACCAACTCATAGAACTCTATTTCTTTATAAGGTTGGGATTATCTCTACCAACTTCCCTCTTGCTAATATTTTAATCCTTTTACTGAGACACTTAAGAAAAAGTCTTCCTTTTCCCCAAAGCTTCACTATCAAGCAGTATTTACAAATAAACTCTTTACCTTGATGGTATTTTTCTTTCTTTTTTTTAAAGATTAGTATTGATGAAGAAACTAACACAACTTCAAAGGAAATCATATTGGAAAAAACAACCTGCTGGCAACTCCCCCCTCTACTCCCTGGGCGGCCCCATCCCACATGTGCTCCTAGGAGGCTGTGGTCAACAGCACAGGCTAATGGCTCAGGACTGTGGGCTGGAATCCCAGCACTATCTGTGTTGCATCCTGGGCAGATTATTTCATCTCTCTGGGCCTCAGTTTCCCCATCTTTAAAATGATGCCCATGACGGATCCTCTCAGAGGAATGAAGGAGATCAGCTATGCAAAGCTCTGCCCGTGGCACAGCCAGGAAATGTTAGCCATCTATTGATCCCATAAGAGCTTGCACACTGGTCCTGGCACAAGTCACAGCGTGACCTGTCATTCTTGAATGTTTCTGTGTGTTGCCCATTTTCCCCACTGCCTGGTGCAAAGGCGATCTGAACCAAGGAGTTGGCTCGGCCTCAGAGCAGCATCCACTTAACTCCAGAGAGAGAGAGAAAGGGCAGATCCTCTTGGGGAATCAGTCAACAGTGGATACTTTTAGCACAAGGAGCATTCCTCTCCCGCGGGAGTCCGAGTGCAGCAATCTCATGATAAGCTCGAGTTTTTCCAGGCCGCAGAGTGAGAGATAGAAAGTTTCAGGGACTTTTTTTTTTTCTTCTTTTTTTCATGCGCACAAGCTTGGAACCCTCTGCTGCAAACAAAGCTGCCTTCCAACTCTGAGTACTCTACCCTGTCACGTGACACCGGGGCTTAACAATTGCATCACTGAAAACCTAACCCTCTGAAGCGTCAGCTGAATTCAGGTAACAAGATTGCCAGCAATCGCTCACAAAATCATAGCTGGTTAGAGCCGGAGGGGATGTCTGAAGGCACCTAGGCTGACTGCATCCCTTTCACAGATAGGGAAACTGAGCCCTGGAAGGGAAAGCGCCTGCCTGAGTTGGGAGCAGAGCCAGGACTGAACCTGGACCGCACTGCAGGTTGCATCCAGGAAGAAAGGAGGATGGTCTGCCATACAGTACTCTCCCCAGTTACAAAACCAGAGCACATCTGTGGCTCAAACTATCTTCCTGAGACACCCATGAAGCTTCACAGGGGCTCTCAGAACCACGTCACGGCTCATCCACTGCCTAGATGTGGGACCTTAGGCGATTTACTTCACCTCTCAGTTTTCTCATCTGGAAAATGCCTGCATCACAGGATTGTGATGATGGTTGGATGAATTAATATTTTCAAAGTGCCCAGAATGCTGCCTGTGCGCAGAAATTGCCATACAAGCATGTGTTAAACAGAAATGAAAACGCAAGCCATAGAGCGTGCAACAGACAGGGCAGTGGACCCGGGGCCTCGTCTGGTTCTGTTGGACATGTGACCTAGAGCAACCTCCTTCCCCTCTCTCGGTCAGTTCCTGCTCTGAAAGCTGGGGACATGGACTCTCCTGGTCCCTGTGCCCCTCCCAGGTGCCTGGCTCCGAGGCCTCTCCTGGTCTGCATACCTTTGGCCTCTCCCCATGCTGACCTCACAACTCGGGCCAAGGGTGGGTGAAACCGAGCTGGAATGTTTGCACTCTCAGAAAGTAGGGAGGCCCACTAGATCTCTTCAAAAGTCACACACTGACTTGCAAATCAGGTAACAGAGACATCTCCATGAAGGGGCCAATTGTGTGGCTGGGACAAAAAAACCCACTGGCCTCCGTTACCTCCTATCCTCTTTCTGACTGCTCTTTCCTTGTCCTTGAACTTAGAGAGAAAGGGGTCTTTGAAAATGTCCATTGTGGAACCACAATGGTATGAGAATCACAGGTCTCTGATTGCTCAACCCTCCTCCAAATCCAAATGCGCATTTACTTTCCTCCTGCCAGAGTGGAAGTTGTGTGAGCACCTGAAGCCTGCCTGGAATCTGAGTCTCCACGCCCTGGTCCCATGACCTGGGTAAGTTAGCTTTCTGGGTCCCGGGCTCTCCATCCCTCCAGGGGGCACCTACCTTCTTGTTGACCTTCTGGGCGGAGGGCTGGGGGAAGCTGGCTGTGTGAGAAGCACAGGGGCTCTGGGGATTTGCTGCTGAGGCCAAAGACTTTGAATTTGGGTGGGGTGACTGGCAGAACTCTTTGCCAGGTTAGAGATGAAACAGAGCTCCCAGCTGGGGCTCAAGCAGACCTTAGGGCCCACGCCCCCAGTTCTGAAAGGGCTCTTCTACCCACCCCCTCTCCTGCTCGGGTCTGATGCTTGGCTCCGACCCTTGGCATCACCTACCTGACTTGCAGACACAGCCTCATCTAACCCCATCTCCACCCGGGGGCTCGGAGCAACTCCAACAGCCAGAGAAGGCCGGAGGCAGCAGGCCTTGCAGGGCCTCTGGGAGCCTTCACTTCTCTGTCCCAGGAACAGAAACATTCTACAACATGGTGGGAAGTTGCAGAGAAGGGCAGAGCCCTTCCTTATCTTCAGAAAGGAACTCTCCCACCACCTGCTGGGCCTTCCACCTTTCCCCCATCTCACTGGCACCTGCTCTGGTCATTGGTTCTCAGAGCTCCTGGAACCAGCAAACTCACCAAGTCACTGCCCCTCAAAGATTCCTCAGGCCTACGGAGAAAAGTCAAAACTCTTTGGCTGGCCCTGCAATCCCCCTCCCTCCACCATTATCCAGCCTAAACCTCCTTCCAAGTTCATCTAACCCCCTACACAAACTGCACTGAGATTCTAGTTACCATCCCCAATTACCTTCTGCACATGAGACTTTGCTCATGGCTTCCAATTGGCCTAAAATTCTTTGTTTTTATTCTTGACTCAGAAAAACGCCAGGGCCCAGTGCATCAATCATCTGCTCTGTGGAGCCTTCCGCCAGTAAGAACCAGTCCTTTCCCTGAGCTCCCTGTCTGGGTCCATTTAGGACATGTGTATCATGCCTGCACTCCCAGCCTGAGTGGGCTGAGCACTGAAGGGCAGAGTCCCTGCCAGGCTCCCGTGGTGGTGGCCAGAACAGGGCCTGGCACCTGACAGGTAACTAAGCCATGTTTACTGAGTTGACGAAAGTAGCTACACCCTCCTTTTGTTCTCACTTTTTAAAGCTGTTCATTCATATAATCCTATGTGACAGTGGTCTCGGATCAAATTACAACAGAATAATCTCACAGCAATAGAGCTGGAAGCTTGCTTATTCCTTGCCTAGAGCACTCGTTTCTCCCAAAGCCCAGGCTTCTGGAGAGCGGGGGTGCAGGGGAGGGAAGAGGAGACCTAAGCCTCTCGCACCAACACTTCCTCCCAGTCCCCTAGAGCAGTCTCATCAGAGGAACCGTCCGTGGCTGCACAAGGGGAAGTCATGAATAGCAAGAGAGATCTGTCATTCTATGGGGCCTGGGACCCAGGGACCCTAGAGTAGGAATCTGGGTTTTCTAGAAATATGACATTTAATTGAATCTGGAGATAAGACGAGGTTATAAGCTCAGGGCAGCTTAGCCCTGAAGGGAACAACCAACTCCATTATTTCATGGCTGGGGGACACTGAGGCCTAGGGAAGGACAGCAACTAGCCCAAGGTCACACGGAGAGAAAGAGCCAGGGCCAGGGCTGGAACTGCGACATCTAACCTCTTGTGTTTCTCCTGCTAACCTACACTCCCCCTACACTAGCTGTGATTACTTGAGGGCTAGTGAAATGGTATAGTAGTGTTCTTTTCTTTATGGATCACTGTTAAACCACAGTTGGACAATGACAGGTTTAAAAAAAAAAGGTGTGAAACATTCCACTATTTTTTTTTTTTTTAATACAGAATGTTTTACAAATGTGTGTGTCATCCTTACTCAGGGGCCATGCTAATCTTCTCTGGGTTATTCCAGTGTTAGTATATATATGTGCTGCTGAAGCAAGCACTGAAATGTTCCATTTTTTCTTGATGTTTATTTACTGAGAGAGAGAGAGAGAGAGAGAGAGAGAGAGAGAGAGAGAGAGAGAACACAAGCAAGGGACAGGCACAGAGAGAGAGGGAGAGAGAATCCCAAGCAGAGTCTGGGCTGTCAGTACAGAGTCCGATGTGGGGCTCAATCTCACAAACCATGAGATCATGACGTGAGCCGAGACCAAGAGTCAGAGGTTTAACCGACTGAGCCACCCAGGCACCCCTGAAATTTTTAGTTAAAAATATATATAAATATATGAAATGGAAAATTCAGTTAATTCAATACTATTCATTATCTACTTTCTCTGGGCTGAACATTGACCTGGGTACTTGGGGGTAAATAGAGGACAAAGGCCCCTGTCTAGTAGGCCACCTGGGAATCCCTTTCTCTGCCCTGCTCGTGGCTTCGAGGTGGCTGGCCAAACCACAAGCTTGATCAGGGAGCCTCCTGCCGCTTGCTACTGTCATCCTGACTGCAGAGGCAAATTCTGAGCATTAAACACACTCCTTAAATGTGCCAAGCATGAAATGCAATGATAAAAACATATTCCACAAGTGAAAGGGGCTCTTCTAGTACTTGATTTCTCTGTTAACTCATTCCATGACACATGTTTCCTACTACCCTAACACAACCAGCTGGATAGAATGGTGGAATTGGCTTTTGCAGACTTCATTACAGTGCCAACCAGGTAGCAGTACCTTGTAGGGCTGGGGCAAGGTTCTCCAGAAGATTGTATCTGGTTTGAAACAGCGTCCAATTATATGGTGCTGTTTCTCCCCTAGCCAGGATTCACGGGTCCAGGAATCAAGGGTAGAAATGGCAGTGACACCCCTTACTATTACCGCTGGTGACCCACTGGCAAAATTTTTTCTTCCTGTTCCTGTGACCCTGTGCTCTTCTGGCCTAGAGGCCTTAGTTCCAAAGGGAGGAATGCTTCCACCAGGAGACACAATAATGATGCCATTGGACTGGAAGTTAAGTCTGCCCCCTGGCCACTCTGGGCTCCTCATGCCACTGAATCAATAAGTGGAGAAGGAGTTTCTGTACTGGCTGGGGTGACTGATGTTGATTAGCAGGGGGGAACTGGACTACTGCCCCACAGCGGAGGTAAGGAAGCGTTTGTCTGCAATACAGAGATTACTTAGGGCCTTCTTACTGTTACCAGGTCCTGTGATTGAAATCAATGGAAAACTACAACAACCCAATCCAAGCAAGGCCGCTAACGGTCCAGACCCTTCAGGAATGAAGGTTTGAGTCATCCAACCAGGCAGAGAATCATGCCCAACTAGGTGCTTGCTAAAGGCAGAGGGAATACAGAAGGGGGAGTGGAAGAAGGTAGTTATAAATACCAGCTACAACCATGTGACCAGTTAGAGAAACAAGGACTAAAATTGTCACGAGTGTTTCCTCCTTATTTTGCTTTGAACGTGCATGTGTTAAGCAAATATCTTTGGTTTTTTTCCCTCTCTTATTCTCTTACAGTGTAACATAAGAGGTATTGATTTTATATTGTCATATTTTAAGTATTGTTATTTTTATACCATAGTACTTAACTTGTGGGATGTCAAGGATGGAATCACTCAAAGACTTTAGCTCCTCTTCTAGGAGGTTGTACATGGAATAATTAGTTGTATCATGTTAGGCAGAATTATGACCTTGTTACTATCTTTATAAGGAGAGAAGTACTATTTAAGGAGAGGTGTATGGAGTTGCAAAGTGTAGATTGTGATAGTTAATTTTATGTGTCAACTTGACAGGGCAATGGGGTGCCCACATATTTGGTTAAACATTTTCCTGGGTATGCATGTAAGGATGTTTCTATATGACAGTAACATTTGAATTAGTAAACTTGCGTAAAACAGATTGCCTTCCCTAATTTGGGTGGGCCCCATCCAATCAGTTGAAGTTCTAAATGGAACAAAAAAAACCCTGACTCTCCCAGGAACAGGAGGGAATTTCCTGTGTCAAGCTGGGTAATTGATTTTTCTCCTGCCTGCAGACTCAAACTCAAACGTGGGCTCTTCCTGATGGATCTTGAGCCTGCCGGCCTTCAGACTGAAACTGTACCATCAACTCTGCTGGTTCTCCAGGCCTTTGGACCCAGGCTGGAACCACATTGCCAGCCCTCCTGGACTTCCAGCTTGGTGCCTGCAGATCTTGGGACTTGTCAGCCTCCATAATTGTGTGAGCCGATTCCTCATAATAAATCTCTTCCTATATGAATATACATCCTATTGATGCTGTCGCTCTAGAAAACCCTAACCAACACACACACACACACACACACACACACACACACACACACAGACACCTGCAAGGGCAGTGTTATTCCAGTGTCATTGTCATCAAAGGAAACAGGAAGTGGTAGCTATAAGAAGTCTGCACCTGTCCCTCCCCACCAGGTGGTAAAGTTTGCTGCCCCTGTACCTGCGATGACTGTCCCCTTTAGTGCCTACTCACATCAGGGTCCAGCTCATCCAGCTCATTTTCCAGGGTCCTGAGTTCTTCCTCTGTTAGGGCTCTGAGGATTTCATCTTCATCCAGGTCACGGTATTTCTCTAGTTCTCTTCTGTATGACATTGTAAGAGAATGTGTGCTTGTCTTCTGAGTTTCTGAGATCTATGACCTGCCAGAAAGAGAAAAATCTTAGGAAGATCATTCTTGGATTTTCTCTCTCAGACCAAATCAATGCTTGTCATTTACACGGTGGCTGGGCATGTTCTATGAATCATCAGGATGATAACTAGTAGAGTGGAATGCTGCACTAAGTTGGATTAATTCTCCAATAAAACTGTGCAAGGTGAAAACCCTGATGGCATGTGAATGAATAAATTGTAACTGGTTGCATTGGCCCGGCCATTAATTCCGAATAAATAGGTGATTGGAAATGGCTTATGAGTGCCTGAAAACTCAACTCTTCCCCAAGCAGTTCAAATACTTTCTGTACAACCCCCCACCCTGCACCTCACGCCCTGATGGAAAACATGAATTCTGGAAGCTCTGCCAAACCTGATTGTGTAAGGGAAGGGGTATCAACTCAACACCTGCTGCATGCAGGTCCTTCACCTGTAGCATCTCAATCGATCCTCACAAAAAGCAGCCAGCAATAACAGTTAACTTTTACTGCCATATCCAAGCCCTACATTAAGCACTTTGCAAGGATTTTTTTTTCTTTTAAAAAATTTTTTATTTCAGAGAGAGAGCGAGTGGGGGAGAAGGGCAGTGGAGGGGAGAGAGAGGTGGAGAGAGGAGGGGAGAGAGAGAGAGAATCTGAAGCATTGAGCCTGACATGGGGCTCGATCCCCAGACCCTGAGATCATGATCTGAGCTGAAATCAGGAGTCGGAGGCTCAACCAACTGAGCCACCCAGGTGCCCCAAGAATTTCCTAATTTAACCTCTCAGGTAGGTATCTGCTGTTCTCCCCATTTTACAGATGAGGACATACAGCTCAGAGAGGTTGAGTGACTCGCACAAATCACACTACCAGGAAGTGCCAGAACCACCATTTGTATCCTGATATGCCTTAAGCCCTCTGTCCTCCTTCTTGGCTAAAACTGATAACAGGACAAGCCTAGCTCCCATATCACCTCCTTTGTAAAGCCTCAGTGTCCCCTCACTGAGCAAAGCTCATCATGGCCCTAGCGCTGGGTCTGTACCTCTCCACTCAGCTCACATCCATCTTCCGTGGCTTCCCCAGGGGCAGGGTCTCAGTTTGCTGCATCCCCCCCTCTCCCCAAGGCCCAAGTCAGGGCCACACAAACAACAGAATGTTTTGTTTTGTTTTATTGAAATGAACCCGATTCCAGTTCTACCTGCCTTTGTTTACGCCATCAGACAGCCCTAAGGAGACCCTCGTCTCTTCTCCTCTTGGAAAATGTCAGCTTGCTGCAGAAGGTGCTAGCGTCTCTGTGTTCAAGCCTGTTCTTACCTGTCCTACGTAAGCTGAGCCGTTAACCCTCTTTTCTGAAGCTGATGGGCTAAAAAGTGAGGCAGGAGCTCGGGGCTTCCTTAGACTCTGCAGAATGGAATATACTACTGTGTCCAGGATTGGTGTTATGGGTTGAATTGTGTGCTCCCCAGTTCATATGTTGAAGTTCTAGCCCCCAGTACGTCCATACGCCAGCACCACACTGCAAGGAAGAATGTGATGTGACTTGGAAATAGAGTCCTTGCAGATATAATTAGTTAAGTTCACATGAGGTCATACTAGAGAAGCGTGAGCTCCCGATGCATCATGACTGGTGTCCTTATGAAAAGTGGAAATTTGGATGGACACACACGCAGGAAGAACACCATGTGAGAGTGAAGATAGAGATCAGGGCGATGCTTCCAATGAACCAAGGACCGCCAAAGGCTGCCAGAGAACCACGAGAAGAGGAGGGAGAGGTCTGCAATGGACCCTCACAGCCTTGGAAGCAACCAACCATGCTGACACCTGGATCTTGGATTTTTAGCCTCCAGAAATTTGAGACAACAAATTTGTGTTGTTTAGGCCACTCAGTTTGTGGGATTTTGTTACAGTAGCCCCAGCAAACAAATACAACCAGTATCTCCTTTGTCACAGCAGTTTTTGTTTTTAGACCCCTATGCAAACACACACACACACACACACACACACGCACGCACATACAGCATGGCTCATCCATGAAATGACTGATGGGATTTTCCAGGATAGAGAGAAATGAAAGCCAGGAAAAGACGACCAATGAACCAATCAAAAGCTGGAATAGTTGTTAACTAAGAACAATTCGTGTACTTAAATGAAAATCAAAGTTCGCTAAGCTGACAGATAAAGCCTCCATTTCAGAAAGGAGAGATGTGTTATTAATGTAAGTTTGTACACATGTGAGCATATTTGTAGGAGAAATATGACAGCTGGCCTGATAAGAAAGGACTTGATTTCCAAATACAGAAAACCCCAATGCCATCCTTTCCTCTAAGAATGGTTTGGATTAGCCTGATGTCTTCCTTTGCCCAGACCCCAATGCAATGTTCAGACCATAAATGGGTCCCCCTTGATTCATTTCTATTTACTTCCAAAGAAAGCACAAGCAGCTGACAATGCTCTGGTATAGATGGAAAAAAAAAAAAAAAAACCTTCGTGAATGTTCTCAGAGAATAACCTAATTTGGCTTTTCTTGAGTGGAGCCAGGAGAGGATCTATGGCTGAAAGGGACCCTAGTGAAGGGTTCAGAGGCTTCCAGAACTAACTCACAGAGACACCTTTGAACTAGCTGCAAAACACGTTTTTTTTTTTGGCTCTCAAACAGATTTTGTGTCATACAAAGTTCCACAGGATTTGAGACCACAGGATTTCTCAGAAATTTTGGTATGCTTCCACACATTGGGTGTCTCCAGGAGAAACAGGTTATAAGCAGAATTTTCCTGGTCTTTGACCATGAAACCATGTGTCTGAGGAACTGCTCCTGGGATTGGGATCCCATGAAACAAAGTTTGGGTAACAGCCCTAGCCTCACCTCTGGGCCACTCAGACTCACGCAAGAAGGGACTTGGGGACAGGATGAGCTGGGACAAGTTTGGGACCCTGGGAGCTTCCCAGTTTGCCAGCTGACCCTTTCCTAGATGATATGCACTCTAATCCTTAGAAAAAAGTCATGGATGGAGCCTGGAGAAGGGATGAGTCAGGACAAGGGAGAGTAGGAAAAGGAGCCATGAAGGAGCCAGAAGAGAGAAGTAGGTGGCGACCATGGGGCCCGCTGAAGAGGGACGGGTTGGGTGGCAGGCCACCTCCAGAGATGCCACCCTGCGGGGTGCAATCATTAACTTTCCTGAAGGAGCCTCCCTCTTAGTGCACACAGGGAAGGGAAGTTGATGTTCCACTTGCACACTCCAAGGTGCTGTTGAATTCAACATCCTTTTTCAGAGGACTTAAAGGCCCTTTCTAATGTCAAGTGTCCTGTGAATATTATGGGGTGATGAGGCATTACATGAAATAAGCTGAGAGGAACAGAGGACTCCTAAGGTAAACCATGAAGCTGTCAGCTTCAAGCCACACTCACCCACTTGGCTCCCAGAAATGGCTTCTCCAAAGCAAGATTCTCCTCCTAATGTCAGTGATGTGGGGAGCTGGAGGTGGGGAAAGGCAGGGTAAGAGGGAGGGGAAAACCACATTCACAGAGCCCACTGTAAGCTCCGCTTTAAAATACGGCTGGAAGAGATGGTATTTCTAGCTGTTAATAAAAGGCTTCCTAATGGATGTCTCCATTTCCTAATAAAAGAGATATTACTGATGGACAAAGGGCTGAGATTCATAAGACTCTGGTTGCAGTCCTAGTTGTGGCGCTAACTCCCCAGGTGACCCTTGCTGAGTTCCTTCCTCCCTTCCTCTGGGTCTCTGTTTGCTCATCTGTAAAATGAGCATAAGCGGACTGCAGACTGGGAAATTCTGCTGGTAACCTATCCCTCTTGGAGACATCCAAACATTGGATCAGATGGGCGGTCTTTAAACTGTGTTCAGGGAGAGCTCAGGCTCCTCCAGGGCCCCTGCCGGGGGTTAAGTAGGAAAGGCTAAGTGAGGGGGCTCACCCTGGTTTTGCCTGATTTATTTGGGGCTCCATATCAGACTTCCCTTAAAGAAGGGATTCAGCTACTAAAATAAAAAGTTGACCATCACTCTGTACAGTGAGAGGGTAACCGTACTCGTTCACTCCACAGGGTGTGAGGATTAAGCGGACACAAGCAGAGAAGGTGCAAAGTCTGGGACTGCTGTGTGGTCAATGCAGGCTCAGCATACTAGTCATTAGTATGAGGCTGCTGTCCCTGCCGCTCCTGCCGGGGTCACCTTCCCATCCCCCTCCTGCTCCCCCATGCACAGTCATCAGACTGTAACTCCCCTAAGATAATGACATATGTCTTGTCTTAATGTCCCGATTGCCTAGCCCTGTGCCCGGTAAGTGTGCTAGTAGAGAATGAGCCCATCTGGGTTTGGGTCTAGTGCCCTTGGGCCTTTGGGCAAGTCCCTTCTCTTCTTGGATCCTTTGTTTTCCCATCTTTAAAACGGAAAGATGGGACCAGGTCTCAGAGGACTGGGAACCCAAGAGGGGAGGGGCCGGCAGGAAGGGGGGTGATGAAGCCCCCAGAATGGCCCACCTGAAGCACCTCTGTTACCTGTTTTATAAATTGAATCCTCAGTAGGAGTCAGTGAGAAAAATAAAAGGGCAGCTCAATAAACTTAAAACACATTGAAAAAATTCTTCCAAATCTAGTGCATATATTACTCTGGCAGCACATCTGGCCACCCTGCTTCTCAACGGCAGAAGCCTTAAACCACTGCTCCACATGAAAAAATAGAATTTACAAGCTGTGCCAGGAAATACAACTAAGCAGGTTGGAGAGTAGAAAAATAGTGGGTCAAGGGCTGAGGCCATCCATCAGGAAGCGTCAGAAATGAATGCTCTGAGGCGGGGAAGTTCCTGGAGTACCAAATGCACTTTTAAATCTTTCATGGGAAGTGGGTCCAGTCACTTCTGCTAATGGCTTTTCCAGCATCCGTCCCCGTGGGAAAACTCTGGAAAGAGGCGCTGGCGCAGGATCTTGATTTATGGACTGCACTTCCCTGAGGTCAGGAGGGCGGGGCCTCAAGTTCAGAGGAATATTTTCCAGTTATACCGTCTTCTTGTTCCAGCCACAGTGAACATCTTGATGATTGGTGAAGAAAGGGTGATTTACAAAGTTGAGTCTTCACACCCCATCTTTTCATGTCCTTCTCTTTTGGAAGACACTTTGATCAAAGAGATTTTAAGCCACTATCCCTCATCACTGAAGCCTGCACCTCTCTCTCCCCTTGGCCTCAGGGACACAAGCACCTGAGAGGTCCCCTGTTCCTCTTGAGAGAGCTGATTCCACTGCTCTCCTTCATGAGGCACTCTGGGGCAGCCATGCTTTATATCATGTGACACCTCCCCTCAGCTGATTGGACAAAGTGGGTGCCTGTCTCAAGGGCAACAAACTGATTGGCTAGTCAATGACTCATGAGGTGGGTTGGAACAAAAAAGAAGAAGATGAGTTGGGTGAATGAGCTTTTATTTCCTGTCATTTGTATTAATTCCTGGCATTGTCTTAACAAAGTACCACAAACTGACTGGCTTAAATAACAGAAATGTTTATCTCCCTGTTCTGAAGGCTAAAAATTCAAAATCTAGGTGTTGGCAGGGATGGCTCCTTCTGAAGGCTCTGTGGGAGTATCCATTCCATGTCTCTCCCCTAGCTCTGGGAGCCTCAGGCATTCCTAGCCTTGAGGACGGTCTCCCTGTTCTGTACATGTCTGTGTCCACATGTTCCCTTGATATGAGAACACCAATCATATTGGATTCGGACCTGCCCTCATGTCCTTATGTCAACTTGATCATCAGCAAAGACCCTATTTCCAAATAATGTCCTATTCACAGGTGTGAGTTTTGGGAGGATACAATCCAAGCCACAACAGCACTCAACTGGGACATAAGGAGAAAGTGAGGCAGGTGGCAGGGGAAGCTGCGGGTGAGGAGAGGACACCACCATGAGCACATGGAAGCTGAGGCCATGAGGGAAGAGACATTTGGGGGAGTAAGAGTCCTCAGAGGAGGGTGAATTCACAGGGCTGAGAGAGAGGTGGAGAATGCCGTGTCCCCAAAAGTGCCCGGCTCCCTCAGGCCTGGATTGCTGTAGCTCATGCTGGATTCCCATGAGACCCACCCCCCCGCCCCGATCCTCCCACAATCCTTTGGAGGACCACCCTCTCTCCCACACACCCCCTCACTGCACTCAGGCGTCTTGAATGAACCCTTCTTCTTGTAGTTGCACAAGAGCAAGAGCTCAGACTCTACTCTCAGTTTCCCTCCTTCCTCTGTGCCCCTGCTTCTCAGCCTCCCTGATGAGGCCTTCTCCTCGGCCCACCCGTCCCGGGGGTTCTGCCTTCTTCTCACGTCTCACGCTTCCCCTGGGGCTTCTCATCTTCTCCCGTGTGGGGTCGGTTACCAGCGATAAGCTGATGACTCTCAGCCAGTCTCTGCAGCCCAGGCTCCTGCCAGGCACTTCTGGAGTCCCCCTGCCTCACCACCACCACCCTCTCCTCTCCTGGGGGACCACACCTGCACCTGCGCAGCCTGTCAGTCACCCAGGCCAGCTGGCGGGGGTGGGGGGGGCCAGCCTGCACACTCCCTTCCCACTCCCCTCACTCTGGGAAGTCCCCATGCCTGCCGGCCTCTCCCTTTTCCTCTCTTATTTTTTACACATTACATTTTTTTTGAAATTGCGATAAAATGCACATAACATAAAACGTGTTAACCATAATAGGTTACCATTTTAACCTATTTCAAGTAAACAGTTAAGCACAGCCACACTGTGCACCATCACCACCGTCCAGCTCCAGAACACGCGCATCTTCCCAAACTGAAACTGTCCCCATTAAGCACAAACTCGTCATTCTGCCCTCCGGTCCACCCCAGGCCCTGGCAGCCGCCACCCTATTTCTGTCCTGAGGAATGTGACTACTCCAGGTACTTCACCCAATTGGAGTCATACTCTAGTTGTCCTTTGTGACTAGAAGCCTACCTCTCTCACATCCTGTCTGTCCCCTCTCTCCCTTCCTATGGGGCTTGCCTTTTTAAAATCTATGCTATCACCACGGCCCCCCAAGCCTGTCTCCCTGCCTCAGTTCCCCTACTTTTCCGTCCACACCCAACTCAGCCTCTAAATGATCTTTATGAAAAGCAGATGTGATGCTGCTCCTGAGCTGAAAGCCACCTTCAGTAGCCCCCATTATGATGACAGATAGCAAACTCTGGCCTGGAGTTCGAGGCCATGGGAGAGCTGGTGGCCTGTGGGCCTCCTCCGCTTTTGATCCAGCCCAGGCCTTCCCTTTCTGGCTCTACCAGACCACTCACCCCAGGCACCCCTGACATTTCAGGCCTCCGGGATGTCCTCTCAGCCTGGAGTAGCCTCTCCCGGCCTCCACACTCTTGGAAGCCCTGCTAAGTCCTGGAGGCACAGCCTCTCCAGAGAGCAAAGCATCCCCCCCACCTCATTACTAGAGTAGCTGGCCTCTCCCTGCACTGAGGAAGCAGTGCCGCCCTGCCTAGCGGGGAACTCTGTGCTCCCACACCCCTCAACTCCCCCCCCCCACGCCCCCTGCTGGCCGGGACCTGGGTGGGGGGAGGAGCACTCTCTGACCAGCTCTGCATCTCAGCATGCAGCTGTGACCCGGCTCAGGGTGAGGGTGCCATCAGTGCAGGTCAGTCAGGGATACAGGCCTGGGGACAAGCGAATTCCATCCCAGGCCAGTGACCCACAAGGGGAGAAAGCCAACCAACCCTCAATCGGTGCGGGGTGGGGACTGCCAGGTAGGGTGTGGTGGGGTCGACCAGCAGGTAATGGAAGCTGTGGGGGGTTTAATTTCTTCAATGGTTAGGTTTAAAAGAGGGTCGTAGAATGGGATGCAATAATCACGCCAATAACCACGCAATACGCAGAGACCTTTGCAGCTCATTAAAACCTCAGCCACTTCATGCCTGCAGTTCTGTGTCCCCTGCAGGGCAAGAAGTGAGTGCCTTGGGGCATGCTGTCACCTGTGATGAGATCCAGTCAGAGAGCAGCCTCTGAGGCCCACATCCCCTGCCATCTTGCTTCCCCAGGGAGTGCCTGCATGACGCCTAACCTTTCACCCTGCCCTGCCGCAAGATCCTCCCAGGCAGGACTGGCTCCCGAATTTGCTGGGTCTGGGTCCGGTGTAAAATAAGACTGTAAGGTCCTCTGTTCAAAATCAGGGAAAAAGTGCCATTAAAGGTACCAAGATACAAAGCTTTGTTTTTTTCTCATAGCTTCGCTTTTGATCTGTCATAGTGTTTTCTTACTTATTATTCAATGTCTTGATCACACAGGTGCCCGTGTGCTGTGACACAAAAAGTGGGCACACCAAGTCCACTAGCTGCCAATTCCCTCCCCCGCCCGAAGCAGGACACACACACCCTGCCCTGATGAGGGGCCAGACAGTTGAGCCAGGCATCTCCCCTTCCCACAGTTGGGCCGCTGCCCCAACACACAGAAATGGGCTATCTGAGGGCATCCGACCTCTGTGTTGGGACACTAGGTGCCTGGACCCAGGGTGGACAAGAGCCTTGTCCTGCAGAATTGCCAGCTGAAGGCACTAGAGATCCCCAGTGGTAGCTGGGCAGGGGGAGTAGGGGGAGGCTGGCGGGATCTGGGGGCACCAGGAGGTGAGGCAGCTGGAGTCTAAGAACCTGTCCCCAGGAAGCAGAGAGGCAGCAGGAGGTGGGACCTCGTGTGGGCCAAGGCTCCAAGCCCTGGTGTATGCTCTGTTGGCCATGGGACTTCACGTAAAAATCCAAATCCAAAGATAAATTTAAGAATTTCAAGAGAGTAACTGCATAGCCTACAACCTGTTCCCAGCCCGCTTCCCAGGACACACACCCTTAAGGCCCCAGGGCCAGACTTGGCCTTGTCTTCCCTGGGCCGGGCCTTTCCTTCCTCCTTAGTAGCTTCCAACCCATGAGAATCTCCAGCCCCTGAGGTCCACAGGAAGCTGGGGCCACTGTACAATGGCAGAAGGAGCATCTGGATGGGAGTCAGGGGATCTGGTTACAAGTCCTATTGGTTGAGGACTTGCAGTGTGACCTTAGGCAAGCTGCTATACCTCTCTGGAGCTGAGTTTCTACAACCCAATTCACTTATTTACTGAGAACCTAGTATGGTCAGGACATGGTGCCCCTTTGTGGCACAGACAGAAATTGTTATTTCCTGGCCCTCAAGAAAATTATCATTAAGTTGGGACGATAACACTCACACAGAAATTCCTGGGGTGGTGTCACACACATGGTCTCTTCCTCCACCACCAGGGGCTACAAGCTAGGCCATGAGCCCCGCTTTACAGATGAGGCCTCCTCTCTGGTCAGTCTGGTGAAAGGCAAAGCTTGGACTACAGGTCATGCAGACTAAAACCCCTGCCTTGCTCTGAGATTCACGGATTTGTTTTTAAAGTGAAGGTACAACATTCACCTCACAAGGGGTGCTACACAGAGGAAATGAGATAAAGGATGATGCAGTTCAGATTCCTGGTTTCCTTCCCCTCTTCCCAGTCCCACAATGCCTGGGGCCCAGCAAGCCAACCCCATAAGCACTAGGTCGGTGGACATAGCTGAGCAGCCACGAGAAAGACTTGGTGGTTCTCAAATGACTGTTGACCCAGGGTAAGTCAACAGTGTGGGGCCTCCCAAATCATGGTGGGATCTCAGTTGCATTAATCAAAGGACAGTGACCAAAGCAAGGCAATGGTGGTTTTGCTTGGCCTCCTGTGGGAACTCAGCTCTGGGCCCCCACTCTTCCACTTGGGGGGGGGGTACTTTTTTCTTTTTTTCTTAAGGCATTGGTTTTATATACAGTCAAGTGTATAAGTCTTGAGAGTATAGCTCCCTGAATTTTCCACGTCTACACCTGTGTAAACACCACTCAGATGAAGACACAGGACATTTCCAGCACACGAGAATGCTCTTATATTTCCTCCCATCCATCTCCCTCAAAGGTAACTACTACTGTGACTTTTACAACCACAGATTAGCTTTAACTGCTTTTGAACATCATGTAAATGAAAACCCACAGTGAGTATGTTCTTGTGTCTGTCTTCTTCTTCTTCATTTTTTTTTTTTTTTTTTGGTCTATTTATTTTTTGAGAGACAGAGAGCAGGGGAGGGGCAAAGAGAGAGGGAGAGAGAGAATCCCTAGCAGGCTCCACACTGTCAGCACAGAGCCCAATGCAGGGCTCGATCTCACAAACCGTGAGATCAAGACCTGAGCTGAAACCAAGAGCCTGACGCTTAACCAACTGAGCCACCCCGGGTGGCAGTGTCTGGCTTCTTTCACTCAACATTTCATCTGTGAGATTCATCTGTGTTGTGTTTTAGCAGCAGTTCATTCTTTTCCACTGATGGAGACAGTATTCCGTTAAATAAACTATATAATTTATTTATCTACTCTACTGCTAATGAACATTTAAATTATTTCTAGTATTTGGTAACTATAAATAGGGCTACAAATGTCTTCAGTAGAAACAATCTCTTATTTCTCTTGGGTACATCCCTGGCGTAGAATTGCTAGCTCACGGAGTAAGAGTACATTTAGTTTCAGTAGACATTGTCAAACTGTTTCTCCCAAAGTGATTGCACAATTTTACATTTCCACAATTGATGTATGAGAGTTCCAGTTGCTCTGCAAACTCGTCATCTCTTGCTATGGTCAGTACTTTTCATTTTAGCCACGGTGGTGGGTGGTAGTCGTACCTCATTGTGCACTTCCCTGATCGCTAATGATGCTGAGTACATTTCATGCGTTTATTGGCCATGTGAGTGACCTCTTTTGTGAACTGGACCTTCTCTCACGAGTGGCGGTAAGTCCAGAGAAGGGGAGCAGGGGGACCATGTGAGGAACAGTTGAAGGACCCTGACACGGGTCATACTCTTCAAACCTGCAGGGCACTGACAGGGAAGGAGCAACAGATGTGGTCTGTGGGTCCCCAGCAGGCAGAAGACACAGATTACCGAGATGACCAGGACGTGGATTTACAGTCTGCGTAAGGAACTTTCTAACAGTAAAAAAATGCACAAAGATACTCTGGGCTGATTCTGGAGCTGGTGGGGAGGGTTACAACAGGCACGTGAGCAGGGATGACACGGTCCCAGATGAGGCCTTCCAGAGACGGCTGAGATCCCGATTGATGGTGGTGGTTGGGGGAGTTGAAAGATGAGATTTAAGGCTTGATTCTATTATGAAAGATGCTCGGGGCCATTGGGTGGGGAGGATGGGGACTCAGAGACCAGCTATCTTTAAAAGACTTGTTTTTTTGGCCTGTTTGCTTTTATTTTCCCCAGCTGATCTCATCCTCTTAGTCATACAGGAAAGCACCTGCTGAAAAAGCAGGGAAACTAAACACAGTGTTTGACTTTGCCTCTTTCTGCAGTTGCTACGAGCCCTGTCCCAGGACACAGTGGGCTTCAAAGGTCTACATGTCAGTCAAAATTGGCCAATGGTTTGAACTAGAAAGGCCACGTGCATGTGTGTGCATGCACCAGGGTGCATTTCATTTTGCGTCTCTTGAGGTCATCAGTGTCTGAGTCACCTCACAAATCACTGTAAGCAACAGGGTTCCAGGAAAGGGCTCTGACACCATCTCCCGACCACAGTCGGCTTACAGACCATGTCATAGTCTGCTCGGTGGATCCTTCTCCCCACCTCGCTGCAATGCCCCTGGTTTGAGCCACCGTGAGTTCTCACCGGGCCCAGCCTCTTCCAGGTCATCTTTCTCCCGGTTGGAAAGGATCAGGCAAGACAAATACCTTCATACAAATGGGAGAGGCCACCAGGAACATCGTCTTACTGCACCCTCTGCCCCCAAGACTGGAAGCTACTTGAGGGCAAGCCTGTCTCTCCCCCACCATCCAACAGGAAGCCTGCACCTCTCAGGTGCTGACGGCAGGTTTGTTAAGTAAATGAGTGAATGCCTAGCATTATTACTGGCTTTGACAGCCAGAAAGCAAAAGCACTGGTAGAATAAAAATTAGAAGCCTGTGGACTTCACTCCTCTCCTCATTCTCCATTTTACAAACACAGCTTGTCACCTTGCCTCACAGCAGGTGTTAACGTAAGCTTATGAAGCTCATCTTTGTATTTACTGAAAAACCAATATGAAAATTAGCATGAACAACGCCAAAAGGCAAATGGGGGAATTATTTGCTGCACATTGAACGAAGGGATAATTTATTTAGCAGAGTCTTACCAAAACACTAAACCAAACCAGAAACAAACACAAAACCAGTCCAGTGAAAATGCAGAATGAGGAAAGGAACAGGCAATTCACATAAAAATATGAATGGCTAAAAAGCTCACTCATAATCATGTAAAGGTAAATTGAGAAGCGAGCCATCAGTTCTCATCTATCACACCAACAAAGATGCAAAGGCCTGAGAATTCCCAGTGTTCACAAGACGTGGGGGAGACGGGCACTGTCGCATACAACAGAAGCACACATTGGTTTACCCTCCTTCAAGGCAAGTTAAGCCCTATCTACCCAACTGCACATGCCCTTTGACTCAGCAAGTCCACTTCTAGGAACTCATCCCACTCGTTGACTCCCTGACTTGTACAAAGATACATGTACAAACCATCTGATTATTATCTGTATTAGCAAAACACTGGGAACCACATGAAAGTTCATCCATGGGGCATCGGCTACACAAGTTCTAATGCAGACAAACAGTGGAATGCTGTTAACCCACCCTCGGGGCTATTACTGCCCGCTACGTCACTGTACCTTATAATAGCAAGTGCTATTCTGTACATACTGCATAACGGGTGCGGTGATAAGCTCTTTATATAGATCATGTCGTGCAGTCTTAATAACTGTGAAGCAGGTACTTTTTAATCCCTGTTTTACAGATGAAGAAATGAAACTGCAGTAATCTGGCTGTATTAATTTCCCAGGGCTGCCATACAAATGACCACAAACTGGATGGCTTAAAACAGCATAAATTTACTCTGTTGCAACTCAGGATGTCAAAAATTGGGAATCAAGTGTCAGCAGGGCTGGTTCCTTTTGGAGGCTTGGAAGGAGAATCTGTTGTCCCATGCCTCTCTCCTAGCTTCTGGTGATGCCAATATCCCTTGGCATTCCTAGGCATGTACCTACATCACTGACTCTGCCATCACAGACCCTCCTTCCCTGTGTATGTCCACTCCTCATCTTATGAAGACACCAGTCATTGGATTTAGCGCCCACCCTAACCCAGTAAGGCCTCATCTTAACTAAATACATCTGCAAGGACCCTATTTCCATATAAGGTCACATTCTGAGGTTCCAGGTGGATGTGATTTTGAGGGGACACTATGTAACTTAATACAGTGACCAAGGGCACAGAGCTAGTAAGTAGTAGAGCCCGGATTTGAATCCAGACAAGATTCAATTGGACTATATTCATCATCACTACTCCATGCTGCTTTCCCATAATAGCTCACACTTGTGTAATGCTAACAATATCCCAGGTACTGTCTTAAATGTTCACATATAATAACTAATTTAGTCCCCACAACAACTCCCTTTACAAAAAGAGAAACTGAGGTACAGAGCATTTAAAATTACCCGAATTTACATAGCCAGTAACAGGCAGAGCTTTGATTTGAGCCTAGGGAGGGGGTCTCCAGAGTCTATGTGGTTTTTTTTAAGTTTATGTATTTACTTTGAGAAACAGAGAGCGAGAGAGAGGCAGAGAGAGGGAGGGAAAGCATCCTAAGCAGGCTCTGCATTGTCAACACAGAGCCTGATGCAGGGCTTGAACTCATGAACTGTGAGATCATGACCTGAGCTGAAATCAAGAGTTGGATGCTTAACAGACTCAGCTACCCAGGTGCCCCCAGACTCCATGTTCGTAAGCACTATGCTAAACTGCCTTCCACTGAGTATTCCAATGTGACATACACTCTGAGAAGACATACACTCTCAGAAGACCCCATTCTCTCTCCTGAAAGGCTGGCGTTCTTTTCATCAGACACCAACCGTCCCCCAGTTCATCTCGTCTCCCTTCCCCCTTGGCTGTCGTGATTCATCCCAGAGCTGACTTGGGTGTTCACAAACAGTTGCCATCTCAGCCAAGATGCTGGCTGAATTTCCTCTCCTTATTCTGTGTTGGGCATTCTTAACCTGGGCTTCCAAGTGGCCTTCAAGGGAACCCAGCGGCTCGCTGAGGTGACAGGCAAACTACAGGGCACGAGTGCATTCGTTCTGCTGGAACAAGGCCCTTGGGTCCCATCAGATTCTCAGCGTTTCACGATCCTGATTTTCAAGCCTGCCCTGTCTTTTTAAAACTTCTGTTCTTACCAGTTATGTTGCCTGTGCAGGTTTATTTTAAGCCATCTCAACCCTTTTAATGGTGTAAATGGAATGCAGTAGAAAACCATAAACAAATGCATACGATGTTGTCATCCAATCTGACTTTTTAAATCTTCCTGGGTTTGCAAGGAAGGAGTCCTTCTTCAGGGCTCCCCTCACCCTTATCTTCTGAGTAGTTTTTTTTTTAAATTTTTTAATGTTTATTTATTTTTGAGAAAGAGAGACAGAGTGCGAATGAGGGAGGGGCAGAGAGAGAGGGAGACACAGAATCGGAAGCAGGCTCCAGGCTCTGAGCTCTCAGCACAGAGCCTGACTTGGGGCTCGAACTCACAAACCGAGACGTCATGACCTACACCAAAGTTGGACACTTAACCAACTGAGCCACCCAGGCACCCTTCTTCTGAGTGGTTTTCAGGGTGGCATCTGGGTCCCCACTGCAGCACCTGGAGCACTCACCCTGTGCTCACAGATACCACACCTGTAAGCAGTGCGCCCTGAAAAGGCAAGGGGACACAGGAGTCTGAGAAGAGGTTCCAGGCTGGCCGAGAGCTGGGCAGTAGGGACTTAAAAGCCCTGCCTGGGCCTACATTTCTCTAGAATGCAAAGGAGAAGGAGGGAAGGTAGCAGAAGATGGAAATAACCCACCGCTGCTCAGCCCGACCCTTCCAGCAGCAGGCCAAGGCTGGGGGCCTATCTCACCAGCAACAGTGCGGCCACATGCCCCAGCACCAGAGTCCCTGCCACCTGCCTGTCCTGTTCCCCCCTCCCACCACGTGCTCCACCATGTCCTGTGCCCCTACCAACTGTCCCATCAGGCTCCATCTGTGTGTCCTGTGCGGGCTCCATTAAAAAACAAACAAAAACCAAAACCCAGAAAGAGCCCTGTA
The DNA here is from genome assembly GCF_027475565.1 of Acinonyx jubatus. Classification (NCBI taxonomy): domain Eukaryota; kingdom Metazoa; phylum Chordata; class Mammalia; order Carnivora; family Felidae; genus Acinonyx; species Acinonyx jubatus. Next base: position 33,925,716 of record NC_069391.1, read on the forward strand.
TTTCGAGTCAGGGCCTAAATGAATTCATTTGTAGATCTTAATAAAAACAATGTCTTAATGCAATGGCCAAGGTAACTAGCCCTCACCTTGGTGCTCAAAGTGTGGTGGTCTGTGTGTACAGGACAAGCTTCACACTATTAGGTGTTCATTAGAGCTTATTAGGAATTAAGCCTATTGCTTAATAAAATGATTAGAGCTTATTAGAAACAAGGAGCTAATAAGAAATTCCGTATCTCAGAACCCCTCCCAGGCTTACTGAGCCAGAGTCTGCATTTTAATAAGATCCCAAATGATTCAAATGCTAGAGAGGCCCTAGGATAGAGTGCAAGGACTTTCACTTCTCAAGCTTCCCAAACCCTGGAAAGCACTTGGGTTTTTCTGGAAGACGCACCCCAGTCGGATGACCTGGAACAATTGCTACTTGGGTTCACTGTTCTATCAACAAAAGGGGGTTAATAATACCTGCCCTTCCTCCCTTACAGGATTCCTGAGTTTCAAACAAGATCATGGGTTCATTCTATTTATTGCGATGGGGCTGACAGGGGCTGCAGAGTGAGAGGGGGAGCAGAACAGGTGTGGTTTCTGCCGCCACGGAGCTGATGGTTCTGTGGGAAAACATGTTGTAGATGCTGGTTGATGGTTTGTGATTGTCATGGCCATCACTGGGCTTTCATTGGCATACCTGTTTCCTCATTCATCCATTCAATGGTCAGTCATTTATCATCACACGAAATACCTACACTATGCCAAGTTCTGAGCTCTGAGCTCTGGAACACTGGTAAAGGAGAAACAAAGGAGCCATAAACCATCTTCAAGAAGCTGTCAGTCCAGTCAGAGATGAGAATGTGAGCAGGTGATTACATTTAGGACACACTATGGCTGGTGCTCTGAGGTCCATTTAGGGGCTGAGGGAACGCAGATAAGGCAATGAAGAGCTTTGCTTTAAAGGATGATTACAAGTTTGCCAACTTTGGAAGGGAGAGAACAGCGTTCCAGGCAGAATGAACAGCAGGGCCAAAGACAGACAGTCACGAAGGCACGATGCTTGCACCATGACCAGAAGGTAAGGAGAATTTGCAAGAGTGCCAAGAGATGGTTTTGGAGAAGTAGCTTGGGGCTAGACCTTTGATGGTCCTGGGTTCATTGCTAAGGAATCTGGTAGGAAATGAGGAGTCCCTGAAGGGAGAGGGATAACACAGTCAGAGCTACATTTCCTAAAGATCTACTAACAGCAGCATAGAAGAAAAGGCTTGATGTGGAAAGACTTTTACAAGGCTCTGACAATAGCTCAGGGGAGAGATGGCAAATACTCGATTGGGGTCATGATTGGAGTACTTGTCAACTCCATTCATGGAGACAGAAACGAATGGGAGGAATATTTAGGAAGGCAGGATTGACAGGACTTGACAAAACAAATGGGGTGGTAAAGAGAAAGGAGATCTCTGGCTCGGTGTCTGGGTGGATAGTGTTACTGTTAACCAAGATGGGGGACACCGGAGGAGGACAGGGTGACGAGCCCGCATCAGGCCTGTTGGGTGTGACGTGCCTTTGGGATGCCCTATTGGCTTTGTCCAATTGGCAGGAGTGACAGATGCCTGGAACTGAGGAGAGCAGTCCCAGCGTGACACATGAATGTGGGAACTGTGAGTCTGTAGGGGGTACCTGGACCATGGGAATAAATGGGATCATAGGACGGTGTGGGGTGGAAAGAGAGTAGGGTTGAGAGTGGCACCGCCATTTAAGGGATGGGAAAACATGAGTTCATTAAGGAGGCTGAGTGATGCCAAGAGACATTTGCTGCTTCCCTCAGTTCCGGGGGCATGGAGGGCGAACACCCCTGTCGCTGCAACTCATCACCCACCAGAATCACCTCCAGGAATGGCCCTGGAGTCACTGCCCTAGAAGCCCCAGGGTGAGTGGTGGCTCAGGCTGGGGACCCTGAGAAGATGGCTTGAGGTGGGAATACATGGGTGCATGGGCTGGGCTGGCCTTACCCCTTTTCCTCCCCATGCACAGTAACTTCAGCCTTTCACAGATCGGTTTTCCTCTGAGAGAAAAACAAAAGGATGCAAGAAAAGAGACACAGAAGAAATGCTTGAGTTTGTTTAGTTTTTCAGATCAGGAAAGGACGCAGCACCTCCTAACATTGAAGAAAACCTCCCAGACGTGTCCTAGGTTGACTCCAATGAGCTCATTCTCTCGCTATCATTAAGAGCAAAGAGAGTCTGGTCCTTCCACAATTAACCAAAGGAGGATTTTATAAAACAAAACAAGAGAGAGGAAAGGGCCCCAGAATTATGCTCTCTGATTCATGTTTCCCCACAGAAACAGGACTGTGGCTTTAAACTGATAATGGCTCTGAGTAGCCAAATAATTGATCTATTTGGTGTTCTGGCTTTATGTGAAAAGTGAACTGGCCTCTTTAGAAATGTTGGCAGTCTGGCTGGTCTATTAGTAAGACTAAAAAATCAAAACATTGACTGGAAAAGGCCATTATGACTCCTGGACTCAGCAGGAGTCATCGATAGATGATGTCATTTCAGAAATAAGCAAGCCAAGGTCACAAGGCTCCTGGGCAGAGTCAAACTACCCTTCGTGGCCCATCAACACCCTCCTTCGCAGATGAAGTCTGCCAAGGGGACACGGGTCTGAGCCAGGACTGGCTTCATTTTATTAACTTCACTTCTTTGCTCAGCCTGATTCTAGAGGAATGCGATTCTAGAGCCCTTGACGCTCAGCAGGTGATTAAGGCAGGACCTGGTCCTGCCATAAGCACACCCCTCAGATTCTCTTTTCACCCTCTTCCCTTCTTCTGGGTCCTTCTCCACCTCTTCTTACCAACCTCATTCCAGAAGCATCCACCTACTGCCCATGCCTGTCTCCAGCTCCCACTACCTTTCCTCTCCCCTCCTTTCTCAGCCAAGCTCTCAGGAATGGCAGGCCCAGTCCCCACGTTTTGAGCTCCCATTAGCCTCTGCCTCTTCCACTCACTAACCTAGAAATATCATTGCAGGTACCAAGCACTGGTGAGGGCTTTCCCAGCATCCTCTCCACTTAATCCCCACAGCAACCCATATGAAATAGGTGCTATTATCATCCCCATTGGGCAGAGGAGGAAACTAAGGCTCAGACAGACAGGCTGGGTCACTGGCCCCGGTAAAGCAGTGGCAGATTCCCATTTTTGAACTGTCTGCAATGCCCTGGCCAAAGTCACCCGGGACCACCTGCCAATCCTGGTAGCCCCTTCCCAGTCCCCAGCCCCCTCTGTCTCTCTGCAGCAACTGACATCTCTCCTGGGAAACCACTTTCTCCTGCACCTTCCCTCCTCTTCATGGGGTGGGTTCCCCTGAGTTTCATCCCGGGCACTCCACTTTTCTCATGCTAGCAAGGCTTCCAAGGGAACCTCTGAGCTCTCTTGACTCCAGGTCTACTGGGGATCACCTCGCCCACCCGCTCATAGTCCAAGGTCACTCTAAATGGGTCACAGAGCTGGGGTTGGAGCCAGGGGTCCTAACCTCCAGGTCAGTCCACCTCCTGTTACTCAGAGCTGACACCACCTACTCCCCATTTTTGCATTTTTTGCTGAGCGGCAGGAGCAGGAGGCAGCTGTACCCTGGATGAGGGAGAAGGTGTGAGGCTCTGATAAGGTGGGGTGGAGGCTATTTTTAGAGGACACTGCCTTTCCACTTAGTCTGGGAGCAACTCAGGGGCCAAGACGGTCGAAAATGTGTTTGCAAGTTTGGCTCATTAAAGGGAGTAAATACACCAAACGACAACATTGCTCGCTTTCACTCTGCCTGTTTTATGGCTCAAGTTGATGAGACTCTATTTGTCTTCATTTCCCCTTACTTCTTTATCAGTGAGGCTCTGAGGTGAGTTTAGAGAAAATATATCATAGAAAGTAGACATAAAAATGAAATTTCAGAATGAGGGCGCTATCACCTGAGCAAGGGAAAGTCCTGGACAGCAGATCAAAGAACAGGGGGGCATTGGTGGGGTGCTCAGAGGTCCCCAAGACCGGCCTGAGCAGCAAGAAGGGGCCGGAAAGAGAGGAGAAAGGTTAGTGGAGACTGCAGGCCTCCTGGTGTGTCCAGCAGCATGTGACCTTGAGCAGGGGGTTCTGCGGCCCTTGTTAAAATAAATGCCATCACAGGGAGAAAGATGAAGATTTGGGGGATGCTCCCTCTGAGAGCCCAGAACCTGAGTTAGGGTCTGGTTCTGTGATCTGGATAGAGAAAAGCTTGGGCTAGGTCATCTCTAAGAGTCTGAGAGGGTTAAGGCAGAGACCAAGGGCAGGGTCCGTAAGGTATATCAGGAAGCGGCTGGGGGTCTGGGAGGGTGTGATGCTTGGCATGGTTCCAATTCGTCTCATAGGCACTGTATAGGTAGGTGGGGAAACTGAGACCAGGGAGCAGCTGGACTGGAGCCTCTGGACCTGCCCAGTTCTTTGGGTCTAAAGCTGTTTGAGTCACGTGATGCTTTGCGAGGGTGATGGCTGCTCCCCAGCAGAGGTGCCCGTAAGTACCGTGGGACGCTCTTCCTGGAGGTATAGGGCCCAGGCTATTCCGAGGACCCTAATAGGTCCCAGTATAGGCCTGAGTCAGAGGGACTGCCACAGTGTCCGGTTTCTTTCCACAATGCCTCCGGATGTGCAAGGCTCTGGCCCCAGCGTCCCAGGCCAGAGCCGATGAACAGGTGTGGGGGAGCGCCAGCGGTCAAGAGCGCGCCCTGCTGCTCTCACCGCCAAGACTCCTAGCTTCAGCTCCCGAACCAAACCCCGCCCCTACAAATGGGGAAACTGAGGCCCAGGGAAGGGCAGGGGCTCGCCAAGGCCATCGTGTGACTTGGCGACAGGGAGGCGGCCTCTGCCTCCAGGCGCTTGCCCGCTCTACCTTGGCCCGAAATGCGTGTATGTATCATGGTGCTTTAAACCGCGTCCTCTCGCGCAGTTTGGGAAACTTTTCCTGCCTCAAACAGGCGCAGCCCGAACCCCGGTTCCCCGTCCACCAACCACATACGTCCCACTCCCACCCCCAAACTTTCGGCAGCCGGAGGAGGGCCACGCCTCGGTGCCGGGCTCAGGCGGACACCTGTCCCCAGCAGAGTTCCGCGGGCGCAGAGCCCCGCCGCCGCGCGGGAGTCGAGCGGCTGGTGGGTGGCGGGGGCGGCCGCTCCTTCAGGACCCCGGCCCCCGCGCCTCTCTGCGAGCGCGCAAGGGTCCTTCTGTCGTTTACAGACACGGCGCCGAGGGCCTGAGAGGAGGGCGCTCTGGCTGGGGCCGGGGGAGCCTAGCGGTGCGGACGTGAGCGCGGGGCTCCGGACCCCGAGACCCCCGGCTCCCCAGCCCCGGAGGCAACCCGAGGCGGCGGCTATTTATAGAGGGAGCCACGCTCAGTCCCTCTTGGCGGCGGCGGCGACAGCTGAATATTTTGCCCAGATATGGCTGGGGCCCCGGCGCGGGGGCAGGGAGCCCCGCGAGCGCGAGGGGTACCCCGGGCCGGGTGGGGGGCTTACCGGGCCGTGGAGCCGCCGGGGCGGGCGCGGGCGCGGGCGACGACGGGGCGAGCGCAGGCGGCCGGCGGACGGGCGCGGGCGGCGGGCGGGCGAGCGAGCGGAGCGCGGGGCTGGACGAGCTCCCGGGCGGCCGCGGGCGGGCGGGCGCTGTGGGCTCCGGGGGTGGGAGTCAGGGGCGGGCCCGGCTCAGCGCTGTCACCGCGCCCCGCCCCGCCCGCCGCCCTCTCCCTCCGCTCGGGGGCGCCGGGCCTCCGCGCGCCGTTCCCGGCCAGGGAGCGACGCCCGCTGGGGGCAGCGCGGGGCAAAGGGGCCGGGCCGCCGGGAAGCTGGGATCCTTCCTTGGACAGGGGGTTGTGGATAATCGTGAGTCTGAGTCTCTATTTCCCCAGCTGTACTGTAAGGAGTTTAAGCAGCAGTGGAGTTATCTGGAACTAAGTGGGTGGATTTTCATTCCTGTGGCGTCTGAGATGTAAGAACCGGCAGGTCTTTGGATGGAGCAAAGCCTGCCAGCCAGCTGTTGCACCTTTACCTCTTTTGACTACAGCAACCACCTGTCCCATCTCACCGGCAGCCCAGTCAGGTGTGGCAGGAGCCGCAGCTTTAATAACGATCATTTTGTGAACAAATAGTTCTAAAAGAATCGAATGCATTCTCTCTGTACTTGGAATGGAGTGTCCAAAATACCGATTTAAAATACAAAAAAAAAAAAAGTCCCACTTTCTTAAAAGGCTAGTACGTTTTTCAGAACAAACCACTTAAACCCAAATAGAAACTTTGTTTTAATTTTTAAAATGGTTCGTAAAAAAGAATTTGTGTGGACAGAAGGTACCGTGTGCAATTGTTATGGGAAAGTTTCTGGTGGGGTAGACCCTAATATAACTCTTTTTACTCCTGGTGTATAGATTACTAATGAGAAACATTCGTTTTTGTTTTTGTGACTCTTGTTTTCCATGAAAATATATTTCTACATTACAAAACTCTCACAGCTATAAGAGAATGCTCTTTTCAAGGAATATGTGCCATGCATTTTTAAATGAAGCAATGATTTAATATTTCAGATTATTTTTATTTTAAGCCCTTTTGCGGAATCAAACATTTAAGAAAAGTACATACATCCTAAGTGTGCAGGGTCAAAAATTTTTATCACATTGAACACTTGTTGCAAGAAACAACATTGCCAGCAGCAGCCCAGAAGCCAACCCTCTGGGTCCTGGGTTCCAGCTTCCTCCTAAAATGATCGCTTAAGGAAGTTTAAGATTACTCTTACGGTAATCACTTCCTTGCCTGCTTTCCTCCACACTTTGTCTTCATTTGCTCAATTCCACCCTGTGAGATTAACCTGCGTGGTTTCACGTGGCTGTAGTTTGTTTACTTTTATTACCTTAGAGGTTTCCATTGCATGAATACAGCACAGTTTTTTTTTTTTAATCCATTTTATTATTAATGGACATCTGTCTCTAGGTTTTAGCTATTGCCAATAGTGCTGCTGTGAACATTCTTTACTGGCATCCTCCAGCACAAGTGCAAACATCTTCAATAATTGAAATTAACGAAAGTTGAAACATTTTCCCAGTTTTGGTAGGAGTATTAGGATCTCACTGAAATTTGATTTCCGTGGGTTGAGGGCCTTTTCATGTTGATTGGCCAGTTGGATTTCCTCTTTGTAAAATGTTCAAATTTATTGCCATTTTGTTTCTGGATAGTCTTCTGTTTATTGAATATGTTCCAAATACAAATATTCCTCCGTTGTGTGCTTTGCCTTTACACCATCATAATAATGCCTTTTGACAAACTGGTGTTCTTCATTTTAACATAGTCTAGTATATCAATATTTGCCTTTATTGTTAGCACTTTGTCCTGTTTAGGACATCTTTCCTACTCCTGGATTATCAGGGTACTTTCCTGTGTTATCTTCCCTCATTAGGCTCTCACGTTTAGGCTTTGAATCCACCTGGAATTGACTTTGAATATGGTATGAGGCAGGGGCCAAGCTTCATTGTTTGTCAAATTGCCCTAGCACCAGATTAATTTTTCACTTACATCAACAACACAATTGCTCTATTTTAAAAGATAATGGAAGCCTTTCTAAAGTCATTGAAACAGAACCCACCTCTTCTTAATCTGTAGGCAATTTGAGGATTTTTGTTGTTTTTGTTGGGGAAAGAAACCATTATAAAATACATTCATACTACTTTGTTTCACTTAAATCTTTGTGTCAGGATATTCTGATTTTATCATAAATGTTTAAATCAGTGGTGTAAGCATTCCTCAATTTTGAATCACTTTTTTATTAAATATGAATTTTAAAAAGCTAGAAAGATAATTTCAACATGGTTTACATGAAAAACTTCAAATATCTGGTCTTTACCTTCTTTCTGCTCTCACTTTTCCTATATTTTCTCAAATAAAAATAAGCAAATGAGTTTAAGAATGTTTATCTCCAGCCTGGCCTTCTCCCCTGTGAAGACTCCACATTTCTAATAGGTTATGCATATCCTCACACAGTGATCTAGTCCCTTAACTCAGTATGTTTAAATTTTTTTTTAATGTTTGTTATTTATGAGAGAGACAGAGAGAGACAGAGAGAGAGACAGAGAGAGAGGGAGAGAGACACACGGAGCGTGAGCAGGGGAGGGGCAGAGAGAAGGAGACACAGGATCTGAAGCAGGCTCCAGGCTCTGAGCTGTCAGCACAGAGCCTGATGCGGGGATCGAACTCAGGAACGGGGAGACCATGACCTGAACTGAGGTGGGGCGCTCAACCGACTGAGTCACCCAGTGGCCTCTAAACTCAGTATGTTTAAAACAAAAAATTTCAGTTTCCCAAATGGAATAAGGGTCATCATCCTAGCCTCTCAGACCGTAAGACTTGGCTTCACTTTTTGACACTTTCTTTTTCCTGTCTTTTGGATCTAAAATGTCAGTTCTAATAATTCTAATTAAAAACTTCAAAAGGCCTTTAATTTTTTTCTTGATTCTCATTACTCCTCTCTTAGTCCAGGGCCTTTCCCCATCATCTTTGGACCACTGATAAGGCCTCCACCTATCCCTCTGTCAAGCCATCCTGCCCATCAATTAGCAAGGACATAATGGGTGCCTGATGTGTTCAAGATATCATTCTGTCTGTTGTGGAGGACGCAGACAGTGGTATGTTCTGAAGTCCACTGTACGGGCTCACAGGAGCTGCTGGGGTGTCTTTTCCCAGCTCCACATTCAGTGATGTCACATTGTTAGCTGGAACTCAACAATGGTAGAAGTAGTTACAACATGGGAATCGTCAGATACTGTGAATCAAGGCTCATTCCTGGCCCACACCCATCAGAACCAATTGTCAAACATTTACCAGTATGTCATCAAAGAGATGAGTAAGACCCCTTCCTCCTTCAAGGAGCTCACAATCTAGCTGGGGAGACGGGTGCGCAGACAACTTGTTATATACTACAAAGCTCAGTGAGGTCTTGATACAAAGAGAGACGTACTCCAAATGCAACAGGGTAGGAGGGGTACAGGGAAGGCTTCATGGTCAGCCCGGGATGTCACGGAGGATACTGGCAAACAAAAATGGTGGGGGGTGAAGGATGGGCAGACTCAGGGAACAGAATAAGCATGGTTAGGAGGGGAGCAAGGCTTGCTAAAGAATATCAATAGTCCTGGGTGTACAGGGAGCCAGACAGGTGCAGTGTGGCTGGTTGAGGAGCCATGGACAATGAGGCTGGGTAGGGAGACTGTGGAAGGTGTAGACACTCTGGGTAGTGATATGCCACTCAAGACTTGGGGTGAGGAATACGCTTTGAGGTTCATCTGGGTTGCTTCTCTACAGCACCACTAGCAATGCTAATGTGCTAAAGACTCAAGATCATCCTCACACAATTGGCTTTGGGATAGACCACTACGCCAGGGTTAAGTCATAACTTCTCACAATCTAACTATAAAGGAACCCAGCACCATAAAGAAGACATGAATAGAAAGGGAAATCCTTCATCTTATGATCATAAAGCCTAGAAATTATAAGGTAGTCAGTTTTTATAGTGATAAACATTTTATTCTAATATTATAGTAATAATTCAAGTGCAATTTTCTTTGAAAAGTCAACTCTGTTAAAACAAAACTTGTTAAATATCTTTCATCAAACAGAAGCATATTCTTTTCAATCCCCACAGCAGTCAGAGCCCTGTAGCAGAGATAAGATTTCTTTTTTTTAAGCCTACTACATTTTGTTATTGCTAAAAAAAATCTGAATTAGTTGTTAAGGTCTCAGAAGCAGTGATTAATTAACTTTTGAAAGCTCTACCAGATACTCTGACATAAAATCATGAATCCAGATATCTGTGTCTGGCAATGATGTGTCCACTAAATAGACCACTACTTTCCGGTCCCAAGGGTTGGCGTTTTCTATAACTGTCTGAACCAGTGCCACCAGAGGTTTCTTCTCCACATGATTTCGAAATACCATTGAAGCCTCCTCAGACCACTGGTTGCACTTCACCCCTACGAGAAAGAGAAAGACAAGGAGTACAAGGATCAGTGAGCGTCGGATGCACCCTTCTTTGATCCATAATAATGGAAAACTGTTAGTTCCAAAGTAGCTGAAACGTACCAGGTTAGACTTGCCTAATTAACAAACCAAACCAAAGAGTTACCCACCAATCTTAAAACAGTCCAGCTTATCATAGTTCTCCTATTGTGAATGGGGTTATTTCTGTAAACCTTCACCTACAGACACAAGTTTCATGGAGATTTACTGCTGTGTTATAAAATGAAGTTATAGGGGCACCTGGCTGGCTTAGTCAGAAGAGTGTGTGACTTCAGGGTCATGAGTTTGAGCCCCCCTTGGGGTGTAGACATTACTTAAATAAATTTTTTTAATCTAAAAAAAAAAGTGAAGTTATAATAACTACTGCCCATTTCCCTATATAAAGTATAGGCAGATTTAAATGGATAATGGGGATACCCAAGGGGACTAAAATATCAACAGTATCTGTAACACTGTTGTCAACTGCACTCAAATAAAATAAAATATCAATGACATCAGTGATACATCTCTTATTTACAGATTTTTTTTCCTGATGAACCAGATGTAGTGAAGGATGAGGAGAAGGAGAAAGAGAATTAATATAGAGTATACTGATTTTTAAAAATTATATATAATACCATGGCAAAAGCACTGGATTGAAAGTCTAGAGACCTAATTACCATTCCCAGCTCTTCCTCTGTCAAGTGGTATGGGATTTGGGCAAATCATCTGGTCTCTCAGATCTCAGTCTGTCAGAAAATAAACTGGTTGGACCAGATGAATTGTAAATCCCATGTATTTCTAAAGTCCCTATGACTTTTGAGGGCTCAAGTTAGAGAATTCGAAATTAGGTTTTAAAATGAAATTGAGAGAGTATGTGTTTTTCAGAAAATACTAGTAAACTAACATGAATTAAGTGCACATATACTAGATTCGAGAAACTATACACAGTGCCCTGTAGTGATGGAGATCTGGGAGTTTCACACATCATTTAACAGACCTGCTATCCATATAGTGAGGTAGGCTAAGTTCTCTGAGAACAAGAGAAGCCTAGAGTAGTCCCCAACCTGCTGTTTCCCGACCTTTAACAGCAATAGTTAACAGTACCTAACCCTCCTAGTGTGTGGGAAAAGTCAGTGAAATGGAGTGGCTGGTGGAGACCTTTGCCCATAGTAAGCACCAGTGACTATCAGCCAAGGTGCTGGCGATGGGGATGATGGTGCCATGCACTTGTTCCTCACAGAGACTCCCTCTCTGGAGAGTTTGACTGTCATGCTTATGTTAGCAAGACCTGAACATCCAAAAGTGAAAATTAAAAAAAAATGCAATCATTAAATCTGAAGAAACCATTTAGAGGTCTGAGTTCAAAGCAGATCAGTGGTAGACATGCTCGTCTGCAAAATGCTGTTTTTGGTTCATATCTAACTATCATGGGAGTTTCCTGTGAAATCTAGCAGGAGACACAAAGAAAGAAACTGAAAAATACCTCAAAATAACGGTATATATAGATATAGATATCTCCAACAAAAGCTGGTCAAAAATTAAAAGAAAAATATATATACACACTTCCTTTCGTTTCTGAGATCACTTCTGCTACTGTGCTGAATGGGTGGCACCATGTGGTCACGACCCTCCATATCCCAGCAGAGCAGGACACAGACAGTCCTAGATGGCTGGAGGTCTGCATCCCCCTGCCTTTTTCGCCCCCACACCCTCTGCTAATGCTGCTGGACCTTTGCGCGAAGCTTCGCCTCAGTACGCATGCTACGTACTGGGGGGATGCACAGAGGAGCCACCAGCATTTGCACTGCTGTCACAAAACTCTAACTGGACAGTATTTTATTTTTTTATTTAAAAAAAAATTTTTTTTAACATTTATTTATTTTTGAGACAGAGAGAGACAGAGCATGAACAGGGGAGGGGCAGAGAGAGAGGGAGACACAGAATCAGAAGCAGGCTCCAGGCTCTCAGCCATCAGCCCAGAGCCTGACGCGGGGCTCGAACTCACGGACCGCGAGATCGTGACCTGAGCTGAAGTCGGACGCTCAACTGACTGAGCCACCCAGGCGCCCCTAGACAGTATTTTAAAGAAGTGTCCCTGTACACCTGCTAATTTACATCCTCAGATTTTAATAATAATAGTCAATAGGGTGTATGAATGTAGTAAAATCACATACTTGCATGCTGTTAATTACAATGCAACTGGAAACTCACCTGGCCATAAAAATGGTCATATTCTATGACCTAGGATGTTTTATAATTGTGGAAACCCATTATGCATTTGTATTATAATATATACAATAAGTTGTCAAATATTAGCTGAGCAATGTGCTCCTCCTATTGGTCATTTATGTTGTTTCATTGTTTTTGTTTTGGCTAGTACACAGATGCAGGTTTTTTCCTAATACTACAATAAAAGTATAAATAACCTAAATGCTTAACAAAAGGGAAATAATGATTAAATCAAATCTTTTGCAGCTATTAAAAATCATTACAGGGGTGCCTGGGTGGCTCAGTTGGTTGAACATCCAACTTTGGTTCAGGTCATGGTCTTGAGGTTCGTGAGTCTGAGCCCTGCATTGGACTCTATGCTGACAGCCCAGAGCCTGGAGCCTGCTTTGGATTCTGTGTCTCCCTCTCTTCCTGCCTCTCCCCCACTCATGCTCTGTCCCTCTCTCTCAAAAATAAATAAACATTAAAAAAAATCATTATGAAGACCATCAAACAAACACTTAAAAAGTAATTAGGAAAAAAATGCTAAAAATGAAGAAAGCAGCATGCAAGACCATACCTGTCCTGACTACAGCTTTAGAAATATACCCATATGTGAGACCACAGACAGAGAGAAATACGGAAAAATAGAAACAGCAGATATAGTGGAAAGGCATGGCTGTGACAGATCATTACAAATTATTTCTATTATGGTCAGGAAGTTGTTTGGAAAAAAAAAAGTTAACTCAATAGGCCAGTGACTCTGTACTCCCTAAGTGCCCATGACAAAAGGACAATATAAACCATGTTGTGACTTGAGTTCAAGTTCCACAGAAATTACCTGCAAGTTGAGCTGTGACTGCTTGGAATGGCAGCTTTCTGAACATGTCCACTAACGGCTGTACTTTTCTTATGTTGACTAGCTCGTGCTTGCCGTAGTCCAGCTCATACACAGACACCAATCCATTGGTCAGGATTCCTTTTAAAAGCACCCTGTGCCACCTAGATGTGCATTGGATTAAAAAGGAAGAAAAAAAATACACAAAGTTGACATATGCTTTAAGGGTAACAATTTATGATTAAAAAATTAATGCAAAAGATGTTTATCAAAATATAAAACTGTACTGTCATTGAGGTTTTAAAGAGATTGCTTCCTCTTACTCCAAAGGTTACTATTCTCTGTTTTGCCACCAGCTTACTTGGTGGTATTTCTTCGCTCAACACCCATTCACAGGCCTCATGGAGCTACTACAGGAGACCAACACATAAACTAGCAACCACCACTAAGCAGAATCAAACAGATGGAGGCTGATCAGGACAAGGCAAGGAGATCCCTCCACTCTAACAAGGAGACAAAGGTCAGGTCTGGGACAGGGTATGTATGTAAAAGATGGGAAGAGGGAGTAACTGGAACCAGGCCAGGCTGAAGACATGCATGCGAAGAAAAAGCACAGAAGATTCTACAGGGCATGACAGCTGGGAGCAGAGCAAACACCACAGTAGAGCTAGAAGGCAGAATGTGTGAAGGAATGGAAAAGAAAACCAGATGGGGAAGAGAGTGTGGGAAGAGATTACAAAACATTTTGAATGCAAAGGTGACAATTTTAGTTATGCCGAGTGAGGACATTAAAAAACAAAATAAAACAAAACACAAAGTCCAACCCACTGCCTAGAATAAAGAGCCTGGAAAAGATAGGAGAGTAGGGGGCAAGAAGAACATGGTTTCCGATCTGGAGTTCAAGGTGCCAGTCAGAAATTCACATGAACATACTTTTCTCCTCTGGGCCTACATTCATCATCATTACAATTAGAAAAGCTTAGACTTCAAAGTTAAGATATGAAGGACCATATTAAAGTCCTACAGTCTTCGGGTGCCTGGGTGGCTCAGTCAGTTAAGTGTCCAATTCTTGATTTCAATTCAGGTCATGATCTCACAGGTTCATGGGATCCAGCCCTAAGTTGGGCTCTGGCTCTGAGCTGACAGCACAGAGCTTGCTTTGGATTCTCTCTCTCTAAATAAATGAGTAAATAAACTTAAAAAAAAAAGTTCTTTAGTGTTGACTATGTGATTGAAGAGTATCATCACACTAAGGAAAGGAAGTTGTTTGTAACATCTAAAAGGTAAGTGTCTATGGAGATAGCCTCTGCCCCTGCAAGGTATGAGTCAGGCTCTGCCATGGATGGTGGACTCAGCCATCCTCTGAAACAGATTTATTAGCTATAAGCCGCAAGCCCAGTGCAACAGCAGGCCTTTCACTGCAATACACTGCTGGGCTGGGAGCTGGCTAGGCTAGATGGATTTTCCATCACACCAGTGGAGAATGGGTACAGGAAACCCACACCGTTGCTATGGGGTAAACTATAGTAAGAAAGCTCTGAAGAGGCCAACTTTGGACACTAGTGATTGGGGGTTTGGGGAGGAAACTCCAGAAACCTGTTTCTGAAGGCAGAAACAAGCCCAAAGTGCAGCAAGCGATAATCCACGAGTCACAACAGGGAGGCGCAAAAAGATATCACAGTAAGTATGTGAGTTTTGGGAACCAACAGACTTAGGTTGGCATCCCCTCACTCCACCCCCAGGACATGTTCCAGCTATCTCACCTTGGGCTCCTATTAAACCTCTCTGAGCCTCAATTATCTCATGTGTAGTATTTAATTTTAACTCACTTGCAGAAATAATATATATAAAGTGCCTAGTACATTACTTGGCACACAATAGGTGCTTGGCAAATGGTAGCCGCCATCGTTATTATATAATAATTATGATAATTATTAAAATGAAGATAAGCTGTGTAAATATAAGCATGTCAGAGAAATTTTCATATGTGGAAATGCCAGTTTGGTGCAGGTTGTTAAATCTGTGTAGGTGCAAAAGGAGATAAAAATCATTTGGTTTCCACCTATAGCACTGTCTTTAAATTGTACAGGGCAAATGCTGGTGGTCTGTGTATAAATGCTGGTGGTTTTAGTGTATAAATACAAGGTACAGAGCAGCGAGGAAAGAGCTACCAGAAGACTTACATGTCACATGTCATGCCCTTCGGTAGCTTTTAATTTCCAACACTAATAGCTTAACTAAAGGTTTCTGTTTGGACTAGTTCACTGATTTCAGTGCAGGGCTGCTTGTGAATCATCAGGAGAGTTTGTGAAAAACACAGATTCTGAAGTTCCACTCCCAGAGACTCTAATTCAGGATGTCTGGGGTGAGGAAGGAGAATCTGCATTTTTAGTAAGTTCCCAGGTTATTCTTAGCCAACGTGGATTTGGAAACGGCTGCAATCAACAGTGTATCTGAAAATTCCTAAGTCTTAATTCATCAGAGTTGGGACCAGGGTTTTTAGTGAATAGTCCTGTGATACAGGCAAGATAGAAACTCTAAACACTTTACACTGATTCAGTTCATGAAGTTTAAGAAAATATTGGACAATCTGTTCTTATATATATGAGACATCCTTGATTATCTAGAAAAAAATTAGCTGGTGAAAGTCCCAGCCCCAGAACAGGACTGTTGGACCCATGTTGGGGGAGGGCCGAGTCTCAAACACCACACTGAAGGGCTCCGGTTTGGGTTCTCCTGCCCCACAAAACTCTTGCCCTCAAGTAGGATCTCCCCACAGCTAATCACCATCAATCTGCCCCTCAGATTAATAGTTAACACTGGTTTTGTTTTAACTGTGATTAAATTATTCTGCGAAGAGTTCTCACGTAGGCAAATGATGTTCCTGTGTGGAATTAAACCCATGCATGCTTACAGTTGTAAATAACATGACATAGTAAAAATGGTTTTTTGAAAGTGAAAAGCTTGTGACATACAAGCTGAATCCTTTTTAAAATGAGAGCTATGATACTTTTCACTCTTAAGAATTAAAAATTGGTTTTTTTCTCTTATGGGAATAATAAAGTTTTCACAAATGTCTATGCTTGATATCTTGAGAACGAACCAAAGCATTTTATTAAAAAAATAATAAAATAAGCAGTTTGACCTTTTAAACTGAGTTCTGGGGTGTGTGTGTGTGTGTGTGTGTGTGTGTGTGTGTTGTTGTTGTTGTTGTTGTTGTTGTGGGAGAACAGTTCTTTGTGTTTGTCATCATCAAATAAGCTTGGTCAGTTCCCCTAAGAAAGCTGGCAAAGGAGACGGGACGGGGCTAAGTTGTTCCTTTTTCCAGGGCTTTTGTGACCTTGTACTGTGTGGGGTGGCGTACTAGGGATTCACTGGGTTGGAACCAGAACATATTGGAGGGCTTCAGGGAAGGAGGATGTGATCCAAATGGGAAATGTGAAAAAACAGACCAAAGTGCTGCACCAGTGAGTCCCGGCTGGAGAAGTTCACCGTGCATTGCTGCACCATACAGAAGGTGGCACGGCTCTCCAGCAGCAAGTGACAACCTACCTCAAGAACCTTCTAATCCTTAAACAAGTAATTTTTCTTCTGGGAATCTATCTCAGAAATACTCAGAGATGTGAACAGAGATTTATGTTCAATAGTATCTAGAATAGTGAAAAATCTGGGAGAAAAAACTACATAACAAGAGAGAATGATAAGTAAATTATGACTTCTCTATATGATGTGATGGACTATTATTCAGCCTTAAAAAATGTTTATGAAGAAATTTTATCACATGGAAAAATGTTCACAGGATTATGTGAGGTGAAAAAAGTAGGTGTGGAATTGTATTTAATAACAATACTACACCAACTGTATGAATATATGTAGAAACGAATGAGAAGAAATACATGAATAGGTTAACAAGGGTTCTGTCCGGTTGGAGGATTTTCTTATATATTTTTGTATTTTTCTAAATCTTCTACAATAAGTATTTGTTTTTAAAATTTAAAAGTTATTCAACCAAAAAGCCATTATTTCCTAAAGAAACAACAACGTTTTGTCTAATAGAAAAACAAAAACATTTAAACCTTCGTTTTAGATATTTAACAGGAATTTAATATATGGTGACTAGATTTTTAGATAAATGACATCATGTCAAATACTAAAAGACTGCACAATTCATTAGTCTCGCTTCACATTCAAAATTTCCCTAAGTGCAGTTCAAAGTCCCCCTGCAGAGATTAAGGACTCTTGGTATCACTCCACACATTTTTCGTAGTCGGATCACACGCTCTGTCCAAGGACCTACTTGTTTTCCACTTTGGCAGCATACACTTGGTCTTTTTCCACAGCTACGTGGCGCTCCTCAGACACACTGTAATACAGAATCATCTCCTCCATCAGAACTTCCAGCTTATGTATCTCTTGCCATGGCTGGATGACGAAGTAGCCCGGGTGACAGGCCACAGGCACGTACACATCCATGTGCTCCCCAGGCTTCGACAAGTGGACGGGAGGGGGGAGTTCTTCTGTGGAGAAAGAGCCGGTGTGGTCCACCACGGACTTCTTGATGACGTCTGTCAGGCTCTTTCTCAGATTCTCTCCAGAGGTGCCTGGAATGGGGGTGCCACCGCCTTTGCTGTGGGGAGAGCTAGCTCCACTGGATATGGCACTCAAAAACACATCCTTCTGATGCTTCCACAAGTCTGCATTTGTAATCTGGCGATTAATACTGTGGTGAGGATCAGGGAAGTTCTTAGGGGTGAATAAATAAATGTGTGAGATCCCTCTGGTTTCGTCCACTTTTGTAACCTATGTAAAACACACAAGGCATTTCAAGGAATCCCAGTTCACCATAATATTAACCTTAAATATGAAAACACAGTATTTTACAAGGAACCCAACTTGCTAAAATTCATTTTATTTAAGGTAAGATAAATGATCTATCACAGCCACAGCAGTGAATAGGCTCTTAAGTCCAAGACGCCAGCAGCTGGCTTATGGAAATGAAAACTTTATTAGCCTCTAAAAACTGAGGATACCTTAAAACTCACTAGAGGTCATTATCACTGACATGGAGTCCGCATACCATTGGTAAAAACTCTTTTTATTGATGACATTTAAGAACACTCAAAGTAAAAGGAACAGTATGATGCACCCTCAAGGGCTCATCTCCCAGCTTCAAAAATAAAAAATAATCACAAAAATGGCAAAAGTGTTCCATATGCATTCTACCTATGCTGGTGCACCCACACTGGGAAGTGAAGGAGAAAGCTTTGACATTCACCATACCCTTGGGGACCTTGGCCTAAATGCCTTGTTTGGTCATAGTATCTACCCTCACCCTTTATCCCTTCCCCAGTTACATGGGAGGAACCTGGGGAGAAAAAGGAAAAAGTTCCACTGAACAGGTCAAAACCACAGCTTTGCCCCTTCTGTCCAGGAGACCTTTGGCTACCTTTCTACCTCTTTCTGCCAGAGGGATGAGTGTTATATGGGAATGCCACACACTGACACCTGGGACTGGACAGCTGTGTGTCCCAAAGGGCTGGCTGCCTGGTAATTCTTACCAGCTCCTCCGGTTTACCCTGGGAAGGACAAAAATGAGACACTTCCAGCCACACTGATCTCTTATCAAAAAGGGCCGCGAAAGAAAGGCAGGAACAGAGGTCTCAGACAGGGAGACAGGGCAATCCATCTACAGTAATTTGCTTAAAAATATTTTTCCTAGCAAGATGGATCTATTTAAATTAATTAACATTCCAAAGTGCTAATGAATGAATGACTGCTAATTTATTTTGCTATTTATGATACAGAAGTACCATTTCAAAGATCAACCATTAAAAAATATTTTTATTGAGTACCCAATACTCTGGCTTTAAGAGCTTAAAACATAGTTGGTAAAACAATATTCATTTATCATACGGCAATTGAAGAATATAAAATGGTAAGTAAGTGTGTAATTGTATAAACATAGGAAAATCCCTGTGAACCAGAATAATTTGGAGATTTTCATGCAGATATTTCTCAAGGACATTTCACTGTTTAATGCTTATAGAAAATAGCATTGTTCATTAGTTAAAACAAAAATATCTTATGTTTTTATACTTGGAAATAAAAATAATGTTTTTGATACAAAGATGCAAAAGTACAAAAAAATAGGAGCTAGTGAAATAAAACAGTTTAAACTTTTAACAGGCAGAAAACAAGATTATGATCAAATTATTTGCTTGTAATCTATCATACTTTTGAAAAAAAAAGAATGACCTTATTTGAATGACCTTTACAAACGTTTATCAAGAGATATATGGTCCCTCTGTTGGGAATTTAATTCCTTATCATGGAGCAAAACAGAAGCAGAGAACTATCTCTGCTACCTTATTAATACTGGAAAAATTATATAAAGGGCTTAAAAATAATACTGGAGATACAGGATAAATTCTTAAATAAAAATCAAACCATGAAATATCTTATCATACATGTAACCAACCTCTTAAATACCAAAATGTGTCACATATGAAAGCATCAATTTATGGTAAGACAAAATTATTTCACAAAAAAACAAATGAGCCCTTCTGGCTGACAGCTCCCTTTCCAAATGCATCAAGATAACTAACCTTAATGCTACAGTCCGAGCAATTCAAAACAGAATCTCTTAACCAAAGCACAGCATCTGGTGTCCACATGCCAATAGACTGTGGAAGATCTGCTAAGCAGCACTTTATAGCCTGGAAAGAAAACATGATGGAAAAGCAAACACACCATCTTAAAATAGGTACTTATAAGTAATGTCAATGTTATTTTCCTATAAGTCAGGCATGTTGCCAAGATAGAAAGCAAGCAACAGCAATAGCTAACAATGACAATCAGAGCTCTGGAGCTGGAGCATGCGCTATGTTGCTGGCTCTATTTATATCGCCTCTATTGTCTTTACTCCTATTTGAGCAGGGCTTATACCAGGCAGTTCACATACTTATCCTACGATACCTCTGCAAGATGGGCCAGTGTTGTGACCTCATTGTACAGACAGTGAAATGGAATCAGAGAGACTTATGTGCATCAAGTCACAAAGTTGTGAAAAACAGTGAACAATTACATTTGGACCATTTCCAATTTTGTTACAAACTTGGACTTCTTTTGCTCATTATCAAGATCAAAACTGAGAGGGCATCTCACAACATGATTACAAATACATCCAAATCTCTTCCATAAAATCTCTCAGGCTTGTAACATATAGTACCTGAGGTGGTATCACAATTATTTCTTGTAGAAACCGAGGGGGAATTTCCCTGAGTTCGGACACTTTTACGGATGTCACAGTACCAGAATCCAGGAATTGAACATCAAGAGCTCGACTGCTATGAACGTTTGTGATCTGCAATGAGACAAGTGTTGGCTAATTTATTAGCACATTCAAAAGGCCAAAACACTTCTGTGCGATTATATTTTGTATAACTCTAAAATGCATATGAAAATCAACAAAAACTATCAGTGTTAATGAAGTTTTCTTATTTTAAAAATGTACCTATTTACAATAGGTATTCTTTTAGAGCAGAACTGATGTCAACATCTAGTTGTTAAATCATTTAATCAATAGTAATCACCAAACTAATAATAATCAATAAAATCAAATAGGTAATGTTTACTATGCTTTCAGCTCTAGGACACTACTGATTTATAAAACAATTTGAAACATCAATATATACTGTTGATTAAAGATGCCGTCTGTTCTCCAAAATATTAAAATGTGAGGGAAAAAACCCATTGTGTCTCAGCAATGAAGAAATAAAGAATACAAAGAATTCAGACACAGAAAATTTCTTGTAGTAGGTAAATACTATGTCTTTTTAAATCATAACCTATTGTGGCATTTTATAGCTTTGTCAGAAAGCCCAATGATAATTTTTAGCATTTGTCCTAACTAAAACATTGAAACTCAAAAAGTCATAAAGGTAAAATAAGCCAAATTAATAATTCAAAAATGGGAAAATTACATACAGGGTCAAAGTAATAATTACCTGTGATCAAATGGCAACATCACGATACTAAGATTCTGGGTGCACCTTTAAATGCTGAAAGTTCCCTTAATAAGCCATTGTGATATCTGCCGTCACTGAATATAGTTAACCTTAGCCAAAGATAGCCCCGTCACGATGGTTATCTGGGCAGGGACTTCGTGCCTACAACTGCTCTCACTGCCACCTCGTGAAGGGCGGTGCTTTCAGTATGGTGACTGTTAAGAACTGGACTTCTCTTGGCATGGAAGTCAGATATACCAAAAGTAAAGCCTTTTTCTGTGGCCCCAGTAAATGCTTTATTAATATAACAGCATAATTCTTTAATCTCTTAAGATTATGATAGACACAAACAGAATTACAACAATATCCTAAAATGTCTTTTATTCAAAATATGTTGGCATGGTTGGTATATACTGAATGCTTATTATGGCCAGGCATAACTGGGTAGAGACATATACTCCCCCATCTCAAAGAGCTCCTAGTCTCACAAGAGATGATGACACAAATAAATAATTAGGATATAAGGTAGTAGGGCAATAATAGAGTTATGCATGAGGTACTATGAGAACATAGAGAATGGGTACCTGACCCAGCCAGGAAGCAGATGTTAGGGCAAGCTTTCAGGAGGAGGGAATACCTAAAATTGATACTTTCCTTTAAAATGTACTTTTTTCTTCTTATGCTAGTAAAATGCCTTTAAATACTAGAAAATTTAGATACTTCAAAGAATGATATAAAAAATCACTTATAATCTATAATCGATTGTAATTATCCTTGTAGTCTTTAATCCATACATTTATAAAGAATTAGATTTACAAAAACTAGAACATTATTTGTATATACTATTTCTTAATTGGCTACTTTTCACTAAGTGTCTCAAAAATATTTCATGTCATTAGTCTTCTATAACATTTTAATATTACATAATTGTATCATGCAGATACGTTATGACTTATCTAATAACCCCTTTGGCTTTACAATTTAAATTGTATAAATTTTTGCTCTTTTAAGAAATAATCGGGGCGCCTGGGTGGCTCAGTCGGTTGAGCGTCCGACTTCGGCTCAGGTCATGATCTCGCGGTCTGTGAGTTCGAGCCCCGCGTCAGGCTCTGGGCTGATGGCTCAGAGCCTGGAGCCTGCTTCTGATTCTGTGTCTCCCTCTCTCTCTGCCCCTCCCCCGTTCATGCTCTGTCTCTCTCTGTCTCAAAAATAAATAAATGTTAAAAAAAAAAAAAGAAATAATCATACTTACTGGGCATTTGTATTTCCTTTTTCATAAATTAAAATTTCACAAATGTCACAATTTCAGCTGGGCCTTACATGATGAATGGGAATAAACCAGGTTGGTAGGAGCCTAGTTAGGGGCTAATCCAAACATTTCAAACGGAGGGGGAAAAGGATGGGCAAGACATTTATATTTCTTATGTGTGGAAGCTACAAGCATTTTGGTTATGCTGGGATGTAAAGAGAGAGGCAGGGCAAGGCAGGAGATGATGCTGAGAGAAAGGTAAAGGCAAGGTAAGGTCTTGGAGAGCCAGACATTATGTCTTAAAGAACCGGATTTACCCTGCAGATGAGAAGAAGCCAATGCCAAGTCTTGAGGAGAAGAATGAGATGGTTGGCTTTGTAAGAGGCCATGTATTTTTGGTGGTAAGACTGGGTGAGGGCTTTGAAATCAGACAGATTTGGTTTTAATCTCACCTCTCACTTTCTAGCTGAATGACTTTCCTCATCAGTAAGAATGGGATCATAGGGTTTTGTGAAGATTAAGTCAGATCAGTCATGTTTATAAAAAAAAAAACAACATTTTAGGACGCCTGGGTGGCTCAGTTGGTTAAACGTCTGACTCTTGATTTTGGCTCGGGTCATGTTCTCACCATTCGAGGGATCAAGCCCCACGTCACATTGGGGTCTGTGCTGACAGCACACAAAGCCTGCCTAGAACTCTCTCTCTCTTCTCTTTCTCTGCCCCTCCCCATGCTCATACGTGTGCTTTCCCTCTCTCTCCCTCTCTCTCTCTCTCAAAATAAATAAACTTTAAAAAATTAAAAAAAAAACATTTCGTGTCTGGGAAATACTAAGCCTCATTAAACATTGTAAGTGTTATTGCTTGCTATTATTTATGTTTTGGGTCACTCACTCTAGTGGCATGGAGCTTGACTGGAGGAAGACCAGAGCAAAGACAGAGGAACCATAGTATTGCAGTGATCTAGGCAAGAAATGACAAAGATGCAAAATGTCACCGGGGCTGAGGAAGATTCGGGAATCCAAGATAACTCTTAAGAAGCAGCCTCAGTGGCTGCATGAAGAGAGATACCACCAAAATACAGATATAGGAGGAAGATAAGGATGGGAAAAGATAATTTTGGTTTCAGACATGCAAAGCTTGAGGACTATGCGAGATGGACAATTAGGCTGGCTTTTGCATAAATCTGAAGCTCACTGAGGGCTGGAAAACAAACTGGGGAGTCATGAGGACAGACAGAGATGGTAACTGAATCGATGAGACGGCATTGCCTGGAAGGATGCAGAGGCCTAGAAGAACAGTGAGCTGGGACAGGACTTGGGGGGCACTGACAGTGACACTGTGGAGTGTGGTGGGTGGGGGGAGGTTGGGGTAAAAAACAGGAGAAGCAATCATTAGAACATCATGAGGAAAATTAGGAGGATTTGATACCATGGTAGCCTCTCTACAGTGAGAGGGGTATTTCAGGTTTCGACACTGTTAGATGCAGCCAAGAGGCCTGGTAACATAAGACCTGGAAGACTCTAGTTGGATTGTGCAGCTGAGGTCCTGGTGCTCTGTTGGAGTACAGGCAGCAAACAGCCGTGGCTGAGAACTGGCTGGAAGGTGCCATAGAAAGTGAAGGCAGACCACTTGGGATGTGTTTGAAGGAAACAGGAAGAGTGATGACCACTGAGTAGAGTTGGCTGGATGTATGGAGTAAGTTCAGAAGGTATAGGCCCTAAATTAAGCTTAGATGAGTTACAATGTCAGGAACAAACACATCATTTAAACACAGGATCTGCTTCTCATTAATCATTCTTTCTTCCTTAACTTTCCATGTATCACTAAGAGAATGAATACTTTTGCTACCTCCAAGGCAGACAACTCACAGTTTGATAGTAAAACAAAAATAATACTAGACATTTATCTCAAGTATTTGAGCATATGATGAAAAGGTATTTTGCCAAAAACGCATAACCTGATTCTACACATGAAGAAACTCAAGCAGTGACATAGTCTGCAAAATGCTGCTACTATTCAAAAGGCGAATAACAAAGAAAGCCAGAGCAATTGCCAGATTGGAGGAAACTAAGAAGGCATGACAATTAACTACAACTTGGGATCCTGGACCAGAAAGAAGATATTTGCAGGACAATCTGGGATGTCAACAGAGTCTGAAGATTAGTTAATAATATTGTATGAGTGTTGATTTGCTGGTTCTGATAATGGCTATGCCAAGACTTTAACAACTGGAGACAGTGGGTAAAAGGCATATGGGAACTCTTGGGACTATTTTTACAACTTTCTAAAAGTCTGAAATTATTTCAAATATGTGTGCATTTATACGTAATACACTAAACAGCACAGAACTTTAAAATTTTTAATTTTTAAAAAAATTTATTTATTTTTGAGAGAGAGACAGCATGTGAGCAGGGGAGGAGCAGAGAGAGAGGGAGACACAGAATCCGAAGCAGGCGCCAGGCTCTGAGCTGTCAGCACAGAGCCCGACGTGGGGCTCGAGCCCACAAACTGTGAGATCATGACCTGAGCTGAAGTCGGACACTCAACCGACTGAGCCACCCAGGTGCCCCTAAAATTTTTTTAAATGTTTATTTATATTATTTTTGAGAGAAAGATAGACAAAACGTGACTGGGGGAGGGACAGACAGAGAGGGAGACACAGAATCTGAAGCAGGCTCCAGGCTCTGACCTGTCAGCACAGAGCCCAATGCAGGGCTTGAACCCACAAACCGTGAGATCATGACCTAAGCTGAAGTCTGAAGCTTAAGCAACTGAGCCACTCAGGTGTCCAATAAACAGCACAGAACTTTAAAATTCAAATGCCATGTTCTTTTGAATGAGTTATGTTTTTGAAGTTTATAACTAAACATACAACTCTTAGTCATATAACCCCCGCCCCACTGCTTAAAGTAGAGGCTCTTGCATCTAGATTAAGAACCTCTGAAACAAAGACAAAAAAGGAAAAAAAAAAAATCAAACCCAAGTTTGACACTTTAGCAACTGGGAAAACTAGATATCAAAAATAGAAGAAAGAAAGAAAAAAGGAAAGAAACAGCAACAACGAAAATCCAAAACCCACCTTTGAAAAACATATGAAAATATATGATAAAATATAACAAACCTCTTTTCAAATTTGTAACTGTGCTTGCAAGAAAATAAGATAATTATTAGAGACTGGAAATAGAGGAGCATGTAAACACTGAAGCCAAAGCTGTCCTCGGCAGGAAGGAAGATCTGAGACATCCCCCCAAACCCCTGCCAAGAAGCCAGAACTCTCAAAGGGCTACACCCTCAACAGAATGGTGACTCTAGAGAACAATGAAGCAATATCTAGCGAAACTGAAGACAGGCATTCTCTCTACCCAGAAACTCCATTCCTTTCTATGTACCCTGGGAGATGTGCACAGGAAGGTTCATAAAAGGAGGTTCCATTTATAACAAAAAATTAGAAAAAATCTAAATACCGACGATCAGGGTGCTGGAGTGATAATGTTGGCACTCTCATACACCGTTAAATCAAACAGCAGTGAAAACAAATGAACGAGAGCTGCATACATCAACATGGATGAATCTCCCGCATAAGGAATAAAAAACCGTATTTCAGAAGCATCAATACATTTTACCATTTACATATATTTTTTAAGCATTTGTGTGTTAGATTTTATTAAGTTTTACTATAAATATTCTATGTACATTTTCATTTCTGTATTCCCACTACCTCTATATTAAAATATATAGATAGCAAAAGCTCGTACGTATAAATACAAATACAGTGAAAGTATAAAAAAGCATAGGAATTAGAAACAGTACACGCAGTGGGCAGTTCCCCTCCTCCAGAGTGGGAGTAGAAGAAATGGAGGCAGGCATAGAGCCTCAACCATGTTGGTCATGTTTTATTTCTCCCGTGGTGATGAATATGTGGGCACTTCTTCCATTTTTAAAAAAACTTGTTTGTATATCTGAAATATTTCACAATAAGCTTTAAAAAAGAAGTGACTGATTTTTACCTCTACTCGTAACCATTTTCCTTTGCAGTGGAAGAGGCAGACTTTCCCACAGAAGGGTAATGAAACGAAGTACTCGGAGGTCATGTGCTACAAAACAGAAATGCGTGACACGTTTATTACTCTTAGCAAGGAGCGTATTGCTACACCACCAGAAAAACATCACTGTGGCTCAGGCTCACTGGGGCACCTGCACTTCGCCAGGCTTCCCATGAGGAGTCTGCTGTGGTGCGTGTACGAGGGTGATGGGATTTCTACCTTATTTCTCAGACATTACTGATGGCATCTTCTACTCTCCCTCCTCACACATGGCCCATAAATCAGACCTGTTAAAATGTCTACAAACATAAGTGTGCAGGTCAGTATGATGCATCCAGGCACGAGTGCCATCAGTTAAACATGAAGAGGGAGGATGAATCTGCCAAAAAGGAGGAGAAGAGCCTGGATGAAAGTGAGGTTGGGTTAGCTGTCCAGAAGGCCTCTTCCTGCCAACTTTTAACATTTAGATTCAAAGACGAGATTTTTACTTCCAAAACAAGTGTTATCAACACAAATATGGGTGTCAGTGCCAGTGAAATGGCAACAAATCACGACCATAGGCCTCTTCATCCTCCCCTTTGCTGTAGCTTAGAGCTGAGGACCTGTCACGGTCTCCTCCATTCAGGGTGAATGTTTGTACTCTCCCCAAAGGCAGTGTCTCCATTTGGGTTACCAGTGCACTGGGGACTATCGAGAGGACTTTTCACCACCATGAATAATAAGCACATGCATGCAAATGAGTCACTGGAGTCAGCTTCTCTAGATGTCTTAGATTTCTCCAAGATAGATTAGCAAACCAAACTTAAGCAATGACCCTGAGATACAGCTAAGACATCTGTAATACAGAAAGAGACAAAGCTACAGATCTGATGCCTCAGTTCTAGGCTGTAGTCTGAATACAAGTCTAACCCGATTCAGCACAAATATTTTAGAATACCTATTCTATGTAGGATACTTGATTAGATACTGTAGTACCTAAATGAATTAGGTCCTTACCAGTACCTGCCAAGGCTCTGTCTCTGCCCTCAAGAAGCCTACACTGTGTAAGGCAAACGAATACCCAAACAGCAAAACTACAATGTTGCAAATGAAGCCCCGAGGCACTTTGGTGTGCTTGGGAGGTTGGAGGGAAGGGTTCACTTCTAAGGGCAAGAGGGTCAGGACCCACATGGCATTAGGATTTAATCACTCAAAACCAAGCATATTCTGGATTACAATTGTAACGCCCTAAGAGAGGTAAGAACATCACCTTAGAACTTTAAAACAAAACCTCCTCAGATCCTGGTTTAGAAAATAATACTAGAATCAAAGGGTAAGGAGCTTATTAATAAATTTAAACACAGAACCACATTTACCAAGGCAGTAGGTTCTCATGGACCATAAAGAGCTTGGGGAGTGATGCTTTAGAAGTTTTCTTCTCCTCCTAGATTCCATGGTTTTGTCTTTGCCCGAGGCAGGGGAGTCAGCTGGCTCTAGCACACAAAGTCACAGCGGCCGCACTGTAGCATCATCAACTGTGCCTTGGCAATAACAAACCTGCCAGTCGCTGGGCCCTTACTCTGTGCCAGGTGCTGTGCTAAGCAGTTTGGCTGCTACTCCTCACAACAATCCTATGGATATTATATACACTGTTATTATCCTCATTTTGTAATGCAGAAACCAGTAGTTTTTTGTTTTTTAAGTTCTGCAGTCCAGGACTCTTACCTACCATTCTACAGCTTCTACCTCGAATTGTTCAAAAACTACACTTATACCATTTGGTGACCATTCTTGTTTGGAACTGAGAATTTTCGAGGTGGATGTCGCTCTGCCGTACCTTACAATGGAAGTAGTCCTCTATCTTATGCAGAAGGTCGTTGAGCTTGTTCAGACCTTTACAAGGCACCTGGCAGTAGAGTGTGCCATCAGAGCAAATATTAGTCACTCTGACATTTGTGTACATAGCATCAATCTGGAACAAAGGACACACCAAGGAAGCTTGAGACTAGAGCACAGCTCTTACCTACTTTAGGGGTATCTACCTAAATAATCACATTAAAAGTCTTTGCATTTTAACATCTTTTAAGCAAGCAGGAGAATAGATAGGATGATAGAATAAAATTTGAAACTTAAATGTGAAACCCTCATTTGGAGACCTCTCTTTCCAAAAGGAATATCTGATATCATTGTTTCAGGGACAAAGTACACATTTTGCAAACATTAATTACCACATTTCATTGCCTGAAAGGCTAAGTGTCTTTCATTTTGGTTTATTTTCTACCTATTAATTTAGAAAAATAATTATTACATAAAAAATACTTTTTGCAACATTAACATAAATGAAAATAAAAAACTCTCACAAAATCAGTCCCATCATCAGCCTACTTTCCTACCTGTGTTTATCGGCTGCATGAATGTTAGTAATTTTTAAAAATTATAATCATAGCAAAGGCTTAATTTTGGCCAACTTTTAGTCAAATCATAATATAAAGAGAATTCACTGTTGTTCTACTTATTAAACAAATGTTTTCCCAATGTTGCCATGGGAAACCATTTAAAATGGGTGATGGGCAGGGGTGCCTGGGTGGCTCAGTCAGTTAAGCGTTTGACTTTGGCTCAGGTCATAATCTCACAGTTCATGGGTTCAAGCCCCTCATGGGGCTCTGTGCTGACAGTTCAGAGCCTGGAGCCTGCTTCGGATTCTGTGTCTCCCTCTCTCTCTGCCCCTCCCCGACTCATGCTCTGTCTCTCAAAAATGGATAAAGTTAAAATAAATAAATAAATAAAATAAAATGGGTGATGGGCATTGAGGGGGCACTCGTTGGGATGAGCACTGGGTGTTGTATGTAAGCGATGAATCACGGAAATCTACTCCCAAAACCAAGAGCACACTGTATATATACACTGTATGTTAGCTAACTTGACAATTATATATATATAATATATAATATATTATATATAATATATATTTACAAATACTTAAATATATATATTTAATAATAAATGTAAATAAAATAAAAATAAATATAAAAAATATATTTTAAAAAATAAATATATAATAAAAAAATAAAATGACCATTTTTAACATCTCATCTTATTCTTTAGAGTAGCTGTTCTATAATTTATTTAAAGATTTCCTTCTTTGTGGAAAATTTATGTTTTTTACCTTTTAAAACTGTAAAAGCTAACAATTTAATAAACATCTTCACTTATCTAACTTTCTGTTCTTTTGTATTATCTGCTTCTATTATCTTTGCAAAATAATTTCTTATAAAATATAATTTTACTCTAGAAACTGGGAAATAAAACAAAAACCCAATTCCTAATAATTCCTATTTATGTTTTGGCCTTCTTTTCCCCTCTTCCAGTGACCCCCCCCCCCTTTTCTCCCTTGACACACAGGCAACCTGTCCCTATCAATTGTTAGCCTAAAATTTATACCATTCTTTTCCGCTACCTTTCTTCTCTACAGTGTGTGTGACAGACAACTAGAGTGGTCACAGTGCTACCTGAAGGTGAACCTCTAGAGACTTGTCGCAGATGGCCTTTAAGCAGGTGGCATTAATATTGACGTCATCTTCTCCCGAGGTGTCGTACAGAACAACAAGCGGAATATCTGCTTTGTCAAGTATTTCCACGGCAAAGATCTTTCCACAAGTTAAAGATTCAACCACCTTCACTAAATCAGGATCATCACTTAAAACCTCCAACCCTGAAAAATATTGACTATTTTAATTTCTACTTAATTAGCAGAATCATTTTAAGATAAATAGACTGCATGGGACTGTTTGGGCCGCTTACTGTAACAGTGAATCTACTACCAAATACTTATAAATTTTCTAGGGAAGCTTTGTTTTACACTCTTGTTCACGTTACCCATTCTTAGGTTTTAAAATATATATATTGTAGTGAGAATACCTTTTTGAATGATTACACAAAGGCAGGCAATCTTACAACAAAAAGAAAAGTTGATGGTCTATCAGAATTTCTACCTTAGCAGAAATGGACTTCACTTTATATACCAACACATATTTAAAACAAAAAGACTAATACACACAAGAAGCTATCAGTCAGTCATATCTGCCAGTTATGTATTTGTAATGTTTTTCCTAAAAATTTACCCTTGATCTTTAAAATTTTCTAATATACAATTGTTTCATATAAAATGAACATGCATTTATTGGAAATTTATACAATTATTTTCTTTCTTTATTTCTTCTTTAGTACACCATGATGGTTCTGAGTATACCAAAGAACGTTGTGATTTATCAAAGAAAGATTAAATTGTATTTAACATAATATAGGTATTAGGTGAATTTCACTGTGGTCTACTTAACTCTTTAAATTCTTTGAAAATTGTAATTCTATGTAACATATACATGACAACTCTAAGTTATTCTTTTAAACTAATTAAAACTAGCTCATCATTTCCCCAATGGTGTCATGAGGTCCATTTCTGTATTTTTCCCTTGAAATCCATAAGCACGAGTTCAGAGTCCCTGTGAGCTACCTCTCTCTTCTTGTTCTCTCTTCTGGACACATAACGTCACAGCTTTCACCAAATCTCTCATCTCAGCATCCTGAATCTTGTCCTACGCTCCTGATACGTTCTTTTCAAAACTAACTCCCACAGGCTTATAAGAGGCTTCTAAAACTACTTGGGATCTACCTCACAGACAGAGCCATACCCAGCCCCACTGGCATAAAAACCCTTTCGGGATGAGAAGGAGGTATTTCTCACAGGGCTAATTTTCATTGAAGAATTGTGATCACTTTCTGAATTTAGCTCAGGCTCTCCTGGCATGATGCTTACACACTCCCGTGTCTTTCCTCATATCAACACGGCCACTATATCCTCCATGCTTGTAGGTTACTCCTACAGCATCCCTCTCACACACAAGAGGAGGAAAGAAAAGAACAATGGTATGTGGACTGTGCCAGAGAAGGATGAACTTGGGCTTGGGTGCATGAAGGTGCATTAGGTGGTGACAAGCAGTAGCCAGAGGCCACCTCAGTGGGGAAGAAGCGGAGAGTCACTTCCCAACAGGTCAAATAACAGGATCCAAACTGATCAAATCCCATGATACAGGCAGGGCCTCTGGCTGGCATTGCTAGGGCAGTTTGAACAACAACAACAAAACCTTTAAGATGGCCAACAGACATTCGCATAATAAAAACATTATAAAGTATAATAAAAACATTATAACATATTGATAATGGTCACATCTTGTAAAGACATTAAACATGAATTTATTTATACCTTTCAAGAAATAACTCATTATAAGACCTTGAGATACTTAGGTCATTTTGGGATTTAACCGCCCAAAGGTACAATGGTAATAATGTATCAAAATGGAGAGCGCTTTAAAAAAAGTTCCTCTTACCTGCTAGCTTACACTTTGTAGCTTGGAATGAGAGTGAACAGAACTTTGGGTTCAATTTGTATGCTTTGCTCTTTTCAATATTTTCACTAAAACCATAGTCAACATAGCATACCTAATGATAAGAAAAACATCATTTAGGCTCAAGTAAAATTCTTCATCCTCACTTCTTAAAAAACATCCGACACATTTGATTGGTTCCATTTATTCCCTAAAAACATGTTCAGTGGCTCTAGACTTCCTGGAAAATGGCAGGGGTGGTGCCCCTGACTTAGTCCAGAAAGGAAAGGCTAGGGCTGGGACCAGGGAAGCCAGGGCCCCAGACTCCAAGCCTCACTCCTCTTCGCCCACAGGAAGAACGAGGTAAGACTGAACTCAGTCAGATGCCTTGTAGCTGCCAGCTTCTCAGCAGCACAACTGTCCAGATCCACAGCCCTGACTGCCCCTGCCCCTTCCTGTCTTGATTTCCGTACTTCTGCTAATGATGCGCATCCTTAGGGAGCAGGATTGGTTTCTAGAGAGGGTGTCACCTACAGAGGAGTATTTATCAGATTTGAAATCCCCAAAACAGCACTTGTGACTACTTACTCCCAGCTATGCGCTTTGAGAGATCCAGATGCTTTCTGTCGATGACAACAATGGCGTTATGGCTAGATAACAGGGAATTCTGCACTGTAAAAATGGGTACTTCCCAGTGGAGCAAAGCTGGGTTAGGCCTCCAGCCAGCTCAACAAAAGGCCCCAAATCTGCTGGACAGAGCTCTGTGTTTGCAGAAACCTGCACGACTCTTCCTCACCATTAGCACAGATCACTGAGAGCTTGGATGTTATCTCTGGAATATTAATAACATCTTCTATTGGAAAGAAATGTATTAAAAAAAGCTTCTTTTTTTTTTTTTTTTTGGAAAATAAAATCTAGGAGTGCCTGGGTGGCTCAGTCAGTTAAGTGTCCGACCTCAGGTCATGATCTCAGCATTTGTGGGTTCGAGCCCCATGTCAGGCTCTGTGCTGACAGCTTGGAGCCTAGAGCCTGCTTCGGATTCTGTGTCTCCCTCTTTATCTGCCCCTTCCCAACTCATGTGAGTGCTCTTTCCCTCTCTCTCTCTCTCAAAAATAAAAGCAGTTTAAAAATTTAAAACCATAAAATAAAACTAGAAATAATGAGCTGTGGTTTAGAATGATAACTATAGCACGATAACTAATAATCTGAGGGAAAGCATTAAAAACCTAGTATGCTTCTCTAATTAAAACAGATGACAGCTATTCAAACAAAACAAAAACCAGAGCAAAGGCACCACTAAGAAATACCATGTAGCAGAGAGCCAGGTGCTTTCACTTTCTGTAGAAAAATTAAGCCCAAAGGCCAGCTTCTTAGTACCTAGATTCTGGTACTAATCAGACAAAACAGAAATTCTCCCCAGCAGGGAATCAAATGAAAAAAAGAAGACATGCAGAGACTCTAAATACCCTTCCAGACCACCTGATAAGTGGGTCTGTGGGGCCTGTATGTCATGATGGAGATAATCATCTCCCAGAATCCCTATCTTGATTCAGGGCTTCTGTAGGCCGAGATCTGTGGCGCAGCCATTTAGGCGTCCGGGCCCTTTACTCCAGTCCCAAAGCAGCACCTGTTCTTCTTTCCCATAAGCCTCAGGAGTCAGGCAACACTTGTTTCCTTTAATAGCTATCGCTACCTACAACTTGGACTCTGCTCTTCCCAGACCTAGAATGCAGAGAACACGGTCTACCAATAGGACATAATACCAGTAGGACATAATCACCATTCCAGGGAAATTCAGTCTGTATTCCTAGCATCAAAAGACTAAAGAATAACTGCTCCAAAATCTTCAAAGGATTTCCGTAACGTTTGGAGCTTGTTCTCTTTCCTTTCTTTCTTTCTGAATCAAACACTATGCATTTGTGTGGCAGCTGCAGTGTACAAAACACTTGCTCGTGGGTTGCGAGTTTGACTCACACCGTACTCTGCCCTGCCCTGCTGAGTGGAGTTTCTCTCCCTAATGCCTTGGGATCAGCACAAGCAGCCCAGGCCTGGAGCGGAGCCCCAGTCTGTTCCTGGTTCTCTGGCACCATCCAGTGGCCGTAGACCTCACCGCGCCACCTGAGTGATAATCAGACATCCTTGGGATGCCGGTCTGGGTTGGGCCCAATCCAGCACCCACTTCAGGGCATGACTTCATACTCCTGTTTCCCACACTCACCAAAGATTGGCAAGCGGAAAGCAAGGAGGGAATTGTATTCGTTGCCAGGCACAGCACAGCTCAAGAGAAACAGACTTGCTAAGTAGCGGGGCTTTCTCCAGAGAAAAGGAGAACTACAGGTCTGTCTGCTTCACAGGGTTGAGGGAACAAGCTCAGAACAGAATTGCTCCCTGGACTGCAGTCTAAGAGCTTATGCGACCGCATAACATACTGAGATGCCCCCTTCACCCCCAACACCAGCCACGGCTCTTAGCAATCCGATGCCACAGCTGGTGATCTCTCCCCGATGGGATACTTTCTTCTTCTGGCTTTCATGACACTGCCCTTTTGGTTTTTACTTCTTCTTTAGCCAATCTTAAGATTGTGTGAAAGGTTTTCTTTCCCAGAGGAGGTTCCAGTTGAAGACAGCGTCACAAGATCAGAGTGTTTTCATGCAGGGAAGGGCATCTGAGATACAGACAAGGGGATGGAGGGACTTGACCAGGGGCACATGACTATTCCCAGGCAGAGGCAGGACTAAGGCCCAAGCCGCTAATCGCACTGTGCTTCCCACTGGCTCAGTTCTCTGCTTGGTCCTTAACGTGTTCCAGATTTTTTTTCCCCCAAACTTTATCCACATATAATTTACATTGAATGAAAAATGCCCACTTAAAGTACACAGTTTGATGAGCTGTGATAAATGTATATATCCATACAATGACCATGATAATCAAGATACAGACCACATCCACCACTTCAAAAATTCCCCCTTACCCCCTTCCAATTAAGCCCCCTCCACCTCCTGTCACAGGCAACCATTGATCTGATTTCTATCACTATAGATGAATTTTTAGCTGTTCTTAGCCATCACTTATCTGGAATCAGACAGGATAGCTCTTTTGTATCTGACTGCTCTCACAGTTCATGAGTTTTAACCATGTGACTGTTTTCAGTAGTTCATGCCTTTTTTTTGTGTTGACTAGTATTCCATTCTATGAATATACTACAATTTGCTCATACATTCACCTATTGGTAAGCATTTGGGTTGTTTCCCATTTTGAACTAGTAATAATAAAGCTGCTCCAAACTTGTGTCCAAGCCTTTTGGTGGACCTATATTTTCACTTCTCTTGTGTAAAGACTTAGGGGTCAGATGGTAAGTGTAATAACTTTCTAAGAAACTGCCAAACCGTTCCAATTTTCAGATTTTTATAGTCAGACCAAATTGCTTAAAAACTGTATCTTTGTAGATTTAGTTAAAGAATTTCCTAAATTTCTCTGTGAGTGGCTAAGGGTGGCTCGGTGGTTAGGGTGAGCTTGCTTCCATAGAGGGCCAGGGCCTCTTGTATTGAACCATCTGGGTAAGAAACAGCAAGTACCCTTTCTGACCCTCCTGACCCTGTGCCTGGGGCCAGGGGTTTCAGGGCAGAGTATCTGATGGACCTAAGCCCAGGTTCAGTGAGCAGTATCTGCACTCAGTGACACACAAAGGTTATTTGCCAGGGACTGACAACACCATAATTAAATAGGTTTCAAATTATGGAACAGAGGCTGCAGAAATAGAAGTATATTTCCCTGCTTGCAAAACCCAGACAAAACTGTGCCTTGAGAGTAAGAGAGTTCTCATTCTCCATCTCTGCACTGAAGGAAAGAAGAAGCCATGGGGCAGAGGTTGACAGCCAAGAACATGGCCAAGTCTGGAAGTCTTGGAGCCTGCTGATGCAAGAGACAGGCCAAAGAGTCCTCTGACTTCTCCAAGAGGACGGAGAGTGCAACACTCAGCTCTCGGGGCACAACCTGAGTCCTGTTTGGGGTCCTCGGCTGGCTGCATAAGAGGGGAGGTGGGGATGTCACGTCCTCTGGTCTGTATTGCTTCCCTTACTCCAAAGTGCTGATTTTGATAGGAATCCCACAGAGCTTTGATCGGTAATTATTATGTCTCTCCTGAGAATGGAAATAAAGACCCTTTCCTGATTATATCATGGGTTATGAATACTGCCATGGAGAAGACTTTTTTTTTCTTTTTTTTTAAACTCAAACTCTGAGATCATATGACTACCACGGACTTAAAAGCTGATAGGGGTAATCTTTTACAGATATTATCTTGTCAACTTCTGGAAAAAACTAAATGGAGTTAGGAAGGACACAATATTAGAAGCAACACCTATGTTTGAAAAATAATGTGTGCCTCTTCATAATGCTATGACAAAGTAAACAGTGCTTGCCTTTATTTTGTTTTCATCCATCGAGATGATCTGTGCCCGTAACCAAGCATCTTCCTCAGCATTTACAGCCAGTAACTGCCCAACATGCACAGTTTGGACTGGTGTGATCTTGGGGTTCTTACTGTAATACTCCTTCATCTCATCTTCCATTAATTCCTGAGCAGCAGAATAGTCTTTGCCCACATACCTGAATTAGTTAAAGGAAGAGACCACAAATGAAGCAACCCAGAAGGAGGAAAATGACAGGAATTCACCAGGAATTCACTAATGACACTCTCATTTCTTTTCTACTGCCATCTTTCCAGTCTCAGACATGGATTATGTCAATGGGTAGGAGAACACGTATTTAGCAAACATTTCCGTCTTGATAAAGGAAAATATAATATTATGGGGCTCATGTAAAACAACACCAGGGCCGAACACACCAGATCAAATGCTTGACAACAATCCAGACAGCTGGAGGATGTAACAGTAAGCAGTCAGGGAAACTTCGGTGAGGGTGAGGCTGAGAAAAGATTCAAGGGAAGGGAAGAGAGGAAAATATGGTGGAAAATGGAGACACCAGTGCAGGCCAGATTAGCAAGAGTCTGCTTAAGATTTTTTTACTAAGGCTGCTGGAAATCTTTGTGGATTACTGAGAAGAGAATCCAGTTGGTGGTTTTGCCTTAAGGCTGGGTTTGAACAAGACTCAAGCCCTGACAACCAACGAAATTTTAAGAGAGAAAAACAAAGCCTTAAATGCACTAAACACAACCATGTGACAACCCATCTCCCCAGCTTACTGGACAAGTTTAAACAAATTACAACAAAACATTGAGCTCTGATACCCTTAAAGAGATGATATCTTCTAGCTAAATCTCTCTTAAATTGTATGCTTTCTGAGAAGGCTTTTTCAGGATATGGCCTATCTCCTTCTACAATTTTCTGCTGTAAAAACTGCAGTCACCTCGTCCCAGTTGATTATTAAAACACACTATTTCCTTTTGTGCCACAAATAGGCTCTTGTGTTCTTGCCTTTTAGTACTTAGGGACAATTCCATCAAAGGCCTCTTTCTAGGATGTGAAACCCAGCAAATCAAGTTCAGCTCCTATAACAGGAGCTGTCTCAACCACAGGATGAAGCCTTTTTAGCTGGAAGCTATGCCGTAACGGCACCAGAATCACTGACTAGGGAGATGGGGGGTATGCCAACAAGCACATTTCCCTTTGCACTGTTCCGCTTTTACCCAGGGCCCAAGTGCTCCTATACAGCTTTAAGAGACTACTCCTCTGAAAATGTTTTCATGCATTCTTGGTAACTATCGGCAGGACAGAAGATACCCTATTCAATCTATTTGTTACTAGAGTTAAAAAAGCTTTAAAAGGTCCTACACAAAATGAAAAGAATGCCTCTTTTGAGCAATGGCTATTTTAAAACCAAATATTGCATGCATCTTATTTACTCCAGAAACAGCTGAAGAAGCTTTATCACACTCTGCTGGTTAAGTTTACTGAGCTTTACAAATGGTAAGGTGCTGCCTGGGGTGCAGCTGCCTCTCAGCTCTGACGTCCCCCAGGAGGTCTGTAGCTCTGCCGAGTGCCCATTTCCCAGACCTGGAGTCTCACAGGTCCTCCTTTTAGTGCTGCCACGGCCCTGGGAGCCTAACCGGCCCGGAGGCCTGGGCAGCAGCCTGTGACTTGGTCGTGTGTTCAGCACAGGCACCCGCTAGGGAGGAGGAAGGTGGAGAGAAGCAGCATGAAATCCGCTCTCAATGACAACTGGCAGAGAAGAATGGCTACTTGGCTTGGGTGGAGGTGATATTATGGTTGGTGTGATGGTGGGTAGTGGGAAGAATGAAGTCCTGCACTGTCTCCCAATTACCTGAACAAGTGGGCAAAGAATGATATGTAGGCTAATTCAGGTATTCCGTAAGTACAAAGTTTCACAAAGTTAATTTTTGACACTGAAGACAAAGGATTCCCACACTTGATATGAGGTCTGTGCCACAACCCCTCCTCAGACCCTTCACGAGTCAGAGGCCTAGTTTCCAGAGCCTACTGTCTACCTGGGTGAAGACATGAATATAGAATAGGACTCAGCCTGGTTGGAATCTACTGAGTCTCTGGGTTGGTGGGTGGGGGATGCCATTGACCTTGGGTGGATCTAACAGCACGCATTACCCATCATGCTTGCTGGCTGCCAGCAACTGTGCTGAACAGGTAGAATGCTAACTCCAGGATTCAAATTTATATTGGAAAAGGGGATCTAAACAATCTGAAGACCTGGACCTAATCATCCTGACATAGATTAGAACCCTTCTACTGAAGTCCGGACCTGATCCAGATTCCTGCCAACCCTTGGTTAGAACATCAGAAATCATATGATCTGTCGATGTCGAGCCCAGTGCTGGGTGCTTGGTCTCTGACAACAGATCCGACAGCTAATAGTAACAGACACCAAAGGATCCTGCCAGGGAGGCAGACTTAGATTTCTTCTAAACGGTAGGAGTTAGCAATGTGCTCCTCAACATCCTTCCTTTACTTCAATTTATTAGTGAACCACAGTGGAATCCCCAACTCTCAACAATCCATTTACATCTTCAGGCAATACAGCATCTTAGAATAAAAGCTTTATTCATTTACTACCTCTGTACAGAATAAGACCTCTCTAAAGGTTCTGTACAATCTAGTTTGAGCATACCAAGACACTTGATTCCACTTCATTATCCACTCAGACTCTTACCTATGATTCTCTGGAGAAGTAACAGCCCAAATTTCAACATTTTGGTTGAAGAAGCCTGGACACTGCTCTGATTCAGCCTTTTCCTTTTCTGTCCACAGCCATACTCTAGGCTGGTGCCTCCAGAGATCCAGCTACACTGGTTCCATTCTTTATCCCAAGTTAGAAACTACAAATTATAGTCTTTTAATATCTTCTATGTATTCTATATTTTCTCCAAAAGTCCATGTCAGGTGCCTGGGGCTGAACCATCTTTTGTAATTCCAGCTATCATCAGCCACTTTGGCAATGGTTCTTCCGCCCAGGCAACGATGATATCAAAAGGACCAAGTAACCAGAGAGTACCTTTGGCTCCAAGGGCTAATCTTATGTATTGTACTAGGTAGGCAGTGCTTGGCTATTTTGACTTCTGTAAAATGCTACACAGTCCCAGATTAAATAGTATTACCTACCTAGTGGGTGACTTACTTATTCTATGGATTAGACATTCATTGCTTTTGATATACACAGTTATCATTATGCTTTTGACATAGATTCTTCTTGCATTCAGACCATATTATCATTCCAATTTTAATACTGTTATCTTTTCTCATGAGAACAGTTGCATATTTAACAAATCTACCAAATATTCAGAATATATGCAGAGATTAATTTTTTAAAGTGCTTTGATTTCAAGATGCTCACTGTCTACTGGGAGAGACAAATGTACATATATAACCATTAATGTAGAAGAAATAAGAATTAATCTCCTAAAAGATACAAACACAGTTCTGGCAGTTGAGAGAAATGTACAAGATGTAAAAACAAGAATTACGGTTATACTTCATTATAACTCTACAGAACTAAAAATATACTATTCTTCCTCAACTTCCAGCATCCACGGGAAGAATAGCCAAGTGACAACAGTATAGCAGTATCCTAAAGAATTA
The DNA here is from genome assembly GCF_027475565.1 of Acinonyx jubatus. Lineage (NCBI taxonomy): Eukaryota > Metazoa > Chordata > Mammalia > Carnivora > Felidae > Acinonyx > Acinonyx jubatus. The sequence goes on from NC_069391.1 coordinate 33,965,518, forward strand.
GAAAATAAAACTCGCCTGATAACCACTTCATTTGTGTTGCTCAGTTCAACCACCAAAACAGATGGGGATGCCTCAGTCGGAATGATTAACGGAGGAACTGGTGTATTCTCCACAAAGGTATCAGCACTTGTGGCAATGTTTTCTTCTATCTGCAAATATTCTTGTTCGACCATAGACTTGATATCATAATCGCCATGTGATTGCCCTGCATCCTTTGGGATTTTGTCAGTGGGCAATGGAAGTTTAGCATAGAGAATGGCCTTCTGGGGATTTCCAGAAATGTAGTCTATGGTGCATACATCAGAAAGCGAGGCAAGATTTTTTAAGGCATCCTCAGGGAATTTCATTTTGTACATGTCCTCAAATGCTTTGGGGAGTGCGCTGGCCCAAAGACCACTTGAATATTTCGCCAGAAGCTCCGCAACTTTCTCTTTAAAGTCTCCTGGCATAACTGCTGGACACCCTTTTAATGGCGGTATTTGTTTTGGAGCAGGTAGTGGGGATGGAGGCACTTTTTCACCATCCAGTTCACTTCTCAAAAGCTGCTTTCTCTTAGCTGGATAAAGAAGTAAATCTTGACCACCACTGCAAGGTTTTTCCACCTGAAATTTTTAAATAAAGCAAATGACAGATGTTTCAATGGCTGCAAACAACCTGAAAACACATCAATGCATTTTAAATGAGAATGACACTGTTTTCAAGTCAATCGAGAGAAACAAAAGTGTACATTTTACTCTTCTCAACCACTAAGACTTAATCCCTTGCCTTCATCCACAAACGACATCATGAGCCACGTTTTAGAAATAAACAGGGAAATAAAATAGCACGAATTTCCCTTATGAGGCATCTGGCCTCCAACAACCCTATGAAATCATGAGAGTTTCTGCCCCATAAGCCAGGTATCTCATTTAGTTCTGTCAAATCCAAAGCAGCAGCTTACAAACTGACTAAATACAAGGTGGGATGAAGCCGTGAAAAGGTATCAGAACTGTCAGGAATAAACCACTGGGAAGAAAGTTAGGACATCTTCAGACAAACCTAAAGAGCTAGCTTTTTTCTTTTTCTTGTAGTATCCTGAGAAAACCCTTAGCTTTACGTTATTTAGAAAAAGACTCTCCAGAGACAAGGTACAGTTTTTACAGACACTAAAGTAGAAAGTTAGCGAAAAGTTGCCCCTCCAAGGAACAAGAGATAAAAATGCCTGGCATTTGTACATCATCCAATCTCTAATTTTATCTGTGTAACATTTCTGAGAGTTATGGCTCGATGGCATCTCTTTGTATAAGAGAAGAAAGAGAAGAGAAACTGATGCATGGTGCCACTTTTTCCAAGTTGTAAGGCTTTCTATTACTAGACCAGGGTACAAGCTGATCTTACCACCTGTTTTTGCCTTGCCTATGAGCTAATATGATTTGTGTATTTTTAAATGGTTGAAAAAAATCAAAAGAATTATTTTGTGATGTGAAAATTAGATGAAATTCAGTGTACATAAGGTTTTATTGGAACACAGCCATGCCCATTTGCTTATGCATCGTGGAGGCCTGCTTCTGCAGTTCAGTAGCAGAGTTGAGTGGTTGTGCCAGACTATGGGTAACAATGACACAGCTGTTGGCCCACAAAACCTAAAATATTTACTACCTCACCCTTTATAAAAAAAGGTTTCTCAACCTTTGATTAGACTGAAGTTAGCATTGACAGCCCTCTAAGATGTTCCTATTTTGTCAGATCCTATTCAGTTATTCCTTAGCTGCAATTTGAGTCCTTGGAAAAACATTCCAGACCACTAAGGTAATAATACAAACTTATAAGAAGTCCTCCCTCTCCCAAGAAGAATAGAATATTAAAGTACACTGAGTAGCTTGTTAGTAAAGAACATTGACCTCTCTAACTCATTTTCTACATAATGCTTAGGAAGAACATAAATATGTACACACAAAGAAGGTATTGTCTTGTTACCCAAGAAGAGCATTAAAAAGTCGAGAGGTGTAGTCAATTGAATATTAAGATAGATACCTTTTAGTCCTGACTATATATTCTAGGTGATACATGAGAAGGATGAATATTAACACAAGTATAAAACATTAGGTTCTCCTCCTCACATTCTTCTGCCAACGTGTGTTGAAGTTTTGAGGACTGGGGGGAAAGTCCATGCCCAAAACCCCAAGCATCAATAAAAGCAGAGGCAACTTAGTCTGCATTTAGCACCTGCTGGCATTCCCTATCATCGTTGGTGGACTCCTGCTGCTGACACCTTTTGACACTCTGGTTGGTGCATTATAGGACAGTTACAGTTTATGTCCCTAATTTTAAGACTTAGGGATATAAATATTTGGACCATTTCTCATTTTGCTCTCAATGGTCTTGAGATTCATGTTTTTATTTTTTTAATTTTTTTATTTAGTTAAAAAATTTTTTTGGTAACATTTATTTATTTTTGAGAGACAGAGAGAAACAGCATGAGCGGGGGAGGGTCAGAGAGAGAAGGAGACACAGAATCCAAAGCAGGCTCCAGGCTCTGAGTTGTCAGCACAGAGCCCAATGTGGGGCTCGAACCCATGAACTGTGAGATCATGACCTGAGCTAAAGTCAGCACTCAACGGGGTGCCTGGGTGGCTCGGTCGGTTAAGCGTCCGACTTCGGCTCAGGTCATGATCTCACGGTCCCTGAGTTCGAGCCCCGCGTCGGGCTCTGTGCTGACTGCTCAGAGCCTGGAGTCTGTTTCAGATTCTGTGTCTCCTTCTCTCTCTGACCCTCCCCTGCTCATGCTCTGTCTCTCTCTGTCTCAAAAATAAATAAATGTTAAAAAAAAAAATTTAAAGTCAGCACTCAACCAACTGAGCCACCCAGGTGCCCTGAGATTCATGTTTGTAAATCTGAAATCTTAAAATGGCAATCCTCACCGTGCTTTAAGACACTTAATAAGATACAAGAATACAGTATCCAGAGAAGGGTTTGAGAAACATACTTTTGGAGCAAATGGAGATATAAAATAGAGTTCTATGTGAATTATCCACTTGTCATATAGAATCCCAATTAATGTAATCTTAGATTTAGACATGACAGTCCTCCATATTGAAAGCCAGCTGAGGCTTCGGGGCCCATCTTCGTTCTTTGCCTACAGACCTCTTTTCAACTTTTTGCAATACCTTCTCCAAGGTGGATGGTAGAAACTAATTTCAGTGGAATATCTTATTTATCTATAATAACTCTCACAAGCCCCATGCCCCAACTGTCCACATGGCTTCTTCTAACTCAAGAGAGGATAGGAAGGGTTCTTCAGCTTTATGACCCTTTTCTTTCCAGTGAGTGAACTGGAACATGAGATACTTCAGTGTTTGTTCAACAGTCCCCTAGGGGTGTCAGGGTGGCTCAGTTGGTTGAGCATCCGATTTTGACTCAGGCCATGATCTCACAGTTCCTGAGCTCGAATCCATAATCAGCCTCCATGCTGACAGTGCAGAGCCTGCTTGGGATTCTCTCTCTCTCTCCCTCTCTTTCTGCCCCTCTCCCTCTGTCTCTCAAAACAAATAAATAAACCTTAAACAAAACAAAACAAAACAGCCTCCTCCACTTCCAGTCCCGAAGCTTCCATTCCCACCTGTGCTTTAGATGTGATCAGGACCAATTACCTAACAATGCCCTTTATCAAATCTCTAGACATGATCTCTGAACATGGCCAGCACACTGAGTTCTTCTCACCAGGAATTTCTACCTTAACAGAAGTTTATGAACATTACAGCCATTTAAGGGGCACAAAATTCCCTTTCTTTTCTGACCTTTGTATCATAATAATGTTAAAAGATCATCTGGAATTAGTAAGCTTCCAGGGCTCTGTCTACAACATTTAAGTCAAGCTTCTCCAGTCAGCCTATAAAGTAGATTTTTAACCAACAAGCCTAAGTTTATCTGAATTTCTAACAACAGCCAAATAACCACCTGAACTAGAAGACAGATTTCTTTCCTAAGCAGTTTCATCTTACTGTTATTGTTTAAACTAGATAACCACCCCCTATCTCCAAATGACTAGTTCCTTGAATTGTAGGCATTTTCCAATGTGCTTCTTCCTCAGTCTCAAGAGGATTGGTTATGAGCCTAAACTCTACTTTGTTCTCCAGTAATTTGGCCTCTTTAAATTCAATTCAGCCTTTACTAAGATTAAACATAGGCCTGATTTCCGGAACTGAACCTGACACTAACCAAGGCTGAATGAGATGTCCTTCAATACATTAGACAAATATTCATGGATAAGCTTGGTGATATGGGTAATATGTCTGGTCCACATGCTTTCCAAGCAATCTTTGGAGACTGGCTGAAGGGTTACTGAATTCAAAGGGAAAAATCATGAAATTCATGTCATTTCAACTTAAAAAACCTAACTCTCACAGATGTAATTTTTGAACTTATATGTAATTTTTTTCAACTTCAACTTTGTTTTAAAATTTTCATATGAATGAAAATTTGCTTTTCCCAGGCATTCTACAGTGATTGCTACCTATCCTCCACAAAATGTGTCTTTGTCTCTTTTTAATTTTCTGGTAACTAGGCTTAGGAAAGATACCTACTACTGTATCCCAAACTTATGGCAATCTCCCCAAAGACAAGGAATTGCTATAACGTGGGTTACAGTGTGGTGTCCATTATTCACTGTGCTCTGGTGCATCTGACCAGACTGACATGTGATCTCCTGTCACAGCCCCCAAGTAGAAAGCTTTCTTTAGCCTTCACAAATGACCAAGGTAAGTCAACAGCTACTTGAAATATGGCTTTTATTATATTCTTAGTTTGATATATCAGCAGCTCATCATTTCAGTTATCTCTTACAAGGGTGCTCTACACCTTTAGTTTACCTGATCCAGATACGTATCTGAGGAGGGAGTCATAAGCCTTCTGTAGAAGAAGATTCAATATCATAATCCTACTCTTTTCCTCCATGTTTTGTTTTGTGGCTCTACATTTTTTGGTGGGGGGGAGGGGACTTCGGCTATCCACTTAAAAAGCTACCATTTCAATGACTGGGAGGTGGCATGACCTAGAACTTCATATCTTTACTCACCCCCACTGCACCTCCAGACCCCACAGGAAAGACAGGTAGGTAACATAAAAGATTAACTCCCTACACCACAGAGTTCAAGCCATCTCCTTTGGTACTCATCAGAAGATTCTGGTACCTGATATGCCTTAGACTTTATCCCCACAAGTTCATTATATTTAGTTTGATTTCTGCCTCATTTGGAATTGCAGTGAGATACTTCTCTCACACACCTCTGGGATTTTGTAAATTGAGGATAGACATAGTAGGTTTGGTATAGGTAAGGCCCAAGACTTTCAAACATCAATTTCTTCAGGAGCCCCATTTGTTCACACACATAAAAGTCTTTACCCTATGAGTCTAGAAACTTGCTTCCTCTTAATTCTAAGAGGTCTTTACTTCTTCCTATCTGATTTTACCTGTGCTGTAAACTTAAATTCCTGAAGCCAAAATCCTTCAAGTCTATGGAAGTCTCATCTGCTAACTAAACAGCATAAGCTGCTGAGGTAACCTTACTGTGTTTCATAGAATTAGAATTTTCTTTATGATTCTATGACAGAATTGGTATTGTCTAATTAAATAAAAGTTTTCCAAAACAGTTGTATAGGCCTTATCCAGCCACAGTTGTATTTCCACCAGTACAAAAAAAATCATATTTACCTGGAGATCTGATTCCCAGTTCTCCAAGCATTGGCAAGGTTTTGAACTTCAAAAAAAAACCAGTTTAAAAACTCAACTTCAGCAGTGAATAAAGACCCCTGAGTACCTTGCAACAGTGAAAACATTGAAGAGTTACTGACCAAGAAGCTAGTACCCTATGAATAGCCAGTTCATAGAAAGAAAGATTGAGTGGTTAATGACCTCCTTAAGAGCTCAGTCTTTTTTTTGCTAAAGCTGAGAAGTACTGGAAAAGTCAGACAACGAGAAAGAGATGAGAAAATGGTCCCCAATGGCATCATTGGGCCACAACGAAGACAACCTAGGTTGGGAGGTGAAGCCTGTAAGGGCAGTGGGTGGGGCATAAATTACACACAGAGAAGTACAGAGATGAGCTAACCCCTACATCTCAAGGTTCCACACCACTACATCTGCCACCCTCTCTGTAGTGCTTTACCAATGCTAGTGATGCCAAACCCGAGGTATTCAGAAACAGTTACAAGTTTTTAGTTGCTTCTGTTCAAGAAAGTACAAGTGTTTGTAGAATATTCCACAGACATTTAATCAAAGGTAAAAGTAAAAAGTTTCTTGTAGAGGGTAACCCCTGACTGTTTACAAACCATCTGCTCAGAGAAACTAAACTCTTTCCACCACCTTGGATGAGTAGTTTTACAGACTGTATACATTTCAAGGCTCATACTCTCTCTCACCTCTCACCCCTTTTCCTACTACGGACTTCTAACTGATGCTGACTGCAACTATATTAGAACAGACTTCAAGTCTTTTTCATTCAGCATGGCTCAAGGTCAGGCTCTTGCTCAGTTTCTCTCAGGAAGACAAGGGCATCTTCTCCTGGCTAAATGTGTGCACAGCTTTTTGGGATGATCTTGGCCGGCAGTGGCGGCTTTCACTGTGCCTTCTAGGCTAAGTAGGTATTCTAGGTATGTTCTCATTACCTTTGGGGGTGGAGGTTGTGCCCCCAAGATAACAGAAACTCACCTCATCTTGGAGTTTCGATCCCTTTCACTTCAGTCATCTATTGCTCTTTATCTTCTCTCAATTTAAACTTTTGTTCTTCCTTCTTTAATTTTTCCTCTATCTTCACTGAGATAAGTTCCTTTGTAGAGCTTCCTGGGCATGTCTCTGGTTTACCAGTGGGTTATATATAACCTGCTTTAGTTTAAGCTGGGCTGCCCCTCAAAAGATAATAGCCTTGAATCCCCTGGGTGGCTCAGTGGTTTGAGCATCTGACTCTTGATTTTAGCTTAGGTCATGATCCCAGGGTAGTGGGATGGAGTCCCGCATTAGACTCCGTGCTGAGCACAGAGCCTGCTTAAGATTCTCTCTCTCCCTCTTTCCCTGCTGGTCTTCCTGCTCTCTCTCTCTCTCTCTCTAAAACAAAACAAAACAAAAACAGCCTTTTCCTAAATACCTGCTATGTGTCTGATATCATACTGGCAGCTGCTTTTCATAGTTTCTCTCACTTTACTCCAACAACCCTATGCAATGGGTACAAATAGTCACACTTTATTTTTTTTTTAATTTTTTAAGGTTTATTCATTTTTCAGAAACAGGGCATGAGTGGGGGAGGGGCAGAGAGAGAGGGAGACACAGAATCCAAAGCAGGCTCTGGGCTCTGAGCTGTCAACACAGAGCAGACGTGGGGCTTAAACCCATGAACCATGAAGTCATGACCTGAGCCAAAGTCAGACATCCAACTGAGCCACACAGGTGCTATGAAACAGTCACATTTTAGAGAAGAGTAGGGACCTGAGAGGATGATTTGTGTGCTGAAAGTAATGCAGCCAAGAAATGGCAAGGCAAACATGGAATTCCAAAGCCCAAACTCTTTTTTTTTAATGTTTATTTATTTTGAGAGAGAGAGAGTGATGAAGGGGGAGAGAGAGGGAGACAGAAAGATTCCCACGCAGGCTCTATGCTGTCAGTGCAGAGCCCAACGTGGGGCTTGATCTCACAAACTCTGAGATCGTGACCCAAGCCAAAACCAAGTGTCAGATGCTTAATGGACTGAGCCACCCAGGTGCCCCAGCCCACACTCCTTCTATCATACTCTAGGGTCCGACGGGCAGTTGCTCTATTCAAGTCCAGCACAGCAACATCATACACACCAATGTCTCTGTTCTGATTTTGCCACAGAGCTATTCTTTCTCCTATTCAGATGCTCACTGAAATTAAATTTAAAAACTGTTCCAGTGTGTTCACTACATATTTTTTTATTGGTGAAAAGTGAGAAAAGAAATTGGATTCCAATGAGATATTATGGCTATACTTTCAAGGCCTCAGTTTACCTTCTCACTGTGGCTTTTGCTGGCATTGCTATATAGATTGTATCGATACCATTAAGTCTGAGCATGCATCACTGCTGTTCGATTTACACTCACTTCCTTAGAAATCCAAGTTGTTCATTCTTAGCCCAGAAATATCCAGGCTTTAAAAAAGGGCAGTTCACTTTGCATGGGCTGACAGGTGCCTTATTATCTTATGTAATTAATTACCACAGAAACATCCCTGAACATCCCAAACTATAAAAACGTATCTTTGTAAGTGGCGAGACAGCCGTCACCACTGTGACACATTTTTTAAAGTCTGAGGTATTACAGTACTAACCAACTTGAAGCGTAGTGCTTTCCAGTGGGTAGGAAGATGACACTTAACAAAAATGCAGATTAACAGTAAAAACTTTTTATCAAAGCATGAATAATTAGTACAATTGGGCATTTTTTTTAGTCACTCACATTTTATGTTCTAGGATGTCATGCTCTCATTCACGAAATGCCACATTGGTAACGAAGGCCGCTGTGCCTCCAGGACAACTCAGAGTGTTGCCCAATGTTCATCCTCTAGGTCACTGAAGTGGGGTACAAATTCTCAGCTGAGTGCCTGTGGTCCTGTCTGGCTCAAAGAATGAGCCCCCCAGCTCTCTCTGCAGCTTTAGGTAAGACATTGAATACAGACAGATGTTCTGGCTCATGTGGGAATGGAGAGGTTTCTCTCTCTACCCATACTGCAGAAAGTAGAGAATGTCGACAAAATCTCTGAGGCTCAACAGTCATTGTTATAAGATCTGGAATTTTACCAGAAATCCAAGTCTGTCAGAGGCTCTGGATCCTGGGTGACCTCATGGTGGGGGGAATCCGCTAAGTTCCCACCAAATGATGACTCTTTCACGAGGTGACCTAGCCTCTGCTTGCCTCTTGAGTTTCTTCTTGAGCCACTCTCTCTTTACTTTCTTTCAGTTGAAAAAGCCCTGCTTTTCTTTCCATCTCAGGGCTTCGGTATGAGCTGCTTCCTTTGCCTAACTTACTTCAGTTCACCTGTCAGGTTTTAGTGTAGCAGCCACCTCCTCTGGGAAGTTCTTGACTCATCATGCTAAGTTGGGCCCTCCTGTTTACACATTTCCTCAGCACCCTGCCCTTCTCCTTCAACACAATCGCAGGTTTATCATTATTTGTTCCATGTTTATTTTCTCTGTTAGACAAGAAGTTCCATAAAGGCAAGGATCATGTTTGTCTTGTTCACTATTATTCCAACACCCAGGTCAGTGTCTGGTTCACAGCAGCATTTCATAAATACTAACCAAACACAGCAGTTAAGAAGAACATTATTAATAAGACCAACAACACCCAAGAGGTGTTGTCCTCCTCCAAGGACTGAATGGAAATGCTTGGACTCCAGTACCCTTGGTCTAAGGCCTGCCACCTTGGGCTCTTTGCCTTTCCAGGACAGCTCCTGCAGTTTCCATTTCCCTCACAAGTTGCCTAGAACACTATGCAACTAGTTCATCATGGTGAGTATAACTTTATATTCTCTTTAGCTTTCAAAACCCAATCCACACTTTGTTGTCGGGATGATTCCCAAGATGAAGAACCAAAGAGTCAAAGCATCCTTCTGCCTGCATCAAAATGCAATCCAACATCCCTGCGAAATGGAATACTGCATACAGCTGATCAAAACCTCCATGAAAGTAAAATTTCAGAGCTGCTATTTGGCCCCAGAAGCTCATGTTGCCCATTCTGATATTCAAATGGAAATACCTGCAAGTGGTTATCTCTGAGTCTTGCAAGTATATATGGTATCCACTGTACATATGTATAAATGGGTGATTTTACTTTCATAGTTTTACTTTTCGTATAAATGTTTATTTATGAGAGAGAGAGAGAGAGCGAGCAAGAGAGAGTGAGAGAGCATATGCGTGCAACTGAGGGAGGGACAGAGAGAGAAGGAGACAGATGATCTGAAGCAGGCTCTGTGCTGAGAGGCCTTGAACCCACGAACCATGAGATCATGACCTGAGTCGAAGTCAGATGCTTAACCGACTGAGCCACCCAAGTGCCCCTCATAGCTTTATTTTTCATTTTTTATATAGAATGTTTTATATGATCAGGGGAGAAAGCCCTTTTTTTAAAGCTTTTTTAATGTTTATTTATTTTTGAGAGATGGAGAGAGACAGAGCACGAGTTGGGGGAGGGGCAGAGAGAGAGGGAGACACAGAATCTGAAGCAGAATCCAGGCTTTGAACTGTCAGCACAGAGCCTGAAGTGGGGCTCGAACTTACAAACTGCAAGATCATGACCTGAGCCAAAGTCAGACACTTAACCGACTGAGCCACCCAGGTGCCCTGAGAAAGTCCTTTAAAAAACAATATGGAAATACACCGCACTTGGGTTTCTTCTTCGGTTACACGATAAGCCATATAGAGAGATACATACCGAATACAAGACCGAATCTTCCTTACCCTAACTTTTCTGTGCTGCATTTGAGGATGTCTGTCCTTGCCTGTAATAGTATCAGCTCTGGTCATGCTCTCAGTGTTTCTGCTTTTCACCAAAGTGGAAAGCAATTAGTCAGAAGAAAAGAAAAACAAGCATGGTAGTATAACTATTTAAAGCGGTCTATAAATAACCATGGTGTAACTGTTTAAAACTGTTTACCAGTAGGCTATTAAAGAATATTTAGATGTTATAAAAAGAGTTTTGAAAAACATTAATAGACATCAATAAGACTGGCAGTTTTTGGTATCTTAGATGTAATGCTTTTACACTAAGCAATTCTCATCCCTAATAATTTATAGTGATTGCACCCAAGAAGTCCTACTCAAAGTTGAGAGACACAGCATATAGATAAGGAAGGTATATCCTATTTCTGCTTCGGGTTCTACCCTTACCTCCTGAACAGAAAATAATCACGCAAGAAAGATGAATTTGAGTAACCAAAAAATAAAAAGTCAGTTGTTTCAGCTCCTGAAATTTAGTAGGAAACCCTTCATTTTAAGTGAGGTTTTAACATCAAAGAGATACTCTCTCACCTATAATCCTAGCAAGAGAGATTTTGGGGCTTTGCAGACACGTAGATAACACAGATGAAAATTTCCCCCAAAAGCTATAAATTAAGCTACACAAACAAAAGTAATTATCATGGAGTATAAAATAAAGTAACCAGAAACAACAATACATTAAGAAGATTCTGTGGAGTTAAGTTTTAAAACTTTACTCCAAAGACAACTTTTTTTTTAAATCAAAGCTTTATAGTGAGTTATATGTGTATCCTGACAAAAAAAAAAGGCTCTAAGTTCACTGAGATGTGCTATAAGTTCATGACTGTCTATGGATATAAAAAATAAAAGAATCCTATCCACCCCTGAGAAGGGTCTCCATGCCCTGAACCTCTAAACTGAGTAGCGCGGTGAAATATCAAAAATGCCCTCAAGATGAGGGAAATCTGAGTGGGCACATCAACGCTGCTGAACCTGCAACCAGTGAGAAAACTCTCCTTAGAAAGGAGTAAAAATGGAATGAACTGAACAGCAACTAATAGGAATTCCCATTATAAGAATAAACCCTACATTCCACATAAATCAGGGTAACATTCTTATAGTCTGTAAACATTCTTGACTTCGTAAGGAAGAAAACAGCTTATTGACAGAGTTTGCTATTTCTTCTTGTTTTCCCACTTCCTACTGAATATTCTGACACGTGACATGCCTCTAAGGTGTTCTTAGCATCTAAGTCAGTGACTGGTACCAGCAGGTGCACAGTAAATCGTGTACGAATAAATAGGTTGGATGCATGAAAGAATGACTTTTGCCTGGAAAGTGACTGGAACTCGAATGCATGTCAGTGACCTGGAGGAAAAAGTGGTTACAAAAATACATGTCTTCAGGCCAGGGGCTTAGAAAAAGAGAGTGGCCTGTGCATTACCCAACAAGGTCAGGGGCCAAAATACATATTCAATTAAATAAATGAAAGCCTTCTATAAAACAAAATTGTATGTATATTTAATTCCAGAAGCACCAAGTAGCGGCTAATGCTACCATTTAGAATAGTTACATGATTGAATACATTCTATGTAAATGAAAACATTAAGAAACCTGAAAGTTAGTTACTTTGGTTTAGGAATTTAGTTGTCTCTATCGCTGGCTGAACTAAGATTTCTAATAAACTATTCTGATCCATCATTGTATTATAACAGACACTCAAGTAGAAACAGGTATAGAAATTGATGTCAGTTAACTTGTCAATTTTTTCCTCCAAAGAATTTTGCAAAAATTTTAAATCATAACCCTACGTTCATTTTTAAATTAAAATAAGATACTGTATAAATAAGTAGTCAAAATAACTAAAATCAGTTCAGCTGAATGTCTCTAAAAAATGCTCAGGAACCAGCATGTAAAATTTTGAGGCAAATGCAGTTTTATTACCAGTGAGTTCAAGTTATTAAAATGGCAAAGTTATCAGTATCCATTGGTAACAGTTTGATACAAAATGGTATACATATTACCACATATAAAATGCACTTAAAAATAATTTAAAACAAAATATGTAAAAACAGCAATCACAACACACACAGCCCTTGACCTTGACCTATCTCCGTAAGTAAGAACCAATATATGTTAATCTTAGAGATAAATATTAATGACGCAATATTATGTCAAGTGCGTCATGCTCCCTGTATAAAAGGTGATGTGATTAATAACTCAAAATCTGAAAGAAGGGCAGGGAGCAGGCATCAGAAGGGAGGAGTAAGGAGAAACGTACCGTGCAAATATGAGGCCAGTGTTCAAATTGTTGTAAAATTCCTTGATTAAGTTCTTCTTTATATAACTCTTTGTAAAAATGTGGAAGCTTAGATATCCAAATGCCATTGTTATGCTTGTTTAGTATTTCCTTTATGCGGTTTTGAACCTCATCCATTTTATAAGTGTAAGAGGCAGGAGGCGTGACATTTGGTTTTTCAACAGTCTGATTTAAATTATCTTTAAATTAAAAAAATGATAGAATTAACCAAAAGGCTTAACATTTTAGATTATCCCCATTACCTAGTATCTGTGTTATTAGGCTTTGTTACACTTCAGGCTTATGGGGGTCAAGGGACTTAGAAGTGGACAGGATAAGGCCAAGAAGGACACTGACAAGGGTGCTTCCTAATTTAAACATCAGGACGATCTTGTTTCATAGAGAATAATAAAATTTAGTATTTAACCAATCATTCTCTAACTGCAACTAAGAAAGGTTAAACTTTAGACAATACTGGTTTATATGAAATGCTTTATTTAAACCTGTATTCCACAAAGCATTAGGATAGTGCTTTAATAGTAAGATCAAAGAACGTTTTATAGAAAATTTTGAAAATGTCCAGGTTTTAAAATATGTTTTTCTGCTTTATTAATGAGAAAAACAATTTAGCAATACACAAAAGTTCTATTTTAAACTGGCAGGTAGAGAGATACACAGACTGGTCTGGGGCCTCTAGCCTCTGAGGATGCCAGGAAGCCAAAGGGTGAGCAGCTCCTTGAGGAGGGCTGGATGCTAACTCTGCTCTCACCCAGCACAGGGCACTAGACTGAGTTTGGCTCAGCAAACAAAAGGGCACACAATGTCCATATAAGAACATCACTAATTTATTTAGGTTCTTCCCAAATAATGATATAAAAGGATCAGGAATAAGGAAAAGATGAGCTTCTGAGAACTGGTCAGACCCCCCTTAAAAACAGAGTGTCAGTAACAAATGCACAGTTGGAGTCTGCAAATGCATCTGTTTTGTGGGGTCACTGGGAGTCCCCTAAGCTTGTGTGGTTTCTGTTAAATCAACGAAGGAGTCTGTTTTATAACAGGTAGGAGAGGCTGTGTGTAAGCATGTACGTATCAGCTGTCCCGTGAACTGCAATCCTCCTGAAACAAGTCCTCAGCGTTCTGCAGAAAAAAAGCTTACTCTATTTTAAAAGAATTTACAACCTCTAAGGGAGTAGCCATGTTTCAGAAAATACATGTGTAGGGGCGCCTGGGTGGCTCAGGTTAAGCGGCCGACTTCGGCTCAGGTTATGATCTCTCGGTCCGTGAGTTCGAGCCTCGCGTCGGGCTCTGTGCTGACAGCTCAGAGCCTGGAGGCTGTTTCAGATTCTGTGTCTCCCTCTCTCTGACCCTCCCCTGTTCATGCTCTGTCTCTCCCTGTCTCAAAAATAAATAAAACGTTAAAAGAAATTAAAAAAAAGAAAATACATGTGTAAAAGTTATTGACAGAAACAAAAATCATATGATTCAAGTAATTTCCATAAGAAATACTGGAGATGTGTTCATATGGAAAAAATGATCTTGACTCAGTCAGAATCACACTTGAAACAGCAGATCATTTAAAATCACACTTAAATTTCATGCAATGTAAATACTGATCCTGAAACACTTCCCTCAGATGCATCTATGAGCAGGGAATTTATACTTTGGTTGGAGAAGACCAGATGCCGAGTGTGTGCATTTTAATTTTTTTAATGTTTTTTTTTTTTTTTCATTTTTGAGAGAGCGTGAATGGAGGAGGGGCAGTAAGAGAGAGGGAGACAGAGGATCTGAAATGGGCTCTGTGCTGACAGCAGTGAGCCCGATGCAGGGCTTGAACCCACGAACCAAACCATGAGATCATGACCTGAGCCCAAGTCAGATGTTCAACTGACTGAGTCACCCAGGCACCTCGACAAGTGTGTGCAATTTTAATCTTCAGATTCTTTGACTTTATTATGTTTCTTACTGTTTTCTTAACAGCTCTTTTGGATCTTCTAACCCAAGGAATCATTTGTATCATACTAAGATGCTTAGTGGTCACTGTGTATAGTTTAGGGTCCCAGCTTTTAAAAATGGTGGAGTATCTGAAACTATTTTCTGAGTTGAAACCTCATATTTATGTGCTTTACATCTTATCCTCTGAAGAGTAAGAGGGTGACAAGGCACATAAGTATCTCTCGGTGACACATGGAGTGAAACAGAACTCATCTAATATGCGGAAGGCCTTATGTCAGAATAATGATATCCCTGGAGGTACTATTTTCTCTTTAGATCACTTCAATTCATAATTTAAAGAAATGAGGAAAGAGGGGAAGAAAGATAATAAATAGGATAGGGTGAGAGCAAATGCGAACAGCCACCACCAGATATTTTTCTTGGGGTTCTAAGGCTCTAGAAGCTGAAATGTATCATGAAGATAATGTTTAGAAAACATACCATTTATTTCCTTAGCACAGGTTCTTGAGAGATGCATCTGAAAAGGTGGTGGGAGGGACGCCTTTGGGCTAAACCTAAGGTGTTAAAAAAAAAAGTAAGTTAAAATTCAAACATCAAAGTCTATGCCAAGTTTTAAGCACTGTGCTTTTCATTTAAAGTTTCTGTGGCACTGAATAGCAAAAGAAGTCATTAGAATATTTCAAAATGAGCAAAAATGAAAATGATACTGGTATTAACTTTCATGTGTCATATTAGAGAAAATGTGTTAAAAGCTAAATTTAAACTAGGACTTTAAGAGAACATGGAAGTTAGATTTCCAATTAATCACCTTTAAGGGACCGGCAATACAAAATAAATAAAACCATGCAAAGAATAAGTAGTTGATCATAAAGAATATTTTGGAATATAACCAAAAAATGAAGGAATTATACCACCAGATACTGAAGTGAGTTATAAAGTTACAACATTTATAATACTTAAACAGATAAGTAAAATGATACAGAGCTTAGAAACACTCAACTGACGCTGTATCTTAGCACGTGAGAAAGGTGGCATTCCGAACCACAGAGGGACTGCTCAAGTAGCAAGTTAGAAAAGAAAAAGCATTGTCTCCCTACACTTCATACACTCAGCAAAATAATTTTTATATGAATTACATTGGATATACATAGGAAGATTTTTCCAAATATGAGGACAATGAAACCAGACAGACACACACACACACACACACACACACACTCATATATGTTCATGTCAGTCTCCCTCACTAGGCTCCAAGTGTCTTAATAACCTGTTCCCAGAGCCTAGGGCAGTGCTTGGTACTTGCAAAGGGCAGTGAATGTTGTAGGAATGAATAGGATGATTGAATCAACCTTTGAGTACATCTTGCCCAGCAGTGGGTATGGAACTAGAACAGGTGACAATGACACAACATACATATTTCCAACTTTTAGATAGTATGGAATACTCTAAAAATTAGGTGAATTCTTTGGAATAAAGAACATCTCCTCATAATACTTTAATTCTACAAGAAATTATTAAATGGTAGGCTACCAATACAACTTATTTAATATATGATGCTATGCAACTATAAGAACATCATGTTTACATATTAATACATCTAGGTAATAATGGAAGATGCCAAAAACATATCCAACTTCTATTTTTAGAGAACTGGCAGGGAGACAGCCCTCTTTTCCCTTGCACCAGAGCCCTAAAGTTGTAAACTGGAACCCTCCTCTGCTTGGAGTCAGCTGTGAGGGCTCTATTAGCAGGCAGAGGCTTATGAGCAAAGAAGGAGCACAGAGAGATTATGGCAGGGACTGATATGGCTCAGGCATAGATAGGTCTGATGGATGGGACAGAAAACAGTTGACATAGCAAAAGAAAGATTTCAAGGGAAACTGCAGGGACATGTGAAAAACAAACATAATAAGATGAAAGTGGTCCAACCAGTCTTATAAAAGTATAAAAAATTTATTATTTTGTATTTTAAAAGACAAATTATTAAGTATTTTAAAAGACAAATACTTAGACTGGTCCAAAAAACACCCTATCGAATCTAAACATATGCCATTTATTAGAGACACATTCTTACCCTACAAACACTTATTTCAGGACCTACTATGAGCTGGGCATGGGCAGACAGGAATTATATACAATTAAACAAGAGAAACACACCCCCTATCTCATGGACTATATGTACAGTTGAGAAAACCAACTGTAGTAAGCTGCTATGACATGGCCCCCAGTGATTCTTGCCTCCTGGTGGCCAAGCCACAGCCTTATATAACCTCATTCCCTTGAGTAACTTGCTTCTAACCAACAGAATATTTCAAGGCTGAGGGGATTACAAATGATGAGATTACAAATCCCCCCTCTCCCCCCCGCCCCAGCATAATCTCTTCCTTGCTGGCTTTGATGAAGCCAATGGCCACATTGGGAAGGCCTATGTGGTAAGAAATTGAAGGTGGTCTTTGGCCAACAGCCAGGAAATCAAGCACTGAGGGAAAAAATGAAAGTGATTTGGCCAACAAGCATGTGTGTCAGCCCAGAGGCAGATTCTTGCTCAGTTCACCCCATCCATGGCCAATACCCACAGCAGCCTCATAAGAGACTGAAGCAGAGGACCTAGCTAAGCAGTACCAGATACATGACCCACAGGAATTAGGAAATAATAATTAGGTGTTGTGAGCTGCTAGATTTGTATAACCTCTTACACAAAAATAGGTAATAATGCACTGACAAAATCTATAAGAACAAAACCTACTAAGTGCTATGAAAATGGCAATAAGTGTAATAAAAGCACATGTTAGAAGCAAGAAACCAAATCAGCAGTAGAAAGAGGAGGAAGTAGAGAGTAAAGGTTATTAACACCTTATAAAGTTATAATAATCTGAATCGTTTGGCACAGCAAAAGAATTAGACAGGTAATTAATGATTCCGAATGAAAAGGCCAGAAACCAAGTCATATATTTATAACAATTTACAATGGGTAAAGACAGCATTTTAAACCAGCATGGAAAGAAAAAAATTATGTAATAACTGGTATTAGGACATCTGGCTAACAAGACTGCTAACTCTCATGATATACAACCACATAAATTCTGGATTAAAGATTTA
This sequence comes from Acinonyx jubatus, assembly GCF_027475565.1. Lineage (NCBI taxonomy): Eukaryota > Metazoa > Chordata > Mammalia > Carnivora > Felidae > Acinonyx > Acinonyx jubatus. The sequence continues at coordinate 33,983,332 of NC_069391.1, forward strand.
ATGAAACCATAAAAATTCTAAAAGAAAACAGAAGACCTATTATATAGTATTGGGGTAAAAATGCTTTTCTAAGCATAATACCTAAAGACAGAAGCCACAAAGGAACAGATTGGTAGATTTAGTTAGATAAAAAAATATAAAATTTTAAAGTTTTTGTATAGTGGAAATACAAAAATTAAATAAACTGAGGAAATATTGCCAACATATTACAAAGGGTCAACATCCTTAATTTATAAATTATTTTTACAAATAAGAAAGAAAAAAGAAAAAACCAACAGAAAGTTTGTACAAAGGGCAAAGACACGTAATTCATAAAAGATCTATAAATGGTCAAGTAAACATATGACAAAATTATAACCCCCTTAAGAATGAAAGTCAAAGAAATAGAAATTAAAATATAGGTATATTTTTTCACCTTTTGGCATCAACTGAAAAAGTGGTGCCCAGTACTGGCAGGGGTACAAGTAAATAATCACTTCCATATGCTTCTAGAATATAATTGGTATAATCTGTGTAGAGCACAAATTAGTAATAGCTTTAGAATGTATACCCTCTTACCCTTTTCCTACCAATTTATTCTAAGGAACTAGTCGTGAATATACGCAAGGACTGTTCTACAAATATGTTTCATTGTAGAATTGCTTACAATAGTGGAAATAATTTATACTCAGCAATAGGAGGCTGGACAATGGATCTCCCTGACATTAAAAATGATAATGTACTAGTATACTTAATCATGTGGGTTAACAATATATTATTACTTTAAAAAAAAAAAACTTTTTTAATGTTTATTTATTTTTGAGAGAGGGAGAGAGAGTGTGAGTCGGGGAGGGACAGAGGGAGACACAGAAGCAGAAGCAGGCTCCAGGCTCTGAGCTGTCAGCACAGAGCCCGATGCGGGGCTCGAACTCACAGACTGTGAGATCATGACCTGAGACAAAGTCGGACGCTTAACCGATGGAGCCACCCAGGCACCCCAATATATTACCTTTTAAAACAGGTTATAAAATAGTAAGATATAGCAAGAGCCCATTTGTATTTTTAAAAATTTATATATCCACAACTTTTAAATGTTTACATTTATGTTTAAACGTTTTATATATCCACAACTTTTAAATGTTTACATTTATGTTTGGATTAGAGGCAATTTTTTTAAGTTTATTTATTTATTTTGAGAGAGAGAGAGAACATGAGCAAGGGAGGGGCACAGAGAGAGGGAGAGAGAGAATTCCAACCTCAATCCCACAAACTGTGAGATCATGACCCGAACCGAGATCAAGAGTCCAATGCTTAACCAACTGAGCCACCCAGGTGCTCCGGATTAGAGGCAATTTTAAAAATTCCTTCTACTTCTTTACACTTTGCACATTTTCTATGCCATACACATAGTATTTTTACAATCAGAGCCAAGCAATAAATGTATTTTAGAAAATACTTCCTACAAATATTTAGCACATACTAAACATACAACAGTTTTAAACATATGCAAAGAAGCAGAAACCAACAACAAATTCACATTTATTTAGCTTAATACTTGAAAGATGCCTTTTCAATCATAGTGCCTGTTGGTTAGTGCCAAACAGCCATTTGTTCCTATCCAAAGTCCATGATCTTACTCACTACAATATACACACAGTAATTTCTTCTCTTTCTAGGCCTAATGGGAATCTTGAACTTCAGTACCATATTTATCTGTGTTTTATGGATAAATACATTAAATACCTCATTTAGTAATCTTATCACTTTAATAAAAATACCATGGTTATATATTATATTATTTTAGATACACACATTTCCTTCCCTCATATAAACCAGAGAAATCACAAATCAATCATATATCCTTACTCCTGACCCCTCTTTGTATTTTACTGGACACATGATAAACTTAGATTGATGCCTACAATATCAGAAAACATCAGCTATGTTATTTTTCTAGAACCCTTTCAGTTTGTTAACTGGCAGGCATGAATTCTTGACCAAAGATCCTGAGAAGGGGCTTCTGAGGTCCATGAATCTCTTGAATATACAAAGATGTTTGTATATGTGTACACATATATTTTTCTGGGAAAATCATTTATACCTTTTATCAGCTTCCCAAAAGATTTGGTGACCCTTTAATGTTAAGTTAATAATAGTTTTTACTACTTACTATTACTGCTCATGTATTTTATAAGTAGATAAAACAGCTTTTGCTCTTGTTCTATTTTTGGTAAGAGTAATTTTTTTTGATTTTATAATCCAAGGGATGCACATAATAGCTGCCACCAGGTGGTATTTAGATTCCTCTTAAAAGGATTCTTTCAATTTGTATTATGCTCTTAAAAAAAAGGTTTGATGAAGATGTTTTATGACATCTTTAACAGTTTATAGTTAAAGTAGTCTGTAACATAACCTATGTAAAGCAAGACAGCTGAAGACAGCTAGGTGTATAGTTTTAGAAATTATTGTGCAAGATATTCTACCATATGAAATTTGAAATTTTTACAGTGAAAGGCAAAAGATAAAAGGATATATTAATTCTCAAAACTAAAACCATACAAATAAGGCTTTTGCTATCCCTTTTTTAACTTTTTACACTTTTTAAAAATTTTTTAAAGTTTTTATTTATTTATTTTTGAGAGACAGAGAGAGCGAGCAGGGGAGGGGCAGAAAAAGAGGGACAGAGAGGGAATCCCAAGCAAGCTACACACTGCCAACGCAGAGCCCGATGTGGGGCTCAAATTCATGAACCGTGAGATCATGACCTGAGCCAAAACCAAGAGCTGGATGCTTACCCGACTGAGCCACCCAGGTGCCCCTACACTTGATTCTTAAACAACATGAGTTTGAACTACACAGGTCCACCAGATGCATATTTTTTTGACAAACACAGTACAGTACTGTAAATGTATTTTCTCTTATGATTTCCTTAAAAATATTTTCTTTTTGCTCATTTTATTGTAAGAATACAATGTATAATACATATAATACACAAAATATGTGTTAACCTACTGTTTATATTATCAGTAAAGCTTTTGGTCAACAGTAGGCTATTAGCAGTCAAACTGCGGGGGGGGGGGGGCTCAAAAGTTGTATGTGTATTTCTGACTGTGGGTGGGGTTAGCACACCTAACTCCATGTTGATGGTGTTCAGGGTCAACTGTATTCTGAAATACTTTTAAGTTCATGGGGAGCTGCAAAAAATATACATAGAGGTCACAAGCACCCTTCACCCAGTTTCCCCCAATGGTAACATCTTTGCATAGTACATCAGCAAAACCAGGCAACTGACATTGGTATAATCCAGAACTTATTCAAACTTCACCAGTTTTGCATGTATGCGCATGTGCATGTGTGTGTGTCTGTGTGCATGTGGTTCTGTGAAATTTTACCACATATATAGATCCTTGTAACCACCACTGTAATCAATAATTTATTGGTTATAATCATCAGACTATAATCATTATAATCACAACTGTCCCATCACAAGGCCCCTTCTTGCTATACCTTTATAGCCACACCCTTCCAACTTCCTAAACCCCTAACATTTGGCAAACACTTATCTGTTCTCCATCTCTACAATTTTGTCATTTCAAGAATGTTATATAAATAGAATCAACACAGCATGTAGCATTTTTGATACTGGCTTCTTTCACAGAGCAGAATTCCCTTGAAATCCACCAAAGTTGCTGTGTTATTAATAGTTTGTTCCTTTTTATTGCTAAGTATTCTGTGGTCTGAATGTACTACAGTCTGTTGAATCATTCACCTACTAAAGGACACTGGGGTTGTTTTCAGTTTGGGACTATTATGAATAAAGTTACTATGAACATTTGTGTACAGGTTTTTATATGAATATAAGTTTTCATTTCTCTGGGATAAATGCCCAGGAGTGCAACTGCTGGATCATGTGATAGCTGCATGTTTAGTAGCTTTTGTTTTTTAATGAAATTTCCCAAACCGTTTTCTAGAGTAGCTATTAATTCTACATTTTCAACAGCAATGTACAATTGGTCCAGTTTCTCTGCATCCTTGCCAGCATTCAGTATTATCACTATTTTTTACTTTAGTCATTCTGATAGGTGTGTCATGATGATATCTCATTTTAACATGCGTTTTAATATGCGTTCCCATGATGGCTAATGAAATTGAACATCTTTTCATGCATTTTTACATTTAAAGTGATTAAACTTACATTGAAAGTAATTAGTCAAACCCAACACCCCAAAAACCAAATAATCCTGTTAAGAATTGGCAGAAGACATGAATAGACATTTTTCCAAAGAAGACATCCAGATGGCTAACAGACACATGAAAAGATGCTCAACATCACTCATCATCAGGGAAATGCACATCAAAATCACAATGAGATACTGCCTCATACCCATCAGAATGGCAAAAATTAACAACACAGGAAACAACAGATGTCGATGAGAATGCTGTTAGTGGGAATGCAAACTGGCACAGTTACTCTGGAAAATAGTATGGAGGTTCCCCAAAAAGTTAAAAATAGAACTACCCTACAACCCAGCAATCACACTACTAGGTATTTATCCAAAGGACACAAAAATACAGATTCGAAGTGGTACATGCACCCTGATGTTTACAGCAGCATTATCAACAATAGCCAAACTATGGAAAGAGCCCAAATGTCCATCAACTGAGGAATAGTTAAAGAAAAAGTGGTATAGGGGCGCCTGGGTGGCTCAGTTGGTTAAGCGTCTGACTTTGGCTCAGGTCATAATCTCACAGTTTGTGGGTTCAAGCCCTGCATCAGGCTCTGTGCTGACAGCTCAGAGCCTGGAACCTGCTTCAGATTCTGTGTCTCCCTTTCTCTCTGCCCCTCCCCTGTTTGATCACTCTGTATATCACTTTGTATAGCTTTCCTACTAGTTGGTTTAAGCATTCCAATATATATATACAACATCACATTCCATTGGTATCAACGTTTTACTACTTTAAGTGTACAAACCTTACTTCCATTTAGGTCTCCTCTCCTCCCCCCAATTTTGCAAATTTAATTAAGTTCTCTATATATGTTGAGCACTTATCAGATAGTGTTATAATTTTTGTTTCAACCTAGTATGATTTAAGAAACTCATAAGAAGGATAATCTTACATTTACACCTGTTTTTACCAGTTCTGCTCTTTCCTTTCTGAAATTCCAAGCCCATCTTATATTATTTATTTTCTCTTGAGAGACCTTCCTTTAGCCACTCTTTAAGAGTAGGTCAACTAGTGACAAATTCTCTTAGTTTTCTTTCATCTGAGAATGTCTTTATTTCCCTTTCATTCCTGTTGTATATTTTTCCTGGATATAGAATTTATGGCTGACAGTTTTTTCTTTCAGCACAAGAAAAATGTGCTGTTTCCTTCCTTCAGGGTTCCTCCATGGTCATAGATGAGAAATCCACTGTCATTAAAACTGGTAATCTCCTATAAGTGATGTGTCATTTCTTGCTGTTTTTAAGATTTTTTGTCTTTAGCTTTTGGAAGTTTAATATGATGTGTCTTCATGTGGGTTTCTTGGATCTTTTTTAGGATTCTCTGAACTCTTGAATCTGTAGGATTATATCCTTAGCCACATTTGAGAAGTTTTCAGCCATTTTGTGTTCAAATACTCTTTCAGCCCCACTCTTTCTCTCCTCCCAAGACACTGATAATACAAATGTTAGATCTTTTCTTATTTTCCCCCACATATTCCTAAGGCTCTGCTAGGTGTTTTATTTCCAAAGGCCCCTCAGGCTTTGGTAGGTGTTCTTTTGTTTGTTTTGTTTTTGAAGGAAGTCTATTTACTCTGTTGGTCAGATTGTGTAATTTCTATTGCTCTATCTTTGAGTTCATGGATTCTTCCCTCTGTCGTATTCATTCTGTTGTTGAGCTTACCCAGTGAGTTTTTTAGTTTGGTGTTCCATTTTTTTAATACTACAGTTTCCATTTCATTCTTTTTTATATGTTCTACTTCTTTGGTGAATTTTCTTTTTTTTCCATTTTGCCCCCCCAAATTCTTTTCATTTGCTCATTGAAGCATTTTAGGAGAGCTGCTGTAAAATTCTTGCCAGATAATTCCAACATCTGACTGATCTTGCTCTTGGCATTTGTCAACTGCCTTTTCTCATTCAAGTTGTCACTATCCTGGTTCTTAGTATAACAAGTGACTTTTTATTGTATCCTGGACATTTGGACATATGTTAGGAAACTATTAATCCAATTTAAAAGCCCTATTTTAGCAGGCAATCACCTGCTTAGGTTTAGCACACAGCTCCTGGCCCACATTTGTAGCTGTAGTTCCAATGATAACTGATTTTTCAGAGCCCTTATGGGCTAACTTAAATTTACTTGTTGCTGTTGGGGCTCCTTCTTGATCAGGTGCTGCCCACAGGAACAGAATGCACTTCCCTGGACCTAATGCTGCCAGGTGAAAGAGGGTGAGAACACACTAGGCTGTAGGTCAGAAAGCACGATCTTGGGCCTGCTCTTTGGGCATCTTGGTGCTAGCACAGCCCCCTCTCAATCACTGCTGGTCCTACCTGGAGGAATGGAAGGCACTTACCTGGGTTGCCCCTTGCCAGTAAGAGATGGGTAGGAGACACCAGACCATGGGGTAGAGAATGTTCTCCTGGGCCCACAATCCAGTATGTCTTGGTTTTGTTATCATTTTATAGATTCAATTCAAAATGGGAACTTGAAATGGAGGCATGGAAGCAGAGGAAACAGTGGTACCTCAGTCACATGCTGGCCCTAACTAGTGCTTTGGGTCAAGATCCAAGTTCTAACTATGTATTTTCTAGACCTTATCAAAATTATAACTAACCATAAATAGCACTAAATATATACCATTATAAAAAATTTTAACTAAGTTAAAAAAAATAATTCTAAATATTCTAGTATAGTAGGGGGAGTGCTGGGGTGGGGGAGGTGTAGCTTTTACACAAAATGGAATATTTGAACACCAATTTAAAGGGATATAACATGGGGCGCCTGGGTGGCTCAGTCAGTTAAGTGTCTGACTTTTGATTTCGGCTCAGGTCATGATCTCACGGTTTTGTGAATCCAAGCCCCACATCGGGTTCTGTGCTGACAGTGCAGAGCCTGCTTGGGATTCTCTCTACCCCCACCCCTACCCCTTCCCCTGCTCACGTTTTCTCTCTCTCTCTCTCTCTCTCAAAATAAATAAACTTAAAAAATAATACAACAAAATTTGTTTTATAAAGGCACAAAAAGAAAGAATGGGATACTCATTCATCTATATCAGGAGTTGGTAAATGTTTCCTGTAAAAGTGTCCACTAGTGCCTATTTTAGGTTTGGCAGGCCATAATGTCTCTGCACAACTACTTAACTGCAGTTGCGCAAAGGAAATCACAGACAATGATATAAACAAAGGGATGTGGCTTTGTTTCAATAAAACTTTATTTACACAAAACAGGCAATGGGCCAGATTTAGCCCGTGGGTCATAGTTTGCTGACCTGAATTACCTTACAAAAAGTATAAGATTTAAAGCCGAAAAGGAACTTTGAGGTCACCTAGTTTAACATTTTCATTCAACAAACCACAACAACAAACCACAGCCCTAAAAGATGAAATCATTTCACTTGTTCACCTGGCTAATAAATGGCAGCACTCAAACTAGGACTTGAAGGTTGTGTTAATATTGCCAGTCGGATATGCTGATGCATGGATGTATGATTATAGGTATAATCATATAATATAATATATATATATATATAATCTATATAATTATAGATATGATTATTGGAGCACAGTGGAATGTGCAAATCAAGAATGTTACCTAGAAGTTATAAAACTAATTATAAGAAAGGTTTTCAGAAAAAGTTGTAAGTTATCCTGAAATAGCATCTTAGAATAGCCTTCAAGAGCCTTTTCTTTTCCTGTGAGAGCTTTCAAAATGAATTTTACAAGGAGAAATTACCAACAATGTAGAGAAAATATAAAATGAAGATACTCAGACAATGACATTCAGGTAGCCAGGATGCATCTCTCTGCTACATGTGAACTTACGTTAGGTAAAACAGAAAGTATTTCCTTCTTATCCGGAACGCTTTTAACATTTATTATCATAGATTCACCAAACTTCTCCTTTTAGCCAGACAAAGCCCAAATACCTGTTGCTGGTAGACATGGTCACATGTCTCTGCACTGGAACGTCTTTGAATACTTCACTTCCAGCAGTTGTGTGTAACGTGTAAGGCGGCATTTCAGCATCAGACTTAACTCCAAGAGAGTTTCCTCTGTCTCTTAGCAGTGTTGGATTAGGTTTTTTGCTGATAGAAAAATCTGAAGAAAATCCTGGTTGTCTGAGGGTTGCTTTTGGTTTTCCTGTGAAGTTAGGCATACATAATGGAATCAATTAGCTTCCCAAAAGCTTTGTGTCACTATGCCACTCCCCTGTCCAGATGTTTTCTGGGAGTCTCTATTCTCAGAATAGTTTGTAAGAACACGAGGAAGTTGCCACTACAGGGTTTGTCAGTAGGGGAAGTAGACATTGGTATTCAGCAGATGAGATTTCTTCAAAACGTGGCTTCATCTGCTAAATTAGCCAGTTACCTTCCCTCTACTCACCAACCAACACTTCAGTGGCAGCCACCCCATGTTGCTACAAATGTAGCACACTCAGCCATATCTCAGGCCTCCCATTTCTTCTCCATCAATTGAAATTCTTCCCCTCATTCAAGATCTGGGTTCAATCCCCCTTTGCCATGAAGCCCTACATGGCCATTCTCCCATGACTGTTCCCTTGTCTAAAATGCTCACGGTGGCATTTGGGGGTCTACTCCTTCATATTATCATTGAACTATATCTTGAGAATTTAGTTTTAGAACTGATTAAAAGCTCTCTGAAATAATTGTTCAGTAAACACTGGCTAAGTTGCCTATAACACCTTTGTGTACAATATAATTCATGTTTTTCCAAAAATAGAGGATCTTAATATAAAAGACATGACTTGCTAAATAAGACATTAAATCATAGGTTCTTGGTTCATCCAACATTCTGGATGAGGCTTTCCCCCCTCAAAAACCTAAAAGAATAAAACAACACTTTGCCATAATAAGCTTAATTAAAACTGAATTATCTCACATTGTGTAATAACTTAGTGAGTCATGCTCATCATCTTCACTTCATTTCAAATGGAAATACAGTACTAGCTTTAAGATTTCCCTCTTGACCTATGAATGCTAACAAATATAGGTGTTTATCATGAATACAAGCAATATTTCCATAATTCCATATGACAATGTATTCATAGATAGGTTTAAAAATTTTAGCATGTGAAAAGACCTTACCTTCTAGAAAAAATGGCATAGTTTTCTTCACTCTCATCTGACAATTAACTTGCCGCCCAGTTTTCCTTTTAGAACTCCTCTGACGAGCCACAAGCTGAGCAATTCTTGCAGTTTCTGTGCAGGCCATGGCATAGCAGGTAATCTATTCACGAGAGGCAAGGTGAGAGGAGAAACATTTCTCAGATTCACTGCTGCCTAGAGGCCGATTTTTAAAAGTGGATCTTAGTGAGTTTACATGTTCCAACTCAAGCTGTATGCAAATATTCACATCCCTCTCTCTTTTTGATACTGTTAGAGCAAAATTACATTCTATAAGAGACATCAAGAATAGTCTAGCACATTGAATGATCTCTCCTCAAATTGAAAATTTCATTTATTCCTTAAACAAGTATTCACTAAACATCTATAATGTGCTAGGTACTATGGGATTAACCAATGAACCAAAAGAAACCTGTGATCTGCACATATTATTTCATATAATCTGTGAGATATATTTTATTTTGATTTTATACATGGGAGAACAGAGGCTCAGGGAAGTTAAGCAACCTTCCCGAGTGACACAGCTAGGTTATCTCTCTGAATCCAAAGTAGGTACTCATGATCGCTATTTTTATTACCTCTCAAAGACAACCCAATCCTAATCTTGCCACTGAAACAGATTAGCTGGATGACTTGGGACAAAGCAGCTTAGCTCCCACATTGTAGTACACTCTCTCAGCTATAAAACAGGAGTGGGCTTAGATCTAGGGTTTTCAAACTGTTCATTGGTGCCACCAGATTCCATGAAGGTAACTCTGGAGCCTCACAGTGGCAGTGCGGTGAGGGCAAGGCAGGGCAAGCAGAGGCACTGGACCCTGAAGCACCTGCTTCAAACACAGCAGCTCAGCTTTTCATCTTTTAAAAAATTGGTGTGATATATGGGAGATTTTTTTCCAGTGTGTAGAATACTGGGACTAGATGGTCTCTAAAGCCACCTCTAGCGATAAAGGCTCTGGTTCTAAGTAGAAATCAAGAACAGGAAAGCAATGAGGCTTTACAAAAGCCAAGACATGCTCCTATTCTTTGGCCCGGTATTTCTATTCCTGAAAATATATTACACGAATATAACTGAAAAAAAAACTTTACATACCAAAATATGTGCAAGAGGGGTTATTTTAACTATCAAAACCTGGAAACAGTCAAAATGTCCATAATAGGAGAACAGGGTTGAGTAAATTACAGCACAGTAACCATATGAGGCATTATTAATTCATGAGACATTTGATCATTCATATATTCAAACACATATTTATTAAGAACTATCTGGAGTTAAAAAACAATCATTCATCCTCAAGAAACTTATGAAGAAAAAGGGACACAAAGAGACTAAATAGAAAGCATTATGTTAAATGCTATATTGGATGTATTACAAAGTGTCAAGTAGACAGAAAGGGGGGCTTAAATCTGTCTAGAAGAATCAGGGATATTGAAGCAAGTTTTATTATTAATATAGTATTTAATTAATTTAGACATGATCCTTATAAAAATGATTACACACAGGTGAACCTTCCCTTTGATCACTCTCCTGATCCTTCTCCCCTGTTGCCTCCTCCACCCACTGCCTTCCCCATGCCCCCAAACAGAACAACTATTACAAGTTTGGGTAAGAAATACCCCAGATCTGTTATATCTATTTACCTATGTAGAAATGAACCCAGAAGAATATGCTGTTTGGTAAGGTGGGTGCTTTTTGTCTTTTGGACAATGGTTTGTCCATATCTTTCATACCATATATTGGGGAGATACCAGGGGGTGAAACTGCTGGGTCACAGGGTATGTGCAATAAAACATTTCATTGCTACCACCAAATTGCCATGCTCTATATAAAATATTCTTCCAGAGAAACTAAAAGATTTAAATAGTCTTATCATATTGGTGTGAAGGGTAGAACAGCCTAGAGAAAGAAGGGATTAAGGAGGACAAGGAGAATGGTAGGGAAGGCCTGTAATAATCAAAGTGTTGGGGCGCTCAGTGGCTCAGTCAGTTAAGCATCTGACTCTTGATATCAGCTCAGGTCATGCTCTCACAGTTCGTGAGCTCGAGCCCCACATCAGGCTCTGCACTGACAGTGTGGAGTCTGCTTGGGATTCCCTCTCTCCCTCTTGCTCTTCCCCTCCCCTGCTCATACTCTCTCTCTCTCTCTCTCTCATAATAAATAAATAGATAATAAACTTAAAAAATATTAAAAAAAAATCAAAGTGCTGAATGATCCACTAGAGACTCAACTAGGGTCCAGATAGTAGGAACAGATAGGAATGAGGTCAAACAATGAGAATTTAAGAGTATCTATTAGCTCTGATAATCAGGAGGTCATTAGTGACCTGAGCAAAAACAGTTGTAGCAGGTGTATAATGCATGGGTGCTGACACCTGGCATTTAGGTCTCCAGTACACTTATTTTGCTTGAATGCTAATGACTGGGTAAACTTTAAATTTTTTCATCTATAGTGACTAGAGTCCAAGTTTTACATCAAAAAGAATCTGAGGGATAAAACAAAAGACATCAGAATTTAGGCTGTGTCTTGGATGCTTTCTATCACTAACAATCTCAAACCACTTAGCTAATGCTTTTCACTTTGACTTCTGTCCTAGTTAGGAGATTAGAAGTGCCAGGCAGGCAATTAAGAATTGGTCTGACTCTTGGGGCGCCTGAGTGGCTCAGTCGGTTGAGCGACCAACTTCGGCTCAGGTCATGATCTCGCAGTTGACGAATTCGAGCCCCACGTCGGGCTCTGTGCTGACAGCTCAGAACCTGGAGCCTACTTCGGATTCTATGTCTCCCTTTCCCTCTGCCCCACCCCCACTCATGGCCTGTCTCTGTCTCAAAAATAAACATTAGAAGAGAAAAAAAGAATTGGTTTGACTCTTGACATGCACAATTACCTTCTTACCTCTCCAGATCTACTAGTCTCTATCCTCACAACTGCTGGCACACTTCTCAGATAGGCTTCTAGTGTTGGGTAACCTAACTGCTTAAAGGGAATCCAGTCTCCAGTCAAGGATCTGTACTCTCCTTGGAGGCGGGGTAATACTATTCCGTTCTTATGAGACTGCAGAACAGCTCGTAGCATTTTTGAAACCAGATCTGCTTCCAGCATCTTCACCTGTAAGAACACAATAGAAGGTTTCTATAATATGATTTATTAGTCTGTGAACTCATTCGAAGTTGTTAGGTTATCCCATCAATTGTTACTGAATACTTTCAATGCTGTTACAATATAGGGAGATTACTATGGTGGAGAAAAGCACAGAATACTATGAGAACACAGGGCAAGTCCAAGATGCACAAAGACTAATCTGGGGAGGGAAGGTATCAGGGAAACGTTCCCAGAGGGGAGGTCTGAATGGAATCCTGAAGGACAGGAAGGAATCAGCCAGGCAAGGAGGAAAAGGGTGTGTGGTGGGGTGAGGATGGGGAGAGGTATCAGCCTCAAGTAAAGGGAATAGAAAGTTCAAAGGGCACAGAAGTCAGAGAGAAATAGATGGTTGATTCTGAGGAGTTCCAGGCAGTTAAGTGGCTGGACATGATTGAATGAAGACTCTAAGATTGTAAGTTGAGGACTGAAAGACGAGGATAAAAGAGGTGGGAAGAGGTGGGAAGAGGCAGACTCAGAAGAGACCCCTATATTATGTTTACATGTGTGCATTTTTGCCAAACATAATGTGGGGCCTTAGAAGAATTTTAAATAGGGAAATAAAGTGATCAGCTTTGCATTTTAGAAAGATAACTATTCAGTAGTGGAGAAGACAAATGGGAAGGAGAAAGACTAATGAGTTTGTAAGAACACTTGAAAATATGGAGGACTTAAAAACAGGAAGTTGGGAATAAACAAAAAATCAATTTGAGAAGTAATTAGGAGGTAGAATCAACAGAAATTGATTAACTGGTTTGGATTATGAGGGAGTTTCCAAGTTTCTGGCTCAGAAACACAGCAGACAGTAATGACCCACATTGAGATGGGGTAGAGGCAAGTTTGCAAGAGAAGAAAAGAGTGAATTCATCTGGGACATATGGAGGCTGGGATGCATACAGGGCAGCCACACAGATATATTCATGAGGAACTCAGGTTAGAGGTCTGAACTGGGGATTTGTTGACCTTTAGCATATATATGGTATTTGGGGCCCAGGGAGTCAAAAATAAAGTTAAGGATGGACCTCTGTGGAAGGCTGTCATTAAGGGATAGGCAAGACAAAGAAGAACCTGTGAAAGAGTGACCAGAGATAGAAGTAGAAAAGGCAGAACTGGTGTCATATAAACAAAAAGAGGAAAGAACCAAGAAGAATAGTATATTCAAAAGCGTCATACCCAGCAGTCAAGTGAGAGAAAAATGAATTTTGGTACCTTGGAAACCTGTGGGGGCCCTGGCTAAGGGCCTTCAATAGTCAGTAATTCAATAGTCAGTAATTGGCATTTTTTAGGATTAACCACTCATATTTCCTCTGGACTGATAGTAAATAGAATGGTGATACATTCAGAGAATGGCATTCAAGAAACCAGGAAAAGCAGACTTAGAAAGGTAAACTATGGACAACTTGTTAATTCCTCCTTCAACAGTGCTATCCAACAGAATTTTGTGCTGATGGAAATGTTTTACACCTGCACTGTTCAATACACGTGGTGACTGAGGACTTGAAATGTGGCCAGCATGACTGAGGACCTGAATTTTAAACTTAATTGGAATTAAATGTGGCTGGTGGACACTAAATTGGACAGCACAGAATTCTAGACAGTCTCATTCTTTCTCTGGTTTAGAAAACAAAAAGGAGAAGGGCACCTGGGTGGCTCAGTCAGTTAAGTGTCTGACTCTTGATTATGGCTCAGGTCACGATCTCATGGTCTGTTGGATCGAGCCCCACATTGGTCTCTGTGCCGACAGTGAGGAGCCTGCTTGGGACTCACTTTCTCCCTCTTTCTCTGCCCCTCCCCTGTGCACATGCTCACTCGCTCTCTCTCTCTCTCTCTCTCTCTCAAAATAAATAGATAAATTAAAAAAAAAAAAAAAGGAGGAATAGCATACAATTCTAGCAATTTCCTCATCTGTCCATTTTAAAAAGGAGGAAAGATATCAGCTCATTTGTGAGTGCTCTTAATAATAAATATGATACTCAAATGACAGTGAGGTTAAATGGCAAATATCCTAAGTACTCATTATGTACTTCCCTCCATTAAACATCAACTCTTTTAGAACTGTCACCACCAGCACCAAGATTGAATTAATACTATGTATATATACACAATGTGTAGTATAATATTATTTGAAAGGGGAATGTGATAAAGACATGTATCATAAACCTTATGGCAACCACCACAAATGTTTTAAAGAGATATAAATAATAAGCCATTAGTAAATATAAAACAGGATAAAAAATTCAACCAAAAAGCAATTAGATGTACAACTGAAACTAACACTGCATGTTAACTATACTGGAATTAAAAAAAAAAAAAAGCAATTAGGAGTAAAAAAAAAAAATTGGGCAAAAAAAGGGTGGGGGGGACAGAAAAGAGATAACATCTAGCAAAATGGTAGATTTAAAGTCAACCACAACAATAGTTACATTAAATGTAAATGATGAAAATATCTCAATAAAAATTTAGGATCAGTAGAGTGGATATAAAAGACTTACCTATATACTATGTACAAGAAATTTATTTTAAATACACACACATAGATTCAAAGTAAAAAGAAAAAGATATGACATCCAAATACATGATTAATTAATACTAGAACAAGGAATATCACCTGGGATTAAGAGGGACATTACATAATTAAGGAGTTAATTCATCGGGGAGATATAACAATCCTAAATGTGACTGCACCAAACATCAGTGCTTCAAAACACATGAAGCAGAAACCAATAGAGCTGAAAGAATAAATATATTCATGATTATTTGGAAAATTCAAAACTCCTTTCTCACTAATTGGTAGAACCAGTAAGCAAAAAAAATCAGTAAGGATATAGAAGAGCTTAATAACAATATCAACCACACTGACCTAAGTGATATCCATAAAATATTCTACCCCAACAGTAGTGGAATATATATTCTTTTCAAGAGCATGTGGGACATTCACCAAAACAGAATATATTCTTGGGCTTAATACAATCCTTGACCAATTTAGAATATTAGAATAATTGAAATTATACAAAGAGTATCCTGTGACTAGAAAAAATTAAATTAGGTATCAGTAACAGAAAGATACGTGGACAATCCCCATGTATTTGCAAATTTAATGACATACCTCTAAAACAAAGGCCAGAAAAGAAGCCTCCTTCAGAACAAAAACATCAGAAAATATTTTTAAATGACTGAAAATACAGTGTACAAAAGTTTACTGGGTGCAGTTAAAACAATATCTAGAGGGAAATTTGCAGCATTATATGCTTATGTTGGAAAAGAAGAAAGGTCCCAATTCAGTGGTCTAACCTACTACCTTGAGAAAAGAGAGCACATTATACCAAAAGTAGAAGAAAGGAAGAAATAAAAAATGAGACCAAAATCAATATTGAAATGATGAAAGATTAGTAATGAAATAGAAAAGGTAAAGAAAAAAATCATGAAACCAAAACTAGTGTTTTGAAAACATCAATAAAATTGACAAACTTCCAGGTAGATTAATCAAGGAAAAAAAAAAGAGAACACAGGAATTATTAATAATGGGATTAAAGAAGGGGCCATCAATATAGATCCTATAGATATTAAAAAGAGGATATTATGAATTTATGCCAATAAATTTGGTCAATTGGAAGAAATGGAGTAAATTCACTGAAAGACACAAATTCCAAAGCTTACTCAAGAAAAAACAGATAACCTTAATATCTCTGTATCTACTAGAGAAGTTGAATTTGTAGTTAAAAACCTTCACACAAGGAAAACTCAAACCCATATGGCGTTATTGCCAATTCTACCAAAAACTTTAAGAAAAAATAATAACACTTCTACACAAACTCTTCCAAAAAACATAGGGAAGGGAATACTTCTAAATCTATTTTTCGAGGCCAGCATTATGCTGACATCAAAACCAGACAAAGACATTACAAGAAAAGCACAGACCAATATCCCTCATTAACATAACTGCAAAAATTTCCAGCAAAATATTAACAAATCAAATCCAACAATATGTAAGAAGGATAACACACCATGATCAACTATAGTTTACTCTAGGAATGCAAGACTGATTCAACATTCAAAGATCAACCAATGTAATGGACTACAATCAAGAGACTACAGGAGAAAACCCCCATGGTATCAATAGGTAAAGAAAAGACATTTGACAAAGTTCAAAATATTTATGATAAAAACTCTCAGAAAATAATAGAAGGAGACCTCCTTAACCTGATAAAGAATATCTATGCAAAACCCACAGCTAACATCATATGTAATGGAAAAAATGAATGCTTTCTCCCTAAGATTGGAACAGGGCAAGAATGTTCACTCTCTTCATCCGTATTCATTTATCACACTGGAGATCCTAGCCAGTGCAAAAAGACTGATTTCAAGACTATAAAAGTATATTAATCAAAGTAATGTGGGTATTGTCAAAAAAGCAGTCACATTAAAAGAACACAATACATAATCCGGAAAAAGACCCACACGCACATAGTCAACTGATTTTCGACAAAGTTAACAAAAGAATTCAATGAACAAAGTTCAACAAATAGTGCTGGACCACCACTCATCCATATGCAAAACATGAACCTCATACCATATTCAAAAATTAACTCAAAACAGATCATTTAGGTCCTACTTGAAAAAGCTAATACTGTAAACTGTCTAGAAAAAAACAAAGGAGTAAATCTTTGTGACCATGAGTTGGGCAAAGATTTTTTAGAACCACAGCAGAAAAAACTGACAGATTGGATCTCATCAAAATTTTAAATTTCTTCTCCTTTAAAGGCTGTTGAGAAAATGAAAAGACAAGCCACAGACTGAAAGAAGATATTTTCATAACACAGCTAGTAAAGGACTGATAACCAGTATATATAAACAACACTCAAAACTCAATAAGAAAACAAAGAGGGGCATCTGGGTGACTTAGTCAGTTAAACATATGACTCTTAATATGAGCATATGTTGTGATCTCCTGGCCATGGGCTTGAGCCCCACACTGGGCTCAGCACTGAGCATGGGGCCTGGTTGGGATTCTCTCTCTCCCTCTGCTCCTCTGCCACTTATGCACATGTGTGCGTGCGTGCTCTCTTTCTCTCTCAAAAATAAATGACTAACTTAAAAAAAATAAGAAAACAAAGAGCCTGATTAAAAATGTGCAAAAGATTTGAATACATACTAAAGTAGAGATGTAGATGGCCGAAAAACACATGAAAAGATGCTCAATGGCATTATTCATCAGGGAAATGCAAAATTAAATCTACAATGAGGCATCACGACACATCTGTAAGAATAGCTTAAATTTTTAAAAAACCACTAATATGAAGTGCTAATGAGAATACAGAGCAACTGGAATTCTCATACATGCCTGGTGGCCTTGCAAAACAGTACTTTGAAAAACATCTTGGCAGTTTCTTACGAGGTCAAAAGCATATGCTTAATATTCAACCCAAAAAACTTACACATAGGTAATTACCCAAGAGAAATCATGACTATGTCCACACAAAAACCTGTACTTTAAATGTTTATGGTAGCTTTGTTCATAAGTACCTCCAAATTGGAAACAATCCAAATGTCTATCAACAGGGGAATGGATAAACAATGTGGCACATCCATGCAGTGAAGTAGTACTCAGCAATGAAAAGGAACAAACTATTGATACCTAAAACTGTATGGATGACTCTTTCCATCATGCCAAGTGGAAGAAGCCAGACACAAAAGGCTATATACTGTATGATTCTATTTATGTAACATTCTGGAAAAGGCAAAACTATAGGCACAGAAATTAAATCAGTGGTTGCCAAAGGCTGGGAGTATAGGAAGGGGATTGACTATAAGAGGGCACAAGGCAATTTTGGGGGTGATGGGAATATTCTATGTCTTGATTGACAAACTATATTAGTTTGTCAAAATTTAGAGTACTGTAAACAAAAAAGGGTGACAGTTATTACATGTAAAGTATATCTCAATAATTCTGAGAAAGAAAAAAAAAGCTCTTTCAAGTTGTGCCACTTTGCAGTCAACTCTCACCCTCTCATACACACTGTCCTGTCTCCTGGCAACCACTGATCTGCTTTCTGTCACTATAGATCACTTTTGCCTCGCATTCTTGGGCTTCACCCGTGTTACCCCATTTCTCAGCAAATACTACTTATGCTACGATAAGTACTAATTTCACTGTGTGGATGTGCCACAATCCATTTATCCATTCAAATGTTGACAGACACTTGGGTTGCTTCCAATTTGGGGATATAAATAAGGCTGCTTTGAACAGAAGTCTTTGGGTAGACATACATATTTTTTTTCTCTTATACAAATTCTGAGATTTGGATTTTCTAAAAATTTAATATACATACTAATTCTGGGAAGAAAGTAATCTCATCCTGTAGATGAGAAAACCAAAGCCTAGGGGAAATAACCAAGACACTGTAACATATATGGAAGCCACTCACAGGGATGCTACAGATTCTAAGTCAGTGAGACAGACAGGCACTCTAAAGAGTAAGCAGCAAAATATGACAGCTATAGGGTCTGAGCACCTCCATTGCCCCTGACGTCCAAACACACTTTGAGTATGCTGGGGAGCAGGTAAGAGAGGATGGCTTTGGGACCTCTATCTCAAGGCTGCTGGCAGTTGAATCTAAAGTATGAATTCAGGCTCTTAAATAGTAAACTCCTGATTACAAGAGAAATACTTTGATTTGTAATGGTTCCTGACTCAACAAAGATCAATGAACTTTAACTACATGGTTATTTCCTCATGTTGGAAAAACCAACTGGCCAAGTTTTCATTTGCAAGAGGAAAACCTGAAGGATCACCTACTCATGTCCCAGAGCCAAGCCTCCCCAACATTTTTACTTCCACCTTGCCCACCTTCTTTCCTTCAAAACTCTGTCCCTCCCACCTCTTCATTTAGAGCTCTTCTGAGTAAAGCTAGACTTTGCATCTATGTATACCGGCATTTCCAGGCAGGCCTTGATGATGAATTATACACATATAATGTGTAGATAAAATGCCAGGTGGTCGGCACACAAGTAGGAACACACCTGCTTGGGTGTTAGCAGTGTACCTGGATCGGCTTAGACTAGACTGTTTAGTACACCACGCTCCTCCCCAGTCAGAACCACTATAAATTCCCCTGCCCAGGGTTTCAGTAGGAAGGACTTGCCCTTCACCTTGAGAAGGAGTTTCTACTGCCTCCTCCTTTCCCTTCTTTCTGGAAAGAGCATCTATTCCATTACTACCTCCCCAGTGTGATCTACTTTTCCCCAGCTACATTAGGGAGTGAGCAGCAATCACACTAATTTATGGGGTAAAAAAATTTCTGACAAAGACGTTCTACTCACTAATGGACATCCAATGACTAAAACATAAGAGAAGCCCAATAGGATGGTTTGAAAGGCCAAGTGTAATCCCATCTTAGAAGCTAATCAGAGACTGGTTCTACAGGCTGCCCTATATGAAAGCCTTCTACTCCTTCCACCCTTGGGAGAACCACTGCAGACTACTTCCCCTCAGATGTCCCCTCTACCTTCCTAAGATCTACTCTGAAAGAGCTGCCTGCAAAGACCTCCCAGACATTAACAATTTGGGGGCGCTGATAATTAGTAGTTGATATATTAATTTTGATTTGATTTGTGGGGAGAGGCAAGGGATTGTGGAAGGCTGTGCCCATGCCTCCCCTTGCTGGCGTCTCCACGTTCACTATCACCACACAGAAAGCATTTATTTTCCTGGGACAAATCCTTTCTCCCAGGCCCCAGTTTCCTTAGCTGTAAAACAAAAGAGTTCAGTATTAGTGGCTCTCAACTCTTATCACCATCACCACATGGTGTCAGACAGGCTGACATCCATAATTCCCCCACTCCTCACCAACTCCATGGTGACCCTCCTTAGCCCACGCCAACAACTTCTCTTGCCTGGATTGGGGCAATTGCCTCCTAGCTGGTCTCTGCTTCCACTTAACCTCCTAGAATCGATTCTTCACATAGGGACCACCAGGGCCCTATACAATCTGCACTCACCCCACTTCTCTGACCTCAGTTCCTCCTTCCCTTATGTTTCACTCCCTCCACTCCACCCAGCCTGTCCTCCTTGCTGTCCCTCAAACATGCCTGGGAGAGCCTCACATCAGGACTTTGGCACTTGCCATTCCCTCTGTCTGGGAAGTCCTGTCCCAGGGGGCTACACAGCTCACTGCCTCAGCTCCTTCAGGTATTTGCTCAAAGGTCACCTTCTCAGCAAGGTCTTCCCTGGACACCCTAGTCCAAATCAGAACTGTTATGCCAGCTGCCCAATATTCCCTACACCCCTTCCCTATCATATTTCACTCCTTAACACTTATCACCACTCAAGATTCTTTACTTAATCTTACCACCTGCTTCCCCAACATGACTATAAACTCCATGAAAGCCAGGATGTGTAAGGTTTTGTTCACTACTGAATCTCTAGTGCCTCGCCCACAAGAACTCAATAAATACTGAGTGAACGAATGCCACGTGCTCCATCCACCTAATACTCCTTTTCTCTCCTACTTACTAAAATATAGCATAATGCATGTGAGGCTATTAAAGGACTCATCTTTAATTTACTTTATTAAAAAATGACTTGCAAATTTTCATGATTGTTATGAACTGGCTGAGAGAGCCAACTGCATCACCAGGCTGTGGTTGAGAACCATCAGGTAGATTACCCCGGGGCCTTTCCACTCTGAGCCAGCATTCTCAGTGAGCAAGCCCAGGTCAGGGACACAGTGTTATGGTAAGAAGTCCACACATCCCTATGAGCAGGAGGCACTGCTTGAATACTGGCAAGTGTCTCACGCTTACGTGTATTCCTGTTTCCCAAACAATGCGCATATACTGTTGGGATTCACAAACACAAATCGATACTGAATTCACAGCAGCACTTAGTAGTTACATGCTTTATCAGCCAATGGTAGAAGCCTAACTACTAAGTAGGCAAAGTTCCACAAAGTTTTTTAAAACATTAAAAAAAAAAAAAAAAGACCTTATACTTGGCAGGACTGGGAAGCAAGGCTTGACCACATGGCTGCAATCCAAATTAAGTATCTTTATCCTTCCCTTCCACTCCCCACCCCGCCTTTTTTTTCTTTACATATGCTATTTTCATGGAACACTATGATTCTCTATTTGCAAAAAAAACTTTTTGGAGGGAGAAGTAGTCCCTGGGCTGAGACTGAACATCTCAAACTGGTGAGAGGTAGTTAAGCACAGCCTGGGAGGGAAAATGTGACTATTCATCTTGTTCAGATGTAGGTCATATTCTCATGCTTGTCAATTTCTTCCAGTTGGATTTGCAACTCCTACATTAGCAATACTACTTTAGACAATGAACAAAAGGAAAGTTACAACTAAAGCTTTAAAGGGATGCCTGGGTGGCTCAGTCTCTTGAGCTTCTGACTCTTGATTTTGGCTCAGGTCATGATCCCAAGGTCATAGGATGGAGCCCAGAGATGAGTCCCCTGTCTGGCTCCAGGCTGAGCATGGAGCCTCCTTGAGAGTCTTTGTCTCTCCCTCTTCCCCTCTCCCCTGCTCGCATGCTCTCTCTAAAAAAATCTTTAAAGAAATCATTATTTTCTAATCTGTATTGCTTTAAAATGCTCTGAATTTTTAAAAATTTATTTAGTTTTGAGAGAAAGCAAGACAGTGTGAGTGGGGGAGAGGCAGAGAGAGAGAGACAGAGGATCCCAAGCAGGCTCCATGCTGCCAGCACAGAGCCCAGTGTGGGCCTCGAACTCACAAAACCATGAGATCACGACCTGAGGTGAAAGCGAGAGTTGGATGCTTAACTGACTGAGCCACCCAGGTGCCCCTAAAATGCTCTAAAATTTAATTCCATGATTATCATGGAATTTTTCAAGATTTTCTATAGATGGCAAATTACACTTAAGAACTTTTTGTAAAAAGCACACAAGAATACTTTCCTCTATAAAAATTAAGTTTATTATCTTGGATGTCATCCATTAGAAGCACAAAAGGAAGTTGATGGGAATTTCAACTGTGCCTCAATGACAGGATTTTTTAGGTATCCTCCCCCCAAAAGATTAAGTTTGCAAGTTTCCTAAAGTGGCTCCCTAAATTTTTAAAGCTGCCATTTTGATCTTCCAACTCTCTTTCCCCTTTTATTTCTACTCTCTGAAAGCGTTGTGAGAAATATAATTTCTAGTTTAAAAAAACTCAAATTACTTTTATTTTGACAATGTTATGCAAGCCCTGGTGACTAAGTTAGGCTAGGTTGGGAGAAATAAAGTTGGTTATCTCTGTTTTAGACCACAGCTTCTCAAGTTAAAATTCTTAAGGGTTTCCTTAGACAATACAGGGTCTGCCTGAGCTGAATAAGAATCATAAACACCAGAGTAAAGTGGAGTTATGTCTGGGGGAATTATTTAATCATAGTACTTTTAATTTCAAAAACTGACCAAGATCAGCTAGCAAAGACCTCAGGGGGAAGAAAATGGCCACAATGTGGGGTGTCTGGGTGGCTCAGTTGGTTAAGCGTCCGACTTTGGCTCAGGCCATGATCTCGCGGTTTGTGGGCCCGAGCCCTGTGTCGGGCTCTGTGCTGAGAGCTCAGAGCCCAGAGCCTGCTTCGCATTCTGTGTCTCCCTCTCTCTCTGCCCCTCCCTCACTCATGCTCTGTCTCTCTCTGTCTCAAAAATAAACATTTAAAAAAAATTTTTTTTTAAGAAAATGGCCACAATGTGTCACAACAAATTGCACTTTCCTTGCTTCTCTTCCAAATGACAAGCATCAAAAGTGGTCACCTGTACTTACCATTCAAAAGTTACCTGCATTTCCTGGAAGCACGGTGCGGATGGAAGACTACCTATGAATATATGCATTAAACGGCCAAAAGTAAAATGAGCATTGGCATATTGGAGAAATTTTTAGAACCACATTAAATTTGAAACATCGGAATTTTCCAAAGATTTTCTTATTTGCCTCATTAACATACTTATGAACTGGAAAGCTTGCAAAGAAAGCCACTGGATCTCCTCCAAGATTCCTCACTTAACTAGTAGGCAAAAAGTTACTTACTACTTTGGCAAAGGCTCACAGAGCAGAGATTCCCTGCTAGACTACAATCCCACAATGTCCCCGTATCCCGCCTGGTTTAGGAAAGCAGCATAGGATGGAGGCCCGACTTCACAGTGGGGAGCCGAGAGAAGCATGGAATGCTGGTGAGCACCTTCAGACCATCTCCTCTAAATCCTTCCGTTTAAAAATGAGGAAACTGAGGGGCGCCTGGGTGGCTCAGTCGGTTACGCATCCGACTTCGGCTCAGGTCACGATCTCACGGTCGGTGAGTTTGAGCCCCGCGTCGGGCTCTGGGCTGATGGCTCGGAGCCTGGAGCCTGCTTCCGATTCTGTGTCTCCCTCTCTCTCTGCCCCTCCTCCGTTCATGCTCTGTCTCTCTCTGTCTCAAAAATAAATAAACGTTAAAAAAAAAATTAAAAAAAAAATGAGGAAACTGAGGCCCAGGACAATTATTCCAAGTTTCATATACCTTTATGGCCAGAACCACAAGAACCCAGGGCTTCTGGTTCCCACAACTAGGGCTTCCTTTTAGACAGCTACTCCAAATGTAGAGTTGGTTTCTGCAAGTAAATTGGACTTATGGAATACTGACTTCGTGATCAGCCCTTAACTGATCATCTGGCATGAAACAGGATCTGCCACGTTCTGATTTAAGGCGTGCACCCAAATCTGAAAGCATCTCTCACTGCTGCAAATATTCAGTGGTGGCAATTGACATCTCATTTTATCCTTTCATTCTGTCCTTTTTCTTTTCCCTACACAATAAATCACAGGACCCAAAAGTGTTAATAATGTACAAGAAGTGGGGCAAGGAACAGGGGAAAGTAATGATCAACTTTAACAAAGAGATATTTAGAGGCACCTGGTCATGATCTCCCAGTTTATGGGATTGAGCCCCACATAGGGCTCTGTGCTGACAGCATGGAGCCTGCTTGGGATTCTCCCTCTCTCTGCCCCTCCCCTACTCTCTCTCGCTCTCTCTCAAAATAAATAGACGTTTAAAAAAATTATCTTCCTTTAAAAAGAAAAAAAGAAAGAGATTTAAGTAATTTAAATAGCCTGAAATAATTCTCACACTCAAAACTGTATTTTGGAAACTCACAGCTTTTCTCTTTAATACACCTGGTAATCATCCTGAGAAAGTCTTATTCAGAAGAAGGTGGCTTCTGTGTCCTCTAGATACAGCCTTTACCACCAACCCTCTGTGACTCAATCATTTGCATGTTATCGCTTTCCCATTGCCTGACTTTCCTCACTCCCTACACCCAAAGACCTTTAGCCCAGCTGCTCTGGCTCTCACCTGTGCTTTCTCGTCTTTAAGTTTCTCTTTTCTTAACTATTTTCAACTGTACTGTTTGGCTCATCTTCCTCAATGCATTTTTCATGTCATAAATTTGAGCTGCAAAGTGGCACTAAACCCCAAAATACATCTGAAGAATTATTAGGGTAAACTGAAATCACCAAGTAATCTCTCTTACCTTCTTGGGCAGCCACTCAATTTTTAGTATCTCCTCAGGGCATATACTTCTGGTAACTGGCTGTCCTTTTATTTGAAGACAATATTAAAAAAAAAAAAAGTTCATTTGTTTGTTTTTGAGAGAGAGAGAGAGAGAGAGAGAGAGAGAGAGAGAGAGAGAAAGGGAGAATCCCAAGCAGGCTCCATTCTGTCAGTGCAGAGTCCAACGCAGGGCTCAATGTTACGAACCGTGAGATCATGACCTAAGCCAAAATCAAGAGTCAGATGCTCAACCGACTCAACCACCCAGGTGCCCCTTGAAGACACTATTTTAACATGCCAAGGCCTAAAAGTTCAGAACGTCCGTGCTGAAAAAATTTTAGACATCATCTAGTTTATCCCAAACCCCTCATCTTATAATAAAGTGAGGCTAAGAGAGGGAAGGCTTTGGTCTAAGACCCTTCCCGGATGATTTCTCATCTTGCAACATGTTAACATGTTCTCTTTTCTTTCCAATTACAGTATAGTCTACTTGTTACCACCTGAATTACTTACTCCTTTACCAACTCTTTCAAAAGGAAAGATAGTAATTAATGCCTTCAGGTGGTGATCTACCCCCACAGGGTATCTTTAGGGAACAGGGTTTTTACTATTATTATTATTATTTCAAGCTCTAAAGTGTACATGCATTACTAACTACATATTATGAATAATAAGTAAGGGCCTTCCATAAATCTACATATTAGTGAAAAAAACTCTGGAGATAATAAAGTGACCTAGTTAGGATTTGGGGTCTTAAACCCAGTCTGCTACTAATTAGCTATGATCCTTTGAGTGAGTCACTTCAGGTCTCTTTTTTTCATATGGATGGGTGATAAGGAAGATGGACAAGATCTGTGATTCTCAACTTTCCCTGGAGTCCTTCAAGTTCTGAGATGAGGTCCAAAGATCTAAAGGAAATCACAGGTTTGCTTCCTCCTGACACAGCTGCACAGCTAAAATATTGAGTATGTTTGCAAGTCACTAGGTATTTCATGCCGACCAGAAGCTCTCATTGGCATGTATACACATCTCAGCTAAAAATGACAAAATCAATTACTTTTGGTTCGAAGAAAAAATGTAAAAACACACACACACATTTGGCCCACTGAGGAAATTATAAAAAGAATGAAGCTTTCAAAAGCACAAATATGGGAGTAGAGGGCAGAGAAAAAAGTTTTGCACAGAGAAAGAAAAAGCGATTCACATAAATATGAAATTAGATTTCACTCAAGTACCAAGGAATTTCTGTCCTTCCTGTATTCATCCGCTGATCCTGAAAATGCCCAGATGCAAAGCACTCTGTCAAATCTCAGTTCTTGAAAAGAGCGCTTGATCAAACACAGAATAGGCACTTAAGAGTTGGATTATAAAGTATTTTCCTTTACATTCATACCAAGTCTCCAACAAGATTCTATTGCACAGAGAATTTAAAGAGAAGTCCTTCAAGGAGTTTAAATGTCTTGGTACAAAACACAGTAGTTCATTCAGCCGTGTTCAACCAATACACTTAAAAGGGCATTAGCAGGGATTATGTTCCATCTCCAATCTACAGGGACTGAAATCTGAAGGCACTGCCAACTGCTGCCTCACCGTCTCACTGTGCTTAACTAGCAAAGAGGAAATCTGTGTGCCACCAAAGGGCCCTGGGCCGAGGCACAGGAGATGTGAATTCTAATCCAGCTGGCCCCAGGAGCAATTCCCTGCACAGAGCACAGTGCTTTGCCTGTAACTGATGCTCCGAAATGTCAACTAAGTGGAAATGCAAACCCCCCCACCAAGTGCCAATGAATATTATCCAGAAAACTTAAAGATGCCTCCAAGAAACTGAAATCCAGTTAGGAAAAATATAGGAACTTTGGTGTAAGGAAAAGAACTAACGTGTCTCGACCATTAAAATAAATCAAAGGATTTACAGTAGTTACCTCACAAAAGCTTTGTGGAGTAAGTTAAACATTTCCATTTGATAATACAGAAAACCAGGCTCAAAGAAAGCAGTTTATTCGCCATCCACAATTAGTAAGAGGAGAAGCCCAGATTTCCAACTCAGGTCTGCAAAGCCCACAGTTTGCAGTATGCAACGCCTACACATCAAGGCAGCCCAGGATGAGTTAGAAATTTGGGTCTAAGTTTCACTTCTTGTCTCTAAGTTGTTTTATACCACTAGACAGAACACTTGTTCTGCAATTTTCCCACCGCACCATGGGACGTAGGGGGGCGGGGCGGTGACCTAGATCAGTAGCTTGTTTTGTTTTGTAAGGCGGTCATCAGAATCCTTTGGGGCCAGAACTTTTTTCTAATATAGGCATACGCCTTTCTTGCTCTTTGAAACCATGCGGGACTGGTACGCTTCAGTGATAACTGGAAATGCATTACACCCCGCAAACGGAACGGAGCAGAAAAGTTGTGCGGGCCCCAATCCCCCTCCCATTAACTTGAGGCTGAGCACCTGACCCTGCAGGATTCGTGTTTCCTTTTAGCTTAGAGCTGTGTGCCGGCCCCGGGGCTCCCGGTCTGAGAGCAATGTATAGTATGTGTGTCCTGCATTACCTGAGCGGCCTGCAGGGGCTGGTCTGTAGAGAGAGGCCCGTGCCTTTGAGGGGCTTAACGCTCACCGTGTAAAATACCGAGCTCAAACAGCCGGCGGCTCTGATATGCCCTGCTCCGGAGGGGCGGCAGTGGAACCACTTCCTGGTCAGCGTCTCCCGCCCTTCGTCCACACCCCTACTGCTGCATTTCCCCCGCTGCACTGACTTGCCCGGCGGCAGGAGGGTCTGTCAGGCTCCCGGGCGGACGCCCAGCCCGTCACCAAGCGGCCGGGGGAGGGGTCCGATCAGAGATTTAAAACAACGCTCTGGAACTCCAACTCCCCGCCCACCCCCCCCTTGCGGGGCATCTCCTGCGGCTGCCGGGAAGAGGCCCCGGGCCCGTTCCAGTCCCGTCCGGGCCACTGTCCCTCCAGTGACCCAGGTGCGCCGCGCCCGCCCGAAACCCCGTCTGACGCCGCCCGGCACCTGTCGCGCCCGCAGCGGCAAACCCTGCGCTCACCTCGTCCCGGGGGCCCACGGCCCGTCCCCGCGCCTCTGGGCCCAGCTCCCGCCACCGTCTCCGCCAGGCCCACAGCCGCGGCCGCCGCCCACTTTCGGTTTCCCCGCACGGCCTGAGCCGCAGCCACCGCTCGGGATTCACCTCAAGCCCCCGCCCCGCCCCGCCCCGCCCCGCCCCGCTCTGCCCCGCCCCGCTCCGCCCCGCCCCGAAGGCAGCCCGGCCTCGGCTCTGCGCACGCGCCGGCTCTCCGGCCGCGTCGGCCCACGCCGGCGTCCGCGCGTGGGGAGGGAAACCGACGCCGCCTAGCGGTTTCTGCGCGTGCCCACGCACGGGCCGACGGCGGAAGACGACTGCGGGGCGGGTTCAGGCGCGCCTCCCCGTGGACAACGCAAGTACCCGCGGACAACGCAAGTACCCGCGGGCAGGCCCGGCCGGGACCCGGCACTTCACACCCAGCAGGACCTCACCAGCAGTTAACGCGCTCTTGCATGCTTGCTTCACGCCCAAGTCAGACGTTTCAGTCAACTCTTGCTCATTCTTTTGGTTAACAGGAACAGTTACTTTTAACCCTCCCAGACGTCCACCTGGTCCGCTCATTTCCTTTAGGTTTTGCCGAAGCGTCACCTTTTCGAAGAAGGTGCTACTTTAAAAAATGTCAATCTGCTTCCCGGAGTTTCTCACTTCTCAGCTTTCTCTCTCTTGAGCGCACTGTATGTATTTTACTTATCATGTCCTCGAATTAAGCTCTGTGAGCACAGGAATCTTTGTCATGCTCCCTAACCTATTCCCGGAGCGTAGGATTGTGCCTGGCACATAAGGGTTAAATAAATATTTGTCGAATTCATTCCTTCATTCATTATAAAATTATTGAACATCTAATATTCATTCACTTATTTCTTGTGCTCATTAATTCTACCAACATATATTGGGCGTGTCGGTTTGTATTCCTTAAACCAACATTGAACACTTCTCTGCACTTATTCTATAAGCATTTGCTGAGGTCTGCTGTTTTTTCGAGCAGTATATATTTTTACAGCTCTATTGAGGCATACTGTAAACGGCACATTTAGAATGTACAATTTGATGTTTTCACATATGTATACAGCTGTGAAACCATCACTGCCATAAACATAACAGCACACCATCACCTCCAAAAAGTTTTCCCTGGGTCACTTTTATAATCCTCATCTCTTGTGCCTCTCTGTCCCTTGCCCCTTCAACTGCTGATCTGCTCTCTGTCACTATGGATTAGTTTGCTTTTTCTAGAGTTTTATATAAATGGAATCATACAGTATGTGCTGTCTTTTTTGGTAGGGGTCAGGAGGGAGGTCCAGTTTTTTTCACTCAATGTAAACACGTTGAGATTCATCCATGTTGTTTTGTGTACCAGTAGTTCATATCTTTTTATTGCTGAGTAGTATCCCATTGTATGGGGGTACTAAACCTACCATATGACCCAGCAATTCCATTTACCCAAAGTTTGCCCAAGAGAAATGAGAGCATATGTCTACACAAAGACCTAGACAAGAATATTCATTGCAGCCTTGTTTACAATAGCCAAAAATAGAAAAAAACCAATACCCACTGGTAGTTGAATGGACAATCAAGTAGTACATATTGAACACCTGCTGTTACATAACAAACTTTCATGGAACGCCTACTCTGCTAAGGCACAAGCCTATGCTTGAGGAACATTTTAAAAATTATTTCTTATTTATTTCCTTACTTATTTAATAAACTACACATCCAACATGGAGCTCAAACTTATGACCCTGAGATCAAGAGTCACGTGCTCTACCAACTGAGCCAGCCAGGCAAGCACCCTTGAGGGTCTTTTGATTCAGTGAAAAGAGATAGCAAGCAATGAAAAGGCTGGCTGGAAGTAAATCACAGAAGGCCCTATAGCCCATGCACAGAAGTTTGGGCTTTTCCCCAAAGGCAATGGGGAACTGTTCAAAATCTCCTTTGAATGCTGTTCTCTTTTATACTCCCACATCTAGTCCCTAACTAAATCTGCCCAAATGTCTCTCCCCGGCACTTCTCTTCATCCCTGCTACTGTATTTCAGTCTATTTAGGATCTCTCTCCCTTGCAATCTGCTCCAAACACTGCAGTGGGTTTAATAGACCTAAAATATAGCCAGACCCAGTTTGGACTCTGCAGTGCTCATGACATCGTCTGACTCCACATTTATGATAGGAAAGACGTAAAAAGCAGCTCCCAGTGGAAAGAGTGCCAGTGGAGAAGAAAATTAGGAAAAACTCCAGAGTCCAACATGCAAAGTAAATCATAAAAGCAATGTATGTTGACCTCAAGTCTGAGATTCTTCATCCTTTCAAAGGGATTCTGTGGACTGTACTGTATAGAAAGACAAATGACGTTCTGCAGCTAGTTTTTTAAAAAACTGATTTTGGGGGGCACCTGGGTGGCTCAGTCGGTTAAGCATCTGACTTAGGCTCAGGTCATGATCTCACGGTTCATGGATTCCAGTCCCCTGTCAGGCTCTGTGCTGACAGCTCAGAGCCTGGAGCCTGCTTCAGATTCTGTGTCTCCCTCTCTCTCTGCCCTTCCCCCATTCATGCTCTGTCTCTGTCTCTCTCTTTCTCTCTCTAAAAAAAAACATTAAAAAATTTTTTTAAATCAGATTTTTGATGAATAGTTTACATATAATAATAATACATATTTTAAATGTATGGTTTGGTAAATTTTGACAAATGTATTCAATCGTGTGTCCACCACCACAATCAAGATCTAGAACTAATTCATCATTTCAGAAATTTCCCCTGTGCCTCTTTAGAGTTAATTTCTTCCCCCTACCACCAGCCCCTGGCAGGCACTGATCTGTTTTCTGTCACTAGAGCTTTTCCTTCTCTAGAATGTCATATAAATGGAATCATACAGTATGGAGTCTTTGTGACTGCCTTCCTTCACTTAGCATAATGCTTTTGAGAGTCACCCATGTTGCCACATCTATCAGTAGTCTGTTTCCTTTTATTGCAGAGTAGATGCCATCACCGGTATGGATATGTCACAATTTGTTTATTCACATTTGATACATGTTTGTGTTATTTCCAGTTTGGGGTTATTGTGAATAAAACAACTGGAAACAGGGGGCGCCTGGGTGGCGCAGTCGGTTAAGCGTCCGACTTCAGCCAGGTCACGATCTCGCGGTCCCTGAGTTCGAGCCCCGCGTCAGGCTCTGGGCTGATGGCTCGGAGCCTGGAGCCTGGAGCCTGTTTCCGATTCTGCGTCTCCCTCTCTCTCTGCCCCTCCCCCGTTCATGCTCTGTCTCTCTCTGTCCCAAAAATAAATAAAAAACGTTGAAAAAAAAATTAAAAAAAAAACAGCTGTAAACAATCACATGCAGGTCTTTGTGTGGTCATATAGTTGTCTTGCATAAAGACTTAGGAGTAGAGTTGTTGGTTGCAGAATATGTGTATGACTAACTGTAAGAAACTATCAAATTGTTTTCTAAAATGGCTGCATCATTTTGTTCTCCCTCCTCCCACCTGCCAGCAGTGTATGACAGGTCCAGTTGCTCTAAATCTTCTCCAGTCCTTGCAATTGTCAGTCATTTTAAGTTTAGTCATTTTAGCAGATGTATACAGATATCACATTGAGGTTTTTTAATTTGCATTTCCCCATGACTAATGATATTGAGCATATTTTCATGTGTTCACTGGCCCTTCATATATGTTCTTGGGTAAAGTGTCCATTCTGCAGGTAGATTTTTGGCTAAGACATGCCAGGAGGTTCTCAGAAGTCCATGGAAAGCTGACATAGCAAGGACAGGTTAGGAAGTTTGTTAACTTTCTTTGGAAATGGCCCCAAACCCAGGGAATTCAAGAATTAATTCCCATGCCCTGGATATATAATTGCATTTCAGGGAAATCGGAGATGATATCAAAGGATGACAAAAACTGGTTATTCTTCTGACACAATGGCTCTTGCCTCTTGTGGGATAGGAGGTCAGAATATGGGAGAGTAACACATGGATATGAAATTTGGCATATGATGTCAGAGAAGATTTTGGGGGCACCTTAAGTCCCACTAGGAAACTGTATTAAAAACTGCCTTAGATGAGGGCATATATCCTGAGGCCAAAGAACGGAGTTTTCAGAATGAACAAGACTGAGGTGGAAGGTATTCTCTCTCAGCAAAAGCCCAAGCTCATCTTTGGATGACAGGAGTCAGGGCCAGGAGCATCTGTGTCTCTCTTTCAGGAGAGGCAGGAACACTTCCCATCCTCAAGGGCTGTTGAGAGGTTGTGATCTGCTCGGATGGCTTTTGAGTGTAGGCAAGACAGATAGTAGGGGGACCAAGACCAGCTGGCCAGTGGGCAACAGCCTGGCAAGTAATCTGTGCCCATCCAAAAACTTCTGAGAGGTTGTCATGGG
Source organism: Acinonyx jubatus (assembly GCF_027475565.1). Lineage (NCBI taxonomy): Eukaryota > Metazoa > Chordata > Mammalia > Carnivora > Felidae > Acinonyx > Acinonyx jubatus. Next base: position 34,015,760 of record NC_069391.1, read on the forward strand.
AAAGGAGTGCCAATCAAGGCCCAGGCATAAGAAAGGAAGATGGCTTTATTGCCACCTTATCCTGGGCTGAGAAAGGTGGGAATATGTCCAGTGTGAAATGTCCACCTAAAGCCCTTCATGCATTTTTGTTTACACCTGGGGAGCCTGTTTGGAGAGAGCCACACTGGACACAAACACCAAAACACCCGTACAAGGCAGACAAGACCAAAGCCACTGGTTGAGGTGCATCTCTGTCCTTCCCTCCTTCCCTTCTCTCAGTCCAGCAAGCACCACTTAGGAAGAAGGGGAGACGGCAACCGCATTCCAAGAGCACGCCTGTAGCTCATTTTGTTTTTATCTCACTTGATGGGGTTTCTGGCATTTGCAATGCGGTCTAAGAAAGAGATACTCCCAACCCTCCCTCACAGGGTCTCTCTGACGTTTCCGCTGTGGTAGGCAGTTCTTCCACTCTTCAAACTTTGGAGTGGCAATTTTAGACACCCCGGTTGTCCCCATGTCACTTCCCATCTGACCTCGTCTGCCTCTTCTCTAGATCGTCTCCTATGAGGAAACCCAATCCCAAACTCTCATTTCTATCTCTTTGCCTACCACCAGATGAGCTGCAGGGACTTGGCTGTGGCATTATTTGGGGTCTTCATTAATTCCTCTCCTGGGAAATCTTCCTTGAAGCCCCACCTGAAAGTGACCTGCTCCCTTAGTGGAGCTCCTGTAGCACCTTGTCTGTCCCTCAAAAATGTTTACAGTAGGGGAGGATGTAGGAGATGGTCCCGGGTCTCATCTTCCTTGTGAACAACTTGAAAAGACTTATATTGTATTCATCTTTTTTCCTCTGAGTTATTTAATTGCAAATAATTTTAGCAATGATAATTCTAAGTCCTTCTTAAAGCTGAACAACATGTTCAAAGTTACATACGTGGACTAAGTCCAGCCTCACCTCACCTTTTTGCTTACATAAGGCCAGGAAAAATAGATGCATAACACATGGAATCTTTGGACAGATCTACTTTTAATCATTAACATCATGATCACACCCTCTCCTGTCAGCTATTGCCTCACCAACAAATGCAGAGGAATTTCTAGACAATTGCATTTGTTTTAACTGAGTAAGGAGAAACAAAACAAAACAAAACAAAACACTGAAGGGAGAGATTGCTGGGGCGCTGCTAAAATCCAGGCCCTGGTAAAGCTGAGGATGTGCTGATCAAGCAAAACTCCCTAATCTGCCCACAAAGGCCTCCAAGGTGAGTCAGCTGAAAGGGGTTAATCCCCAGAAGGGACTGATCCCTAAAGCTGTAGAGGCCACCCAGCCACTGAACACTGGAACACAGGGGATAACGAAAGCTTAAAGCCACATTGTGTAGAGCAAGGTCATAGGACCAACGGGGGAGGGTCTTGGCTCTCTAAGAGATGGCCTCTGCCCCTCTAGAGCTGTGGCTCATTTGCACAGCCCAGCCCTGGGCAAGGCCCAGAGAGAAGGACAACTCCCAGGATGCAGGTATTAAGTTGGCAGCAGGTTAAGGACCCAGATGTGGGGTAGGGCATGGAGGTGGGGTGACTAATACTTTAAGCAAGGCAAGCAACTATAGCATTACTGATTCTGTAACAATCAATAAACAGACTGGTACAAAAATTATACTGCAGTTGATGCTAGGGGTTAGGAATGGAGGAGGCAAAGAGAAGGAACCACGTAAGTCTACGGCTTAGTATAGCTTAGCTGATCCTGAAATCAAAGATGCAGACAGTATTCAAGAAAATGTGGTTTCAGAGCCCCCTGACTGGTACAGTTGTTAGAGCATGCGACTCTTGATCTTAGGGTCATGAGTTTGAGCCCCATATTGGGGGTAGAGATTACATAGAAAAATAATATCTTTTTAAAAAAATGTGTGTTCAGATTCAAAGTGTAATACTCTGGGAGGATCATTGCCACTTAGTTGTTTGACCTTGAATAAATCAAAATCTTTTGTTAGATTCCCTTTAAGTGGCAAAATTAACCCAGTAAGTAGCAAAAGAGAATTCACTAGAGGCTTTTTGGACAATTCCCATTCTTTAGTGGGTCTCCATGAGAGCAACATCATCCCCCCCCCCCACCCCGCCCAGGGCACGTTGGACATTCGTGAGGTTAATTTAGGTTTTCACAGTGATGGGGGGCACCTCCTCGGATTTAGTGAGCTTCGCTGGTCGCTTTTTGTCCTGCTGCCAGCAGAACAGCTCCCCCATATCCAAGGAGTTCCCTTTGTCCCAACCAACATGTGACTGTCTTGCCAGTCATTCATGTAGCTGAAAAGCCTCCGATGTATAAACACAACTTTTTCGTAGTTTTACATATGACACGTTTTCCAGGTTATTCGATCTGTGAATTTCAGTTCAGGAAAGTAAAGGGAGGGGTTACAAAATATTCATTATAAAAGAGGGTGCTGGGGGCACCTGGGTGGCTCAGTCAGTTAAGCATCAAACTCTTGATTTTGGCTCAGGTCATGATCTCATGGTTTCATGAGTTTGAGCCCCACATTGGGCTCTGTGCTGAAAGCATGGAGCCTGCTTGGGAGTCTCCCTCTCTCCCTCTCTCTCTGCCCCTGCCCCGCTTGTGCTCTGTCTCTCTCAAAACAAATAAATAAACCTAAAAGAAAAAAGAGTGTGCTGGGTCAGATAGGGGTTGAGTGCTGCTTCTAGAAATCCCCCAACAGCCATTCTTACCCAAAGAGAAGCTGAACAAGACATTCTTGTTTACTCCAACAGACAGGGATGAATGCATGTCTTTATTAGAATTCTGCATCACCCCACTCCCAAATTACCTGATTCTCCCTAGCACTTACAACATGCTGAGGAGATTAAACACTATTTTGTGAGTTCTTCCTGGAGTTCACTTAGCCCATAAGTAGAAGATATGGTCTTCTTTCCAATTCTCTCTTCATCCTCTTGTACTTAGCCTTTTCCATTTAAAACTGGAGCCCCTGCTCTCAGTAGCAACTTCCTTCAAACAGGGTGTTTTATATTTGCAATTAGAAAATTATAGCACCTTGGGGCGCCTGGGTAGTTCAGTCTGTTGGGTGTCCGACTTCAGCTCAGGTCATGATCTCGCGATTCGTGAGTTCGAGTCCTGCGTTGGGCTCTGTGTTGACAGCTCAGAGCCTGGATCCTGCTTCCAATTCTGTGTCTCCCTCTCTCTCTGCCCCTCCCCTGCTCACACTCTCTCTCTCTCAAAAATAAATAAACATTAAAAAAAAAAATTATAGCACCTGGAGGCTAGCTGTTGCCTAAGAAAGGAGCTAACAAGGTATTGGCCAGAGCAAGCCACCAGAGGAGATTTCCTCCAGATAAGTGGTTCTTAATATGAAAGTAACACAGTCTGCAAGCACTAACACAGCATTTCCCTCTCTTCGTGCAGTACATATTCCAAAAAAATGGATTTGAAGGTTGATATGTATATATATCATATATATATTCATATATATATGATATATGATATATATATATATATATATATATAGTCCCTAATCAGAACGACTGCAGTGTTCTAGCGCTGGGCACATTTGGGCTTACAATAAATATTTATTCAATGGATGAATAAATAGAAAAGCGCTCAAGTCCATCCTCTTTCTACAATGCTGTGCTGTCTCTATGTATACCTGATGAATGAAATAAGGGACTGAAGAAGCAAGCAAAGGGAAATGCATAGAAAGTATAAAGACAAAGTAAACATCCCCCCCCCCCCATGAAAATCTCTAAGGCAAGCTATAGACCTGCATAATAGAGGTTAACAAATGGCTTGCACCAAATCCAGGTACCAATTTACTGGCTGACAATTGTTCAGAAAGAGACTTGATCTTTACTTTGCCATTCTATATCCATGGAATTTTTCTTTTCACGTCTCCAAATGTTTCCAGTCAATTCTTCCAATTTTCTTCTCTACACCCTTTCCATCCTGGGAAGGCACTGTGTTCACCTCCAAGCCTGGTGGACCCTGGGTGGTAAGGTGGAGAACAGGCTGGAGGAGTGTGACCTGATACTTCTCCAGATGCTTGCTGACAACAGGCCAGACAACTAGACAGACAGCCCTTACAGACTATTTGCAAAATATCGTTCCTCTGCACGGACCACCTCTGTATCAGTAGGGAACTCCCCCTTGTGTATGAGCCCTGCCCTTATTGGGAAGACAGCTATGAATGTCAAAATGCCATTTTGATCTAAAAACTCTCTCTCTAGAGTGTAAAAACTCTCTCTCTAGAGTGTCTACCTGTGAACTTTAGTGTTACCTGTTGACTAAAGAGAAAGAATGGAAACCTCCCTAAAGCGGGGGTTGTTTGGTATTTGGAGAATGCTGTCACAACCTTCTTAAAATCTTCTCTTGGTCAATTGCCACACTTACCTCCTCTAAGCAAGCTTTAATTAATTGAATTTCTTGAAAGTGGCACTCAGAAAAAAGTTCTAATTTCCAGCTGGCTATTTCTTTGCAAATAAACAAGACCCATTTAGAAGGTATTTGTAACTCAGATATGAATTTCTTGAAAGTGGCACTCAGAAAAAAGTTCTAATTTCCAGCTGGTTATTTCTTTGCAAATAAACAAGATCCATTTAGAAGGTATTTGTAAGTCAGATAATGGCCAGTTGTTCTAAATAGCAGAATTGGTAACTGGTCACAATCTTTCCTTGGGTGTTTTGGAGCCTATACTGCTAAAGTTGAAAAAAGCATTGCTCTGGGTGATTCCAAGTCTCAATCCTGATCTTGTAATGTGTCTGGGAAGATCAAGTGGCCTCTATTTGAAACTACAAGATTTGTGGGTGGGTGTTATGACATGTTGCATAAACCCTATTGCTGGAAAGCTGATTTTATAACTTGTGTGCAATGTTTACAACATCACCAGCAACCTGTTTAGGGCTGTGGTGCTAACAAGATAGAAGTGAAATGGAAATCTAGGTCAATGTATAAACCGGTGTTCTTGGACTTATTCTTAAAGGTCTGAGGTTTTCAATAAGAATGTAAAATATTTACATTTTCATTTAGATGATTATTTAAATAAATACAGCCACATTTTGCATCTTCTGATGACTACTTTATAACAAAGCAGTGCCAAGCTAACAGTTATATATAAGATCTTTATGAGGAAAACTACAACTCTTGCAAAAGGAACCAAAAAACCATTAAGTGGAGAGATGTTCTATGTTCATGGATAGGAAGACCCAATATTGTCAAGATGTCAGTTCTTCCCAACTTGATCTATAGATAAAGTGTGATCCCAATTAAAATCCCAGCATGTCATTTTATGGACATTGGCAAACTGATTCTACAGTTTATATGGAAAAGTTAAAAAAAAAACAGAATAACTAATACAGTATTGAAAGAGAAGAAAAAATTGGAGGACTGGCATTATCAGACTTCAAGACTTTTTATAAATAAAGCTACAATAATTGATATAGTGTGTTATGGATGAAAGAACAGACAAATAGATCAATGGAACAGAATAAAGAACCCAGAAGTATACCCACAAAAATATAGTCAACTGGTCTTTAACAAAGGATCACAGGTAATTCAATGGAGAAACAAAAGTCTTTTCAACCAATGGTTTTGAAACAACTGGACATCCACATGCAAAAAAAAAAAAATTAACCTTGATACAGAACTTTCACAAAAATTAACCAAAAATGTGATGTAGAATGTAAAACTATAAAACTCCTAGAAGATAACACAGGAGAAAATCTAGGTGAACTTGAGTTTATCAGTAACTTTTTATTTTATTTTTTTTAAGCTTTTACTTATTTTTGAGAGAGAGAGAGAGCACATTTGCACACATGCACATAAGTGGGGGAGGGACAGAGAGACGGGGGTAGAGAATCTTTTTTTTTTTTTAATTTTTTTTTCAACGTTTATTTATCTTTGGGACAGAGAGAGACAGAGCATGAATGGGGGAGAGGCAGAGAGAGAGGGAGACACAGAATCGGAAACAGGCTCCAGGCTCTGAGCCATCAGCCCAGAGCCCGACGCGGGGCTCGAACTCACGGACCGCGAGATCGTGACCTGTCTGAAGTCGGACGCTTAACCGACTGCGCCACCCAGGCGCCCCTAGAATCTTAGGCAGACTCCATGCTCAGTGTGGAGCCCAATGTGGGGCGCAATCCCACAAACCATGAGATCATGACCTGAGCTGAAATCAAGAGTCAAATGCTTAACTGACAGCCATCCAGGTGCACCTGCCACTAACTTTTTAGATAAAACACCAAAGGATTGATCCATGAAAGAAAAAATTGATAAGCTGAACATTGAAATTAAAAGTTCTACTCTGCAAAAGACATTGTTAAGAGAATGAGAAGATAAGCCACAGACTGGGAGAAAGTATTTGCAAAACATATTATATGATAAAGGACTAATAATACCCGAAATACACAAAGAACTTTTCAAACTCAACAGGAAGAAAACAAAAATTAATTATTGAGGGATGCCTGGGTGGCTCTGTCAGTTAAGCATCCAACTTCAGCTCAGGTCACAATCTCATACTTTGTGAATTTGAGCCCTATGTTGGGCTCTGTGCTGACAGCTCGAAGCCTGGAGCCTGCTTCTGATTCTGTGTCTCCCTCTCTCTCTGCCCCTTCTCTGCTTGTGCTCTCTCTCTCAAAAATAAATAAATAAACTTAAAAATTAATTATTGAATTTAAAAATGGGCAAAAGATCTGAACAGACACCTCAGCAAAGAAAATATGAAGATGGCAAATAAGCATGCCCAAAATACACAAAGAATCCTAACACTCAACAATATCTCAACAAATAAAATTTCAAAAACAAAACAAACTCACTACCTCCAGAAAAAGTATCTCAAACAAACCATTTTAAAAATGGGCAATAAAAAAAAGGGGCAACAGATCTGAACAAATATGTCATCAAAGAAGACAAGAAGATGGTAATAAACATATGAGAAGATGTTCAATATCATATGTCATTAGGAAACTGTAAATTAAAGCCACAATGAGATACCACCAAACACCTATTAGAAAGGCTGAATGCAAAAAATCCCTGGGGGCACCTGGGTGGCTCAGTTGGTTAAGTGTCTGACGTTGGCTCAGGTCATGATCTCATGGTTAGTGGGCATGAGCCCCACATCAGGCTCTGTGCTGACAGCTTAGTCTGGAGCCTGCTTCCAATTCGGTGTGTCTCTCTCTGCCCCACCCCCGCTCGTGCTTCCTCTCTTTCTCTCAAAAAATAAACATTTAAAAAAAAAAAAAGAAAATTAAAAAAAAAAAAAAAAAGCCCTGATCATGTCAAATGCTGACAATAGTGTTGAACAACATTCCTGGTTGGAATGCAAAATAGTACAACCACTTTGGAAGACAATTTGGCAGTTTCTTAAAAAGCTAAACATAGTCCTACCATATGATCAAGCAATCGTGCTCCTAGGTATTTACCGAACAAGTGTTGGAAACATGTCTACACAAAAACCGGCAAAAAATATTTAACAGCAATTGTGAATAATAACCCCAAACTGGAAGCAACAAAGAGGTCCTTTAATAGGTGAATGGATAAACAAGCTATGGTACATCCAGATGATGGGTATGATTCATCAATATAAAGAAATGAGCTATCCAGCCACAAAAAGACATGGAGGAACTTTATTATTATTATTTTTTTCAATATATGAAATTTATTGTCAAATTGGTTTCCATACAACACCCAGTGCTCATCCCAACAGGTGCCCTCCTCAATGCCCATCACCCACCCTCCCCTCCCTCCCACCCCCAATCAACCCTCAGTTTGTTCTCAGTTTTTAACAGTCTCTTATGCTTTGGCTCTCTCCCACTCTAACCTCTTTTTTTTTTTTTCCCTTCCCCTCCCCCATGGGTTTCTGTTAAGTTTCTCAGGATCCACATAAGAGTGAAAACATATGGTATCTGTCTTTCTCTGTATGGCTTATTTCACTTAGCATCACACTCTCCAGTTCCATCCACGTTGCTACAAAGGGCCATATTTCGTTCTTTCTCATTGCCACGCAGTACTCCATTGTGTATATAAACCACAATTTCTTTATCCATTCATCAGTTGATGGACATTTAGGCTCTTTCCACAATTTGGCTATTGTTGAGAGTGCTGCTATAAACATTGGGGTACAAGTGCCCCTGTGCATCAGTACTCCTGTATCCCTTGGGTAAATTCCTAGCAGTGCTATTGCTGGGTCATAGGGTACATGGAGGAACTTTAAATACATATTGCTAAATGAAAGAAGCCAGTCTGAAAGGCTACATACTGTATGATTCCAACCATTTGACATTCTGGAAAGGGCAAAACTATAGACAGGGTAAAAAGATCAATAGTTGTCAGTGATTGGGAGAGGAAGAGAGGAAAGAATGGGTGGAACATGGGGCCTGAGGGTTGGTTGTACAACTGTTCTGCATGATACTATAATGGTGGATACATGGCACTAAAGCATCTGTCAAAATTCATAAACCATGTAACACAAAGACTGAAACCTAATGTAAACTATGGACTTTAGTTGGTCCGTAAATTTTAATAAATGAATCACACTACTATAGGATGTTAAAAATAGAGTAAACTGTGGGGGCACGGGATAGGATATATGGGAAATTGGTGTTCCTTGCTCAGCTTTTCTATAAACCTAAAACTGCTCTAAAATATGAAGTCAATTAAGTATTAAAAAGTTTAAATGAGATAATATTTGAGAAATATACATAGCACAGAAAGTCAACTGTAGTTTATCTACTTTTATTATTAATTCATTGCAATTATTTATGTCAGGATCAATTACTTTTTATGTAAGTTGATTTGGGGTTCATATCATAATTTACTGATTATAGATTCTGCTATTGTAAATTTTAGGGATTATTATTTTTAAAAAAATTTTTAATGTTTATTTATTTTTGAGAGAGAGAGACAGAGAGACAGAGTGTGAGCAGGGGAGGGGAAGAGAAAGAGGAAAACACAAAATCCAAAGCAGGCTCCAGGTTCCACACTGTCAGCACAGAGCTCTACGTGGGGCTCGAACACAGGAACCTTGAGATCATGACCTGAGCCAAAGTCAGACGCTTAACTGACTGAGCCACCCAGTCATCCCTAGGGATTATTATTTTTAATAATAATTAAAATTATGCATATCAAAATGTTTTCCAAATGTAGTTTTTCTTCCATTAATCTTTAGTCCATGATAAACTTTGCCACAAGAAGTTTTAACTACTATTAGTTTTATTTTCTGCGTATTATTTTTCCTAGTATTCACCATGAGGGTCAAACATGGTGGGGTCAACAGATTCTATTCTTTGACTTACAGACATATGATTTTGACTCAGCTTTTTAGGAACATGTTGCTTGCCTACAAGACTTCACAACCCCACCTCTCTCCACCCCATTTATGAAATAGAAGAGGGTTTTCTGAGGTCTTCTTATAAGGGACAAGCAGATAAACATCAACACAATCCCACTCACACACTGGTTTAGAACAGACTTTTTGTTCTCTCTGTGAATGAGTGAACACCAAGGAAAGAGAGGCTGTGGATGCCCCACGCACCTGGAAATAACCCCCTCTCCTCTTCATCTTGAAGTTCTGTGTAGGAAAGAGCACTGGTAGTTTCCACATTTTCATTCCCACTTTGCTTAAAAACCAGTTTTGATTTGGGCAGCAATTCAACAAATGAAAAGACTAAAGTTCTTAACCTCTCTGACAGCTAAGAGTGACCAAAGTTTAGGTCAATGACATGTGAACAGAGTATGATGGGGGACTTTGGGGAGGCTGGTCAGATGGGACAGATACAGCTGGGAGGGCCTCTTTTCCCTCCTTCTTTTCTCCTGCCTGCAGTCTCAAGTGTAGACCTGGACCATGGACAGCCTTGATGATAGAAACCACATGCTAAGATGCTGGGGAAGGACAGATGACCCGTGGTCTTCCATGATGAGCAGTCCAGGACCAATAAGGACGGCCTGCCTCTAGAGCTTTTTTGGGTTTGGGGGGTTTGCTTTTGTCTTTGGTTTGTTTTATTAGCAAATGTCCTCCACCATAGGGGTTGTAGGAAAGTTTTGTGAATACAGAAAAGGGCAGGTTAAGAGGACGGCCCCTCTCCTGGAACATAAGTGATTTTTTCTGGTTATTGTCAGTAAGTCACAAATAAGTCAGTGCTATCGTCCAGTTGCCTGGGGTGGGGGTCACTGGAGTTGTCCCACAACAGAAAAAAGAGCTCTTTTATGTGAAAGAGATAGAAATCTCTTTGTTTGTGCCACATTATTTTTCTACTGGATTTTCTACTATACATAGGCAAATATAGGAGCTTTGCCATTGAATCACTATGTGACCTTGTACAAGATAGGCCCTTTCTCTGGGACACAGCCCTTTGTGCATAGTGGCAGAGACAGGTATGCAGGCAGCTTGTATGATTCTGAGACTTGGTGCTTCTGCCTGGCTGACATTCATGCCCTCTTCTGTTGGGAACAGGACATTAGTGTTTCTTTAGGGAACTGCCCCTTCCCCACCCTTCATCCTAGTGGCTGAGACTGACAGCCCTTGCTGGGTCCAGTGGTGAACATATGACCCAGGCCTCAGCAGCTGTGGGGTGCACAGAGCTGGCTGAAGGAGACCAACCTCATGCGTGGAGCTACTAGTACAATGTACACGCGTACACATCAGCTTGCGGGCTTGTGTATGCACTCTTCTTGGGTCTTCCCCAGGACCCCTTGTGTGTGCCTGGCCATGGACACAAAGCCTGGCTACCATACACTGTGTTCCTTTCTGTACCCATATCACTCCATCTCAACACTCCAACCTGTTTTGAAGGAGCTGGACCTCACTGAGCATCCACTTATGTGGTTCTGTATCAGGCTTTTATTGCACAATTAGGAAACTGAGGCCAAGAGTGAGTCAAGGACCAGTCTGGGGCCCAAGAGGTGGGCAGAGTCCAGAGGATAAGGAAGGGCTTTGGCCTTGTAGGCCAGGGCTCAACACATCCTGAAAGAGTTTACTTGGTGATGAGAAACTCTAGGATGCCAGGGGGCCCCTGCCCACCTCCTCTCCATTGTGGAGGTCATTTTCCTCTCCACATCCTCACATGTGCTCAGGCACATTCACTCACACTGACTTCTCAGGTGGGGAACATGGAGGCATGGTCAAGAAAGAGCAGACATGGGAGAACTTACAAGAGGGAGAATGGAAAGAGGTTGGAGGCAGCTCTATCATGGGGCAGTGGCATCCATTTCCCTAACTACCTGCTCGATAGGGAAGTCCCTAAGGTTCCAAGGGTAGCTTTGAGAGAAGGACTGGGGTCTTGCAGTCCACTTCTGTGAGCACCTGGAACTACAATGAGCCCACAGTCCCTAGTGTGGACAGTGGCTACAGGAAAACAGGTCAGGAGGTAGGTCAACGACAGGCCAGGGGACAGGCAATGCAGGGTGGGGGACAGGTGAGGAGGACAGATGTGTCTGGTGTGTGTGGAGGAGGGTTAGAAGGGGCCCAGAGCAAGGCCAAGGCTTCTTCCAGGCTCCCCTTCCCCATGACCTCATTCATGCTTCTTGGAATCATCTCCAAAACAATGGCTTGCCCCCAAGTCTTTGTCCACTTTTGGGGAACCAAAAAGTATGCTGAGGCGCTATACTGGCTGTATACCTTTGAGGAGGTTGTCTTGACCTTCTGAACTTGAGTTTCCACATCTGTAAATGGGAGCAAAAGCCTACCTCATCAAGTCATTAAAACAGGTAAAGCATAGGAAAATCCAAACTGATGCAAAGTCAAAATGCAAACCAGGTAAAAGGAACAGGAGTTGATGAAATCAAGGAAGGAATGTAAGCAGTCCATCCAAGTGCCACAAAAAGCTACTAACAAATGAGATCTGGCGTGGTTAGGCCATTTAATCAAGGAAGAGAAAATCAGCAAGGAAGATGCAAGATGGAGGCTTCCAGAGGGAAGGATCTGAGTCTCACAAGATTTAAGGGGCCCCTAGGAAAATTAAGGAGTCCTGGAAGATTTTCCTCAAAATGCTATAATTTGGTCAGGCAAGTTGCCAGGCAGATACCCAATCAAGACTGGATGAATTCTTTGTGGGTTGCATGGTTGCAATTATCTTACACTTTGTTAAATGTAAATATACCCATGCCCAGATAATTTTATTATTTCATTTTCCAAGATGAAGTGCCAAGCATGCCTATTGGAATTATGTCCTCTGAATTACTGGTCTCTATTTTAAGTGGCCCAATCCTGTGACCCACCAACCCTGATAACCACATGGAACCCCCTTTCACCTCTGTCCTCCTTACGCATCCACGTGGGCAGGGACCACACCATGTCCTGGTCACTGATGAAGCTACTGTGCTGGGTATAGAGCAGGGATGGATGAACGGATGGATGGATGGATGGGCGGACAGATGGATAGAGAAGGAGTCCATAAAAAATGAACCTTTATGTGGGGTGGGTTGAGGGTGTCACAAGTACAGGCCCTGGATGGTATCCACGGAGCGCTTCCAGCTGTCTTTCCAGCGCTGAGCCTCCTTCACCTGCAATGTGTTGTCGTCCTGGATCTTCTTCAACTCCTCTTCAAATAATGCTAAATATTTCTGGGAGCAAACCAGCAGGAGGAGGCCAGATGAGGAGGGACTTTTGGACTCTGGGACCTACAGGAATGCAATACCCCACTGGCGGGTGGTTTTTAACCTACTCCAGACACTGACAAGGGTTCCACAAATCACTTCTCATGTAATCTATCCAGCAACCCATTCAGCAGGTCCAGTCGTTTTATAGATGGGGAAACTGAGGCTCAGAATCTTGCCTGGGGTCACCCAACTAGAAAGAGGCTGAGCAGGGACAAGGACCCATCCCCATGATTCTGGACTCTGTACCATTCCTAACTGCCATCCCGCACTGTGGCTTCCTTGGAGCTCAGGGGACTTGGTTTCCATGTAAGGCTGATCCCTCCACACCTTGAGCCCTTACTGAACTCGACAGAGGTGTCCCCTCTGCCCAAGCTTGGCATAGTGGCCAGGGAAGGGCGTGGGCTCTCCCCCAGTGGGGTCAGCCTATCTTGTACCCTGGGCAGGACAAGATTTCTCTCTCGGCACCAGGACCAACACTGCCACAGGCAGCATCTGGGTGCAGCCTCCTCTTTAGACAGGCCCCAGGGGTGACTAATAGGCACTGGGCTCAAATCCTGCCTTTGTTACTTCATAGCAGCACGAGGGGGACACATTTCTTTAAGCTTCAATGTCCTCATCAGTACTAGGTGGACAATTCTTTCCATCATGGGGCCATTATGAGGAGTCAGTGAGATGCCTCATGTTGAGAGAAGCATGGCAGGTGCTCAGTAACTGCCAGCTGCTCTACCCACTGCCTCCCACTGCTCCCATGGCCTCTGTGCCTCTTACTACTCTGTCCCCTCACTCTGACTCAACTGTTCTTCCAGAGGTCTTCCTTCACCCCTCAGTCTGGGTGGGGTGTCCCTCAGCTGGGCTCCCCTTGGCACTGGGGCTCATGCCATCAGACCCACACTATCACTGGGATTGGACATGACCCACGAACATGGGTCTGCGAACATTAACTGTCTTGAGTGTTGACACTATGCTCTGGGGCCCCCTGGCAGGGGTCACCTTCCCCATGGGCCAAACATGAGGGCACCTTGGGACAGAAAGCTCCCTTCTTCCCAAGGCAGCCAAACTGAGCTGCCCTGTGCTCCCTAGGACATGCCCATCTGCACCCTGTCTCTCGACTCACCAGGTAGACGGCATCTCGGGCTTCCACAGCCGCCAGGTGGCCCAGGGTCGTTTTGGTGGTGATAATGGATGATGTTTTCCGGAGGAGAATCTTGTTTTGGATGGTGACTTCAGTGGGTTTGATTCCTGGCCACTTCCTACAAATAAACATGCATGTAAAAGTCTGACATGCTTGTCATCATCCTTCACAGTGCACCCTCCAATCCCGGTGGAAACGTTTGGCATATCTTTGCCTTTTTTTATTTTTTAAAAGATCATGTTTTAAATGTCTGCCTTAAAAGAAAAACCTTACTGAGCATTTAACATTAAGTTTCTTCAAGTTCTTTTTCCTACTTTCACACTGAATCCATGTGTGTAGCCGGTCTTGGGTTCTGCACGGGAGAGAGGAATGCTGCACTTCTAGTTGTCTCCCTTTTGCAGGCCTCAGTTTCCTCAGCAGTGGGCCAGCCAGGTGGCAGTCACCGATTCCTGGCCCATTTTTCCTACTGTGTTGGGCAAATCACCGCCTTACTTCCTCTTCCAGAGTCACATTCTTGGGGCACAGAGAACAAGGACTTTCACAGCTCTTATCACACATGCAGCGCTCCACAGTGCAACCAGTGACTCAAGAATGTGCCCCATACTGGGATGGGCCTCCCTTTCTTTGGGGGCCCCTTTGTGGGTCCTTATCAAAGGAACTAATAGCTGGTGAGCTCTTAACTGTGTGCCAGGGGCACTCTAAGTACAATCTCATTAAACTTTCTCTTTGTAATACCACAGAAGGTGGGCTTCCATGCCCATTTCACAGGCAAGGAAACTGAGGCTTAGAACATAATGCCTTTCCAAGGCTTCCAGTTGCCCCTGACTATGCCGCTGCCTCGTGCTCCAGCAAACTCAGCCATTGGTGGTATTCTTTAATGCTCTTGGCTCTTACCTGCTCCCCCGCTCAATCAGGGGCTTCTCACTTTCTTCCTTCAGGGAAAGCCTAGAGAGTTTCCTCCGTATGAGGATTGATGTTTTCTGTTTGGTAGGCTCCATCCCTGGCAGGCAAAAGACAGGTTATGACCATAGCCTCACACACGGGCTGAGATCAAGGGGATTTCCCCCGACCCTACGTTTAGAGGGATGAGGGCTTGCTCCCTTCCTCCCGACTTGGAGTGTTCAGTGGGAGGCAGAGCCCAGTCCCACAGAGAAGCTGAAAGCACCATATCTGAAGGCCCAGGGGGAGTGGGGGGGCTGGTGATGGGAGGTGTGATTTAGGCGGTCTTCCCAGCTCCAAAGCCCAGAGCCCAACGCTCTGACCTTCACACAGCTTCCACAAGCCTCCAAATAAGCTTTATAGACCCCTCTTTGGCTTATACTAGCTCAAATGGGTTCTGAACTATCCCTGGGGCAAACACATTCAATGTTGTCCCTCTGATATCTGGCTCACTGACCTGTCCTTTCAAGTGCCTTCCTGACGGGGCTGCAGCAGCCGAGTGACAGTCAGCAGGCAGGAGCTGCCCCGATCTGCCAGGGAGGACAGGGCCAGGATGCTTGGCCCAGAAGCCGGAGTTACAGCAGGAGAGGCCTCCCTGTGACTGGTACGGGGCTCTTCCAGCTCCATGGTTCCTTCCAAGTTACCAAGAGTGGCTTCCCTGCTGCCTGCTCTGCCCAGCCTCCTTCAGGCCTCATCTCTAGTGCCTCTGCAGGCCCTGCTTTCCCAAACAAGGCCTGCACTGGACACAGAGACTTCCAATATGGGAAAATGACCACTACCTCAAAATGCATATACATTGGGACCCAAAAAGTCCACTTCCAGGAACCTACTGCCCCAGAATAGAGATATAAGGATGAAGATGTTCCCTTCAGCACAATTATAGGAGTGAAAAATTGGAAATGGCCCCACGTTCAACAGCAGGGGACTAATGAATAAAGTGCAATGCACAGCAAGTGAAAATGCTCAAGAAGATGATTGACTGGCTTGACCAATGTCCACCCAAGGGCGAATTAGGTCATGGAAGAGCACACACCCTGTAACACACACACACACACACACACACACACACACACACACACTCAGGTCTGTGCCCAAAAGGAAAGGACTGGAAAGATGGGACAGCAAACATTAAGGGCACTTAGTTCTGAGTAGAAGGACTGTGTTCTTCCCTTTCTTTGTAATTAAGATTGAGTTTTTAATTAAAAATATTTTTTTAAATGTTTTTATTTATTTTGAGAGAGAGAGAGAGAGAGAGTGATCAAGCAAGGGAGGGGCCGAGAGAGAGGGAGACAGAGAATCCGAAGCAGTCTCCAGGCTCAGAGCTGCCAGCACAGAGCGTGATGCAGGGCTTGAACCCACGAATTGTGAGACCATGACTTGAGCCAAAGTCAGACGCTTAACCAACTGAGCCACCTAGGCACCCCAAGTTTTTAATTTTTACAATGAATTGTCTTTGTAATAAAAACTTTTGAGAGTGCACGTGTGAGCAAGTCAGGGAGGGGTAGAGGGAAAGGGAGAGACAGTTAAGCTGGCTCCATGCTCAGAATGGAGCCTGATATGGGACTTGATTGATCAAACCATGAGATTACGACCTGAGCCAAAATCGAGAGTCAGACACTCAATCAGCTGAGCCATCCAGGGATCCCAAAAGCTCTTAAAAATAAAAGTAATATATTTTAATTACTCACTAGGTAAGTAAATGGATAACATTTACTATACGATTTAAACCTTGGGGTGCCTGGAAGGCTCAATCGGTTAAGCGTCAGACTTTAGCTCAGGTCATGATCTCGCAGTTCATAAGTTTGAGTCTGGCATCAGGCTCTGTGCTGACAGCTCACAGTCTCAGCCTGCTTCAGATTCTGTGTCGCTCTCCTTCTCTGACTCCTCCCCTGCTCATGCTCTGTCTCTGTCTCTCTTTCTCTTTCAAAAATAAACAAAATAAAAAAATATTAATCTTTATATAGTTATAAAAGCAAAACACACGTTAGAAAAAGTTTAAACATCACCTAACGGGGGAAAAGAAAAAAATTTAGGAGTCTGTCACCATTCCACCCACCAGGGGTGATCATTGTCAACAGTGTGGGACCTGTCCCTCAGGCTCTGTCTTTCTCATTCTGTGTCTGTCCCTCACACAGATTCACATACATATATGTGAATATATGTTTATATCACATATGCACTTTTTAAAAAAAATGGTATCATAGATAAGTACTAATTGTGAACTTGCTTTTTCCCATAACAGTATTCCTTCCTGACTCTGCACACTGGCACGCGTAGACACACTGACCCCCTTTAACGGCTGCCCAGTATGCACTTGTACATCGGGACCATAATTTACTGATCCAATCATCTACACGTGGATGTTAGTGTTGTTTCCAGTTCTTTGCAACATCAAATGGTGCTGTGATGAATATGCTTGGAAAGATATCTTTGGAAAAATTGTGTAAGTATTTCTGTCAGATATATTCCTAGTGTTAGAACTGCCGGGTGAAAGGTATACACCGTCTGAATTTTGACAGGTGCTGACAGAGGGCTCTCCAAGACAGGGATATTGATGTACACCTCTCCAGGGGTCTCTGTGGTACCTGGGCTTTCTGACATTCTCACCAGGGCTGGGTGTCACTCAATTTGCAAACCTTGCCAGGCTGCTGGTGAAAAGTGATATCTTAATAGTGTTTACATTCTCATTATTCATCCTCAGCGAGGTCAAGCATCTTTTATACTCACTGGACATATGAACTGCTTCTCTTTTGCATTGCATGTGTTTGTCCTTCGCCTCTTTTTAGAAATGTAACCTCTACCATGGGGGAGGTTAGGTCTTTTTCTGGCCTATAGCCTGTTAGGAACATTTGTCCAGTTGTGGTTTTTCTTTCAAGTTTTTGACATTTTTCTTCGTTTTTATTTTGGCCATGGAGGAGTGCCAGCCATCGCCTTCACAGCTTCTGGCTCTCATCTCCTACTTAGGGAAGCTGTCCCTACTCCAAGATTATGAAAATATTTACTATTAGGGTTATTTTTTTACATATAATTTTTGACCCATTTGGGATTTACTTTTTTCATTAAAAAAACAACAACACCTTACTGTTAACGAAAACCAAAAACCATCAGCCCTCTCGTTAGAGAATCTGGTTTCATTCCAGTGAGCTGGGGAAAAGCAGATGCCCTGGGCCCATCTGCCTCCACCTCACCCCCACCCCTGGGGCTCAGGCACAAGGTCCACGGCACCACTTACTTGCAACCCGGACATCGTCGATGGTGACCACTTCATCTAACTGCAGCAGGAACTTCTCGGTGAAGGTGGCCAGGCTGGCTATGAAAAACCGGCCGTACTTCCTGGTGAATTCCTGCAGGGAACATGGGGAGTCTGCGGCTGCAAGGAGAGGGGTCTGCCCCCAAGGCCAGCTGAGGGAGGACTTGGGGAGCTGGCAGGTGAGACGAGACCAAAGCCATGAGTCAACTATGTCCAAGTTAAGTGGCATCTGGTCCTCAGCCAAGAGGCCTCTCCCAAGAGCTGACTGGGCTCAAAGATAGGAAATGGTTTAGAACTGGTCAAGCTGGGCGCCTGCATGGCTCAGTCAGCTAAACATCTGACTTCGGCTCTGGTCATGATTTCACAGTTTGTGAGTTCAAGCCCCGCATCGGGCTCTGGGCTGACAGCACAGAGGCTAGAGCCTGCTTCAGATTCTGTGTCTCCCTCTTTCTCTGCCCCTCCCCCACTTGCTTACACTCTCTCTCTCTCTCTCTCTCTCTCAAAAATAAAGAAACATTAAAAAAAAAGAGGTGGCCAAGGAACACCCAGAGGTTATTCACTAAACACAAAATACATAGATGTGGGTCTTGAAAAAAATTCTCATTAGTAATTTTGTAATTAATTCATTTAGAAATCAAAAGATGCAAGTTAAGCCAGCCAGTAATGACCAGCCAGCTCTATGAAACCTGCTGGCTTTCATGACCCCTTTCGCCAGGGTACCATCTAGGGGCCATGCTCAGTGCTGTTGCTGGACTGTCAGTTGGGGGAGTCTCTCTGGGGGCAGTACAGCCCTCAGCATCCAGGCCCAGCAGCCAATGGCACTACTGACCTCAAGCTTCTCCCTGGTTGCCATAATCACAGTGTCTAAATCGTTCTGCCTTTTCTCTTCCACCTGACACAGAGACTCCATTTCTTGGATATGTGCGGGATGTCCGAGATTTTGATGGAGCTTCTGGGCATTTTCATCCTTTAATCAAACAATCCAGAAATCAGTGGGGATTTTGACCTGGTCTCTAGGTTAGGGCCAGAATGTCACGGGCCCATGCCCTCTGCTAAATGGCCATAGTCAGACTTGTGTGCTCTGACCCGGGTGTGGGAAAGGCCATGGATGGACAGAGGAAGGCAGAGAAGGCAAGATGGGGGCATGACTGGAGCTGACTCTGAGGGCTGGGGAGTGGGAGAGCTGAGCAGCAGCCCCAGTATAACCAGAGCCTTAAGTCCAATAAAATCAATGGCATCCATGTCTGTGCTCCAAGAGCCAGGTAGACCTTTGCTGCTCATGTCAATGACCACACTCCCACAGAATCAGCAGACCCACTCGTTAAATCCAAAAAAGGAGTTTATTGAACACCTTCTATGAAGAAGAAGGCATTTCTCCAATGCCCTGTGTCCCTTAGTCCCCATGCAACAATGCCAGCCTGGCCAGTTCTGCCTATGCCTTGCCCCCATTTCTGAGCTCCCAGGGGCCCTTGGTCCCAGAGAAGGAGGACTAGTCCTGGGGCTCCCACCTTCCTTATCTCCAGCTTCTCCTGATAATCCCAGAACTGTCCCCGGATCTCTTTGGCAGATGCACAGAATCTTTTCCAGTGCTGTTCTTTGAAGTTCTCCATCACCAGCCAGCAGACCTGGGGCAGCAGCTCCTCAAATCTCCTCATCTGGGCCCGTAATTCTACAGGAGTTGGGAGGTGGGGGACCAGGCGAGGGAACAGAGCAGAGCCAAGCTGCTGAAGTGATCTCTCCCACAAAGCCCCAAAGCAATTTCCCAAAGAGAAGGACTTGGTCTACAATGTGGTCATAGCTATCTCATTAGGAGGGATCCTGTGGTCAGAGCAGTACAGAAAATACTAGATTAAGCAAATTCAAAGGACTTCTCTTCAATACTCTACAGGACTTCCCAGCTTATGAAAAGTGCATGGAGCCTTGAGGAGTCTGTTTTATCCATTATCTCCTCAAAGATTGCCTCGACCCTGGTCCCCTTCTGTCCCTGGGGACCCCTAAGTAGCTCTATGTTACACCTACCTCCTCATCCATATCCCTTTACCTCTCCCAGACTATCATCTCTTTGTTTCTCTGCATTGTGTTTTGGAAATTTTCTCTGATAGTAGAAGCCATTCACAATTTCAAAATTTCAACTATTTATTTTTCCAATATAGAAGTTCTATGTGGTTCTCTTTCCTATCTATTTGGTCATTTTCATAGTCTCTCACTCCTTCCTCATGTTTCCAGTGTCCTTTTTAATTTAACTGTAATAAATACATTATTTTATATTCTGTGTCTAATAGGTTCAGTATCTGAAGTCTTTACTGATCTCCTTCTGCTGCCTCATGCTTTAGGGGTCTTTTCCCTGTGTGTGTGTGTGTTGTTTGTTTATTGTGAGCTCTTCTTCTGGGAATTTGACTTGTGAGAATCCTTAGAGGCATGAATCGAAGGTGGGTTTCTTTTCTAGAAAGGATTTATGGTGTCTACCAGATAAGCATCTGGGCACCACTAATTCAAGACCATTTTAAGCTAAATTGTCGGTTGGAGGTCTTGTGGATGATCTACAAAAACAAAGTTAACTTCAGGCACCAAGGCCATTTTATAGTTACAGATTCTTATTAGAGTTTCCCTTCTGCTTTACCCAGTACCAAGGTTTTTTAATAAGACAGTTTCCTTCTAGTTGCTACTGCTGGTGGTGCTGAAGGACAGGGGAGGGGGACTTGGTTTCTGTCTCATTCACCCCACTTTGCAGCTAGAGCCCTGAGGGGGTGGTCCCAGTTTTCTGTGGCTTGTGTCCTTCCAGACTTTGCACCATGGGTGGTCTGGGGCTTTGTCTTCTGCTCCCAAAGCCCTGGAGGCCATGAAAACAAAGGCTCAAGCTCACCTGGGAGTCAGCAATATCCTTACGGCAATGTGTTACTGTTCAATTTCTTTCTTGGAGTTCCTATTTTCACCCAATGTGGGACCCTTGTGTATTTCTTACTTTATGGGTAGCTCATCAATTAAAAGAGCTCATCCCCAAAATGGTATATCCAATACTTGTAAATGTTTTCAGTGGGAAAGGTGGTCAGGATACTGGACTCCCAAATTTCAGGAAATGGAAGTCTCCATTTAATGGGAACTGTGACTCTTCCAGAGAGTGACATAATCTTCTGCATTTCCCAAACCCATACGTTTGACCACAGAACCTTTCTTTTGAGGAAGGTCACATAGGATAGGATCCCAGACTTCACATGGGGACATTCTGAGCTAGAGAAACAAAATGCTCCAGTAGTTTCAATGCCAGTCATTCTATAGCCACAGTAGTGAGAGCCACCACTGGTTATTTCCTCTGTATATGGCAAGTCTGTGTAGTGGGCTTAATCCTCAAAAAACTTGCACAGTGAGTGTTGTCTTTATCTCCAGTTTACAGACAAGGAAACTGAGGCCCACAGAGGTGAGGTGACTTGGTCAAGGTCATAAGGCAGAGAGAAGGCAGTGCTAGGCCTTGAAACTAGGTCTAGCTCTCCTCCAATCATCTCCCTCTTCTACCCAACACAGCAGGAATAATTAGGACTTACAACCGCATAAAACATGCGTGGCTACGGACAAAGATGCAGAAGAACGTGGAGAAATGGGCAAAGGTGGGCGCTGGGTGTGTTTTCACAGCCTCTTTAATGTCATTACAATAAATGTAAATGGCAAGATGTATTCTACCTGCCTGTTTTCACGTCCCTATTCTCCAGGAGGCTGTGTCTATCGGGGTCATCAGAGCCCAGCATGGGCCAGGCATACAGTTGATACTTAACAAATACCCGTGGAAAGTTTTCTTCAAACGTTCAAATACAGAGTTACCACATGACCCAGCAATTCCACTCCTAGCTATATATCCAAGAGAAAGGAAAACGTATGTCCTCACAAAACGTGTATGTGAATGTTTATAACAGCAGTATTCACAGTAGCCAAAGGTGGAAACAGACAAATGTCTACTGATGCAGGGTAAACAAAACGTGGCATATGCACACAATGGAATAAGAGTGAGTCATGAAAAGGAATGAAATACTGACACATGCTACAACACGGATGAACCTTGAAAATGTTATGCAGAATGAAAGAAACCAGTCACAAAGGAGCACACAGTGATTCCGTGCATATGCAAGCTCAGAATAGGAAATCTACAGAGGCAGAAAGTAGTTGAGTGGTTGCTTAGGGCTGGGACAGTGATGGAGGGACAGGGAAGTAGTGATCGTTGCCCAACTCTGAGAATATACTAAAATCCACTGAATTGGAGATTTTACACGGGCAAATTGTGTGGTATGTGACTATCTCAATAAAGCTGTCAAAATTACCTGTGCAATGAACAAAACATTTTTAGTGATACAAATCACCAGATTTCTCAAGAAAAGTCATTTTTTTTTTCAGTGTTGTTGTGCCTCCCAGTTAAATCTGATCAATGTTTTTACCTAATTCCAAGATGGCAGCTTTTCACAGGGAGGCTCCTGTGCCTCCCTCAGTGACCTCCTGGTCAGGAGGGCACCCTCCAGGCTGTGAAGCCCAGGCTCTGCTTAAGTGGTGGCATGTGCCACACCCTCGACCTGCCTGCCCGCCTGCCGCCCAGACCCACCTATGAGGCAGGAGTTATGGTACTCGTCTGTCTGGACATGGTATTCCAGGATCCTCTTGCAGATATTCTCTGCACACTGGTCAAAGTTTTCGTACATGCAGTCAGGCCTGGTGACTGAGTGCTTCTCTTTGCGGTAAAACTCCTGCAAAAGAGGTCGATGCTGTCTGGGCAAGGATGCTCACCATGGGGCTCTGGCCCATGCTCCTGCATCCTCCACCCCACTCTCCACACCTTCTAGCCCATTCTCCTGATGTCACTCTTCCTACCCAACTGCCCTTTTTACCACTGCCAATATCCCAGTACTCAAGGCATAAGTGACTGAATGGCAAAACTCTTTTTTTGTCCTTCAAGACCCAAATGGAATCTCATTCCAACGACCAGGTTGAGAGAATTCTATGAAGTGCCAAACTAGGTACTAGGCCAAAGGCCACAAATATGGATGACTCACAGACCCTATTCTGAAGGTTTGCAGCCTAGTTGGAGGCCGACAGGAACGCACACAGACACCCCTGTGTGGGGTGTGCTGGAACTGTGCACTCGGTAGCTCCAGCAGCCCCATCCATCTCCCTGTGGTGCCGCCATGTCTGTTTCCCTACGCGGGGTGCTGGCCTCCCAGGGACAGAGACTGGGCTTGTTCCTCTTAGCCCACCCAGTATCTGACATGTAGTAAGTGTCCGAGAAATGTTTGGTGGCTCAGTAAATGGATAAATGAATGAATGAGGTTTAATTTTTAGGATGAAGAAAACATCACATGAGGTGACAGAAGCTAGGTAGCTGTGGTTGTGGGTCCCTTTCTCTCAATTTCACCCACAAAGCCATTATCAGCAAAATCTAATAGGCAGAGGTGGCTGGGGACATATGGCCAGCAGCCAGTCCAGGGGCACGCAGAGGCCTCTGGGCAGCAGCCCTCACCTCCACAACATTCAGCAGATGCTCATTGCTCTCCCAGAGGAGGGTCAGGATGATCCCTTTAAAATCCCTGAAAGACACAAAAGACAGATCCCTGAGGGGTCTTGTCTAATCACACCAAATGGTGTGGACAAAACCAAATGGACAGAACATTCTGAGTGCTCAGCAGCCCAGCCAGGATTGGACAGTTCATGTGATTCCCAGGTGTGTTCTCACCTAATATTTCTATTTGTCTAGTTTAATGGCTCTTTTATGTGATAAGCTGGGTTTGGCCCCTTCCAAGAGTCTATTCTCTTTTGGCCTCATCACTCATTGTAGCTACTTGCTCCTGCCCTGGGACCTTTGCACACACTGATTCCTCACCAGAGAATATGGTTAACTTTCTTCTTGGTCACATTTGCTCCTGCTCTTCCTCAGATCCTAACCTGGTGGCAATTCCTGACCATCCTGGTCCAATGCTCTCAGAGTGGTCCTCAGCTCTACAACACTCCCCACAGAGGGATTTGGGATTGATTTTTGTGACCGGCTGATTAAACTCTATCTCTTCTAGAAGATGGTAAATTCCATCTAGACAGACCGCATGTGTCTGTTTTGCTCACCATGGGACCCCCAGTCCTGCTACAGAGTCTGAACTTATTTGTACCTCAGTATTGGTTGAAAGAAGAAAGAACAATTTCTTATAAATATTAATCAAACAAGCAGGACTTCCTGTAGGACCAAACATCCACCTTCCGGTACCTCTGCCATTTAGGCTGACTCTGCACACACTGGGGCTTGATTAAACAAAGTTGCCCAGTACCAGTGGATATTCCTGGCCAGTTAAGTCAATTATCTCAATAGTAAAAGTGAAATAAGGGAAGGGATAGATGTATTAGAACTTAATTTAACTTAGAACCTTAAGATGTAGGACACTTAATTTTTCACAATTTCTGTTAAGTGATGCAGCCAATTTCTAAAACATATGTATATAGGCCACTCACTGTTTCATTTTAAAATTCACTCATCATAACTAAAGAAAATTAGAAATATACTGAAAAGCAAAGGAGAAAATGAATGCCAACATTTTATTGTATTTCCTTCTGGCTGCTTTTAAAGTCAGTTTGGAATTAGGTTCATGTGTATTTTACATTCTGTTCACTTGTTAAGTGTTCCCCCACATTAAGATATCTTTTTAAATGGCTGTGTAACACCATCTAGTATGTAAGCACCATGGTTTGCAATCCTCTATTTTTGGACTGCTAGGTTTTCTGATTTTTTTAATCTTTCTTTTTTTAAAATTTATTTATTTAAATTCAAGTTAGTTAACATACAGTGTAGTATTGGTTTCAGGAGTAGAACCCAGTGATTCGTCACTTACATGTAACACCCAGTGCTCACCCCAAGTGCCCTCCTTAATGCCCATCCCCCATTTAGCCCATCCCCTACCATCTGTATTGAAGAGTCTCTTATGGTTTGCTTCCCTCTCTGTTTTTATCTTATTTTTCCTTCCCTTCCCCTATGTCCATCTGTTTTTTAAATTCCACATATAAGTGAAATCATATATTTTGACTGACTTATTTCGCTTAACATAGTGCATTCTAATTCCATCCATGTCATTGCAAATGGCAAATTTTCATTCTTTTTGATTGCCGAGTAATATTCCTGTGGTGTGTGTGTGTGTGTGTGTGTGTGTGTGTGTACCACCTCTTTATGCATTCATCAGCCGATGCACATTTGGGCTTTTTCCATAATCTGGCTACTGTTGATAGTGCTGCTATAAATATTGGGGCGCATGTGCCCCTTGAAATCAGCATTTTTTTAAGTTTATTTATTTTGAGAGAGAGAGAGCACAAGTGGGGTAGGGGTGGAGATGAGAGAGAGTTCCGAGCAGGCTGTCAGTGTAGAGCCTGACGCAGGGCTCAAACTCACAAACCATGAGATCATGACCTGAGCTAAGATCAAGAGACAGATGCCCAACCAGCTGAGCCACCCACGCACACCCCAAAATCAGCATTTTGTATCCTTTGGATAAATACCTAACAGTGCAATTGCTGGTAAGATACTTCTGTTTTGTTTTGTTTTGTTTTGTTTTGTTTGGAGGAACCTCCATACTGTTCTCTAGAGTAGCTGCACCAGTTTGCATTCCCACCAACAGTGTAAAAGAGTTCCCCTTTCTCTGCATCCCTTCCAGTATCTGTTGTTTCATGAGTTGTTAATTTTAGCCATTCTGACAGGTGTGAGGTGGTATCTCATTGTGATTTTGATTTGTATTTCTCCAATGATGAGTGATGTTGAGCATCTTTTCATGTGACTGTTAGCCATCTGGATGTCTTCTTTGGAGGTGTCTATTCATGTCTTCTGCCCTTTTCTTCACTGGATTATTTGTTTTATTGGGTATTGAGTTTGATAAGTTCTTTATAGATTTTTGATCCTAACCCTTTATCTGATATGTCATTTGCAAAAATCTTCTCCTATTCTGTCGGTTGCCATTTAGTTTTGTTGATTGTTTCTTTCGCTGTGCAGAAACTTTTTATCTTATTTTTTAATGTTTACTTTTGAGAATGAGAGACAGACAGAGTGTGAACAGGGGAGGGGCAGAGAGAGAGGGAGACACAGAATCTGAAGCAGGCTCCGGGCTCTGAGCAGTCAGCACAGAACCCGACACGGAGCTCGAACTCATGAACCATGAGATCATGACCTGAGCCAAAGTCGGTAGGTTAACCAACTGAGACACCCAGGTGCCCCCAGAAGCTCTTTATCTTGATGATGTCCCAATAGTTAATTTTTGCTTTTATTTCCCTTGTCTACTATTTGACTAGGCCTCATCCTTGGACACCGCCTTTGGCTTGCTATGTCCTATGTTAGTAAGAATACTACTAAGTCAGGGGCACCTGGGTGGCTCAGTTGGTTAAACATTGGACTGTTGATGTTGGCTCAGGTCATGATCTCACTGTTCATGAGATCGAGCCCCATGTTGGGCTATGCACTGACAGCATGGAGCCTGCCTGAGATTCTCAATCTCTCTCTCTCTCAAAATAAATAAATAAAGATTTTAAAAAATAAAGAATTAAATAATTAAAAATACTGTTAAGTCAGTTCAGATACTACCCACCCACCCCACCCAATATCTGAGCACCTCTGATTTCCAACAGCCATGGCCTGCCTGCAGCAAGAATCCTGCTAAGTAGGCAAGAATCCACTACCGTTGAATTTTCAATCTACTGACCTCCTCACTCTGCATTTTGACTATAAATCTTCTCTTGTCCTTATTGTATTCTGAGTTGAGCCCCATCCCTCTTCCCTGTTGCAACAGTCTTGGCGCCTATTGCAATGGTCCCACATAAAGTATTCCTTACTGTTTTAACAAGTATCAGAATAATTTTTTCCTTAACACCTCCCACTGGCAGTGCCTGGGAGGGACCATCTGCACCCTCCCTTGATAAACTGGGAACTTCCTCTAAAATCTATTTACATATTGGTTAATGTTGGGCAAAATATGGAATGGATTTGTTCCCTTTTCATTTGTTTGCATTCTAGTGAGAATTAGTGTTTTGTCCACATGTTTGTTCCTAATTTTATTTCTTCCTCATGTGTGGTCTCTTCCAATTCTCCCCTTACCCTATTGTGTGCTGGAAATTTCTTTAGCAATTTTCTGGGGGAAGGGGATGGGGAGAGGAGCCAATTTTTCCTTTGTTGTCTTTATTTACCACTATTGTGTCTTGACTGGTTGTTATCTAACTTTTAATTGCATTTTATCTCAAAGGAGTTTAAAAATTTATTTGCCAAAATTTTCCATCCTTTTCTGTGTGATTTCATCTAGTGCTTCTTGGAGTGATGATCCTGCATTACTCGAGGGCGACCTGTAGACGACTTGCTGGCTTGTCTTCACAATTCCAAGAAAGGACTCTCTTCTACCCACGTGCACAGGGAAGGTGAAGGCTTGGGGAGAAGTCACTTAGTCAGAGTCCCAAGGCGGGGGTAAAAACATCATCAGTCTGATTCCATTTTCTGAGCAATTCACCACTGTGTTATGCTAGGAAAGTCTCTCCCTTTCAGAGATTTCATAAGTGCTTGATTTTTTTTTTTTCTGTTTAGCCTGTGATCTTTTTTTCACCACTAAAATACTGTGGTGCATCCATACTGTGGCTAACTATTTAGCAATACAAAGGGATGAACTAGTGATACATGTGACCACTTAGGTGGATCTCAAGGGCATCATATTGAGTACAAAAAGCCACTCTGCAAATGTCATACACTGTATGAGACTGTTTATATGACCTTCTTGAAATGACAAAATAATAGGGATGGAAAATGATCAGTGGTTGCTCAGGGTTAGGGATGGAGAGGGAGAGGGCATGGGTACAGCTATAAAGGGGTGACAGGAGTGACATACAGTTGGTGGTGATGGAACAGTTCTGTTTCTTGATTGTGGTGATAGTTACATGAATATACACATGTGATAAAATGACAGAACTATAAAAAGTTGAGAGTCAAGATTTTGATGATGAGGAATGCCTTTTTGTGAATGGGGCAAGGGAGCATCTAGCTGCTGACTTGGACCCAACTTCTAGGTCCTGAAGTCACTCTTCTTTTCTTTATTTTTTAATGTTTATTTATTTCTTAGAGAGAGAGCTGGGAGAATGACAGAGAGATAGGGAGACAGAGGATCCGAAGCAGGCTCTCCGCTGTCAGTTCAAAACTTGACATGGGGCTTGAACCCACGAGCCATGAGATCATGACCTGAGTCAAAGTCAGACACTTAACCAACTAAGCCACCCAGGTGCCCTGAAAACCACCCTTCTTTGCAAACTTCACAAACCCCAGAGATAAGACCAGTGGGGCAAAAAGGCTGATGATGAGTTCCCTGATTAAGGGGGAGAGGGTATCTCTGAGTCTCTTTGATTGCTTTCAATTTTCTGAAGTTGCTTATTTGCTTGAAATGTAGCCATTAAGTGGAACAGAGTTTGTTTTAATAAATGAAATTAAAATAAAGGGAAAGAGGAATGAGGGAGATGAGGCATTAAAAAATTGAAGAAAAAAACCCACAAACAAATCCCAGACTTGAAAGAGGTGTGCTTCCCACTACCCCAAAAAGCTTAACTTAGAAAATGTGAAATTTTGGTGAAAATGTCTCTCAACAAATTTAGGTGAAATGGGATGAGACAAACTGACCTTGACCCTCATCTTTCCCCTTGCAAATCTCTCCTGCTCTGCCCCCCACTTCTTATTTTCCCCTCAGCTGTGTCAGATTTCACCACCCCCTTCACAGAGACAACAAGTTAAAATGGACTTAAAGGAAAAGGTGCCACTTACTCAGCTGGCGGCGGTGGCTTCTCCCCGAGCACTTGGTACTTTCTGTCCATTCGGTTGGGCTTGGAGTACCGTGTGATGCTGTGGGACAAAGGTGGATCAGTGTTCTGGAGGCTGGGGTAGACAGACAGTTCTGTGGGAGCCCCACCTAACTTGCTGGAGGCCCTGCGTCTGCCTGTGGGACACCGTGACCCCCATGTCTGGGCCTGAATCCTTCAAGATACTTCCCTACTCCTCAAAGCTTTGGAGACGCTTATCGTGGGGGTCAAGTCCTTATTGCTAAAACTGACCCAAGGCCCCTGGGAAGGGGCAAGGGGCCAGAAATTCATATCCTTGCTTTCCTGTGGGGAGGACCCAAAGAAAAACAGGTTGAGGTGCTTTTCAAACAAAAATACAATGTGCCCAGTTAAACTTGAATTCCATATAAGAAGTGAATAATTTTTAGTGTAAGCATGTCCCATGCAACATCAGACAGCCCCAGCAACATGGACTTCATTTTGTAACCACTGACAGACTGAATATACAGATGGGCAATAGCTGGACTGTACAAAAATACAGAACTCTGACCCCAAACCTGCAGCAACGTGCCCAGGAAACCAATTCCTTGTCTATAATAAACAACTCGGGAAGCCAGCCTGATAGAAGTCAGATCTGGAGGAAGCCATATTGTCATCTCTAGTGGCAATCCAGAATGCCAAACAATAACTCCTGTAACAATCATCTCCAAATGGCCGGGACTTGATTATTGACAGCTTCCCTGAATTTTGTCCCTGCTTCCAACTTAGAACCAATCAGGGAAAGTCAAGTACACAGCCCTAAATAATCACATAGAATGCCCTGCTGCTAGTTGTCCTGCCTCCAGCTTCCCCACATCAACAGCCTCCAATAAAGGCACATTTAAAGCCTTCCTTTTCTCCACTATACAGTTTTTTCACTCTTGTCTGCCTTTGAGTCTCTGCTAAAACAGAAGTAATGATGGCTGACTCCCTTGCTGTACCAAGCTCCGAATAAATAGCCTTTGCTTTTCTCATTTGGTTGGTCTTAGGTTTATTTCCACGTTGCAGATGGCATTCATGTTCATGGATCTTTTGGAGGTATGCAAAGCAGGAATTGCCTCACCGCTACTTCCTCAAAACCAGGAATCAAACCATATAAATGAGGGCTCAAGAGGACCCAAAAGTCAGTTCAGCCACTGGCTCTGTTACTTGCCTTCTGTTGAATCAGTGTCAGGGGCCAGCGGGGCCCACATTCACTGAGTAATGAGTCCAATGACCCCTACAGGGGCATAATGGGCAGAGTGCCTGACCAGGATGCAGAGGCCCAGAATTTCTCCTGGAGAGAAAGCCATCTCCAATGTCCCTCTTTTTGACTGGGAAGAATGGGTATGGGAGGAGGGCTGGGATCTACCAGTTGTGACCATGGAAAACCACTGAATGCCCAGATGGGCTCTCAAGGTGGGAGGCCTGTGTGAGCTGCATCACTCAGCAGGAATGAGCACAGACCTGACTAACGCCAGCTTCAGAGCCAACCTCTCACTGGGTCCATTGGGGTCTCAGAGCTGGGAGTACAGGTGGTACTTTCCTAGGACAGTCTGATAAATGGACAGGGTGGTCTCTGGCCTATGTCTATGGGGACAGGGAAGGCATCTGGGAAGGGGAGATCCTCAGCAGCCCAGCAGACCTACCTCGTTGTTGAAGTGGCACTGGCACTGGACAGGGCCTTTCTCACGACATGTTCTCCTCGGTTCCGGTGTCGCTTCAAGCCTTTGGGTGATGAGCACCCAGGACAAGAACAGAGGACCCAAGGTGAGGATGGACCAGATGGCAACACTGGCTTTCCCACCGCCAGTGCCCCAAGACCCACAGGCCTGTTTGTCTCTACCTGTCTGGAACCGATCTTTGTCGCACTGCTGGGTTGAGCATTTTGAGTTGGGAAGTCTGAAACCAAAGGAAAGGATATGAGCTTTCCCCAGTGACCATGAGGACAGCTCAGGGCAGGCATTGGGTACCATCCCAGTTAGCACATAATACCATGTGAACGTGTCCTATTATGAGGCCCATTTTAGAGGAGGAAACTGAGGCCATGTACACCCCATGGCCACTCACTGCAGGATCTTCTTGACAACTTCCACAGCCGGGTCTTCAATCATGGACTTCCCCATGCGGCTGGGCTGGGCAAAGGACTCAGGGGTGACCAAGTCTACCTTGGCTTCCTCTTCAAGGACTTCTGAAGACACCAGGATGTCACTCTCCACCTCCATATCGATCATGATGTCATCCTGCAGGCCCAAGAGAAGGGCCTGAGTGTGTGGGCCCAGTCTACATGCTAGGAATGAAAGCAGCTGGGTTCATGTTCCAAAAGCACCTTGCCCAGGGGCTGCAGCAGGAGGCTAGCTGCCTGATTCTTTGAGTCTGTATTTTCCTTCTAAAAAAATGGTAATGGTCATATATCCTTTAGAGAGTCATTCATTCATTCATTTATATGTGCATGTGGCTTTCAAAAACATTTCCCAAGTACCTGCTTTCTGCAAGGCTCTGGCTGGGTCCTGGGACACAGGGTGGAGAGGTAACATGTGATCTTTGTTTTTATAGGGCTTACAGTCTAGTCAGAGAGACAAACATTTAACATGCACTTCTACAAATAAATGTCTAGTCAAAATTGTGACCAATGCTATGAAGGAAAAGTTCCAAAGTCTTCCATGAGGCTGAGGGTCATGGATTTACAAGGCCAGCCCATAGATGTGTCCAGGCAGTGTTCTTAAAATGGGTGAATGAATGAATAAATGTGTGGGCAAGTGAGTGGCCAACACGCCCTACAAGTCGGACCTTAGAGAAAGGGTAGGAGTAGTGGCCCTCAAAGAGGGCTTAGTTAGGCTATTCCCTATTTTATTTGAGTCTTGTCTCAGCAGTGGACTATAAGAGGGAGGGACCCTAGCTGGACTCCTGAGTTCTTTCTTGAAGGGCGCAGGTGGTATGATGCTGGTGGTATGATGGAGGGTTAGTATCGGTGGCATGGTGGGAAGCGCCTCCCCATAGAAGGAAGGACTGGTTCAAAACATGGCAGTGAGAGCAGAACTTGAGGGATGTCCACTTATTCCCATATTGTTTTATGTCACACACTCCTGGAAGTTGGTTGAGTGTCTCTGGTGTTCAAAACCTGATGTTAAGGGCTGAGTGCAGGGTGGCGGCGACAGAAGCTCTGCCCTCTTGGGGTACACAGTCTGGAGAGATAGCCCCTAAAAATGGAGACATCACTGTGGTCTGTGAGAGAAGGCCCAGTGGGAAGTGATGTCTTTTGGGTGGGAGTGGGGGTGAGAAATGAAGAGACCATGGAGGGCAAACCAAAGAGGCTGCTGTGAAGGCTCAGTTGAAGGATGTGGATTTCACCCTGAGTGATCAGGAGAGTGGCACAGTCAGACTGACCTTCTCCAACATTATGTCTGGCTGTAGTTCAGGGAGTGGATCATGAGGGAACATGAGAGGAAAAGGGCAGCCATGTGGGCAGGAAGAGGTTGGTGGAGGTGGGGTGGGGAGAAGCCAGTGGTTGCTTATGCGCATGGGTGGGAAGGAAAAGGCTGAAAGGCAAGGGTAGCCTGAGAGCTGGCAGCTGGTAGGTCTTGGTGAAGGTGAGGAGATGGTGCCAGGAGGTGAGGAATCTCCTAAGATGGCAGGGAAGTGGACTATTTGGGATTTGAATCCCAGATCTGACTGCACAGCCTATGGTCTTTCCAAGGCAACCTGGTAGGCCTGGTGTTCAGCAGGACCCTGGGAGCCGTCTCTTCCCTTAGGCTCTACTGAGCTCTGCAGGTCTCCTGAGAGCCCAGCTGTGACAGCTCACCCACCCTTCCCCACTTCCCATTCCCTTCCTCTACTGTCTGTTCCTTACAGTAAAGACAACTTGAGTCGTGAATACGATGTCCAGCCTGCAATTCAGGTACTGAATCCTCTGGCCCAGTTTTTCTTTCCAAGTCCGGACCAAGCCAAGGAGGTCATCCGTGGCCACCACCTAGGAGAAGAGAGCTGCAGGAAGCAAGGTGCAGGAGGGCCGCCTGCCTCCATCTGAACCACAGGCCTCTTGATTCAATGGAGGCCCCTCACTTGCAGGGAGGGCCCTAGGAGAGTGGGCGGTGCTGGCTGGCTCTCTCGGGCAACTGCAGTGGGGCAGTAAATCCTTCACTGATGGGGCATCAGGAGTTCTAGTCCTGGTTTTATGGGTTCATTCTGGGCAAATGATTTGAGTTAGCTCAACTTGGTCTCCCCATCTGTGTGGTGGGACACAGAATGTTCCTTGGAATCTCTTCTAGCTTTGACGCTCTTAGAAGGAAATGTTTGGCCCCAAATGGCCACGTTGTGTGTGAGTGAAATGACCACAGCCTTTCTGGAAAGTGATCTAACCATTTCCACAACAAGCTCAGATACACACCCCCTCAAGCAGCAATCCCACAGACCCTGCCCCCAGGTGTGCAGGAAAGAACATGTAAGGACGTTCACCTTTACGTGCACCCACACATCACTTGTCAGTCCTCACACTTGGTCCCCTGCATTGTTCACTGACCTATGTACATGACCCAGGCCAGGAGGTGCCTTGGCCTCTTCTGCTTCCTTCATTTCTAGTGAATTCTGAGTCCTAACCATTCCCCCGCTACTCAACTCTGGAATTGGAAGGTGTCCCTGGTGGTACCTTGTCCAAGCCACAATTCTCTGTGCTTCAGTTATGACACGCTGCCTCACTCCTCCCTCCCTCCCTGCCTTTCTGCACACAGCAACCTGAAGCCCCTCCATGTATGTGGCACTGAGCATGTGACCCTGGCCACACCTGTCCATGGTCCCCACTGCCTTCACCATGCATCGTTCCCATCTCCTGATCACTGTTTCGCAGAGGTGTCCAACCAGTCTCCTCCATCAACACAGGATTGCCTGCCCACCCAAGTTCAAGTTCCCCTGACCTGGCCAGAAGGCTGTGAAAGCCTTCCCCTGTCCAACACTCTGACACCACAAGAAGAGGGCAGTGAGGGGGTTGGAGAGGTGAGGAAATGCAGGAGAGCAAATGTTTCTGCTCTGGAGAGGCAGAGCTGTCCCTAAAGGGACTGATAAAGAAGTCATGGCAGATTAAGCTGTTTTCCCCCTGTTCCTCAGGGGTCATGCAGAAATAACTGCATAAAAACACAGAGGTCACAGGGGCTCTGCAAAAAAATGAGACTAATATGAGGGATGTGTATTCACTTAGTGCTTTGTGGATGTTTGAACTTTTCTCAAGAAGCATGTGTTACTATGCAAGAAAAAGCATAGAGACTAAATGTCCTCTCAGTGTTAACAAACATGAAACCTCAACTCAGTCACTGAAATGGAAGAGAAAAGACAAAGCTTGGTGAGGAAGGAACATCCCATTCAAGAAACCTCCAGTTGAGACATCTGGTTCTCGAGTGCCTGGTTGAGCTGTTGGGAAAAGATTGCCCGGGGAGGCCGGGACAGATGTGGAACAGGGGACAGAGATGTGTGCTGGTGGCAGAAAAACAAGCATGTAAACAACGTAAACATCCAGAGACCTGATGTGCTGATCCACACTGCTCTAATTTGGACATTTTAACCAGTAGTAACCGTAGAAAACAGTAGTAACCAGTTCATGTGCAATGATCAAAATGAGCAAATGAAAAATCAAACAAAAAGTGGTTGTTCAGAAAGCAGAGTCCTGCCTGCTTCTGTTTTTCCTCTAGGGCTGAGTTCCAATTACAGGGAAGGAAGCCTGGTGACATCAGCAGGGGAGTGAGGTCAGACTGAAGCCCCACGTTCACTGGACTCTACATGCTTGCCAGGGAGGGGCTGGGGGCGAGAGAAGGTGGCTGTTTTCTCTTCTCTTCCTTAATTCCATTGGGTCCAACAGGGGTTAAGTAGGAAGGCTCAGAGGCCCCTCTGGAGCTGGAGAAATCTTGATGACAGATGTAAATTTACTTTCAGTTTGATTCTTGTATAATGGCATCTTCACTATTCATAGCTTAGCAAATACTGAATACTTACTTTTTTATCTCCCTTTGAGTTTCGACACATTTCTATTTTCCTTTGAAGCTGTTCCAGAGACGAATTCAATCCATCTGTTTGCAGATTGGATTTTGCAACCTAGAAAAACCAGAACTTCCAAGGTTTGTTTCTAGAATACTTATTTTTTTATTATTTTTTTAATATGAAATTTATTGTCAAATTGGTTTCCATACAACACCCAGTGCTCATCCCCACAGGTGCCCTCCTCAATACCCATCATCCACCTTCCCCTCCCTCCCACCCCCCATCAACTCTCAGTTTGTTCTCAGTTTTTAAGAGTCTCTTATGTTTTGGCTCCCTCCCTCTCTAACCTCTTTTTTTTTTTCTTCCCCTACCCCATGGTCTTCTGTTAAGTTTCTCAGGATCCACATAAGAGTGAAAACATATGGTATCTTCTTTCTCTGTATGGTTTATTTCACTTAGCATAACACTCTCCAGTTCCATCCACGTTGCTACAAAAGGCCGTATTTCATTCTTTCTCATTGCCAAGTAGTATTCCATTGTGTATATAAACCACAATTTCTTTATCCATTCATCAGTTGATAGACATTTAGGCTCTTTCCATAATTTGGCTATTGTAGGAAGTGCTTCTATAAACATTGGGGTACAAGTGCCCCTAGGCATCAGCACTCCTGTATCCCTTGGGTAAATTCCTAGCAGTGCTATTGCTGGGTCATAGGGTAGATCTATTTTTAATTTTTTGAGGAACCTCCACACTGTTTTCCAGAGCAGCTGCACCAGTTTGCGTTCCCACCAACAGTGCAAGAGGGTTCCTGTTCTAGAATACTTGTTTTGATCAGCAACATATTCAGCAAAACATTATATAAGAGATGAATTAAATATTGGAAAAATGAAATTGGTGGGGGGGAGATGCACAATGTTATCAGAAACTAGATCAATGCAAATATAAAAGTTTTTGTTTTAGGGGTGCCTGGGTGGCTCAGTTGGTTGAGCATCCAACTTCAGCTCAGGTCATGATCTCACAGCTTGTGAGTTCGAGCCCCACGTCAGGCTCTGTGCTGACAGCTCAGAGCCTGGAGCCTGGTTCAGATTCTGTGCCTCCCTCTCTCTCTGCCCCAACCCACTGGCATTCTGTCTCTGTCTCTCTCAAAATTAAATAAACATCAAAAAAATTTTTTTAAGTTTTTGTTTTGTTGTGTTTTTTTACTGTCAAACAGATAAGGTTTAAAAATAAAATCGACAACCCACAGTAGTGGTTGAGGGTATGAAGAAGAACACACTCATGACCAGCTGGTGATGAGTTGTCTGTAAAAGCCACCTGGGAACACGTGAAGCCTTAAAACATTCATGCTCTACCCCAGTAATTCTAGCTCTGGGAGATACCTTACAGACATAATCAGAGTTCCCTCTGCAAGGGTATTTATCATATCACTGGCATAATAAGTGAAATCCAACAACTATTTCTCCAAAAAGGATTGGCTAAGTAAAAATGGCAACACATTCAGGAGAGGGAAGCCAGAACAATAGTGTTTTCAAATAATCTTTAAAGATTATATAGCTTACAAAATTGTATAAAATAGAAAGAGGCTGGATTTTGTGTGTGTGTGTGTGTGTATGTATGTGTGTGTATATATCTTTTATATATTATATAATATATATATATATATATATATATATATATATATATATATATATAATCTTTATATGCATAGAAAAAAGTCTAAAAATAATTCAAAGTCTTTCCTGGCTTCATTGAGATATAATTGACATGTAACATTATATAAGTTTAAGGTATACAATGTATACCTTATTATAAAGGTATAATTTGTATAATTTGACATGTGTATATATT
The DNA here is from genome assembly GCF_027475565.1 of Acinonyx jubatus. Classification (NCBI taxonomy): domain Eukaryota; kingdom Metazoa; phylum Chordata; class Mammalia; order Carnivora; family Felidae; genus Acinonyx; species Acinonyx jubatus. The sequence continues at coordinate 34,052,274 of NC_069391.1, forward strand.
GCAAAATAATAGGAGATTGGATTAGTAATCAAAACCCTCCTGACGAAGAAAAGCTCAGGACCTGATGGTTTCATGGGTGAATTCTACCAAACATTTAAAGAAAACTTCACACCAATTCTTCTCAAGCTCTTCCAAAAAATAGAATAGGAGGGAATATTCCCAAACTCATATTACAAAGCCATCACTACCCTGCCGCCAAAGTCAGGTAAGAACACTACAAAGAGGGTGCCTGGGTGGCTCAGTTGGTTAAGCATCCGACTTGGGCTCAGATCATGATCTCATAGCTCATGAGCTCAAGCCCCACATCGGGTGAGCTCGTGCCCTGCTTCAGGTAGCACAAGCCCTACTTCCAGTGAGCATAAGCTCCGCTTTGGGTGAACACGAGTTCCATTTTTGGGTGAGCCCTGTTTCTCTCTCTCCCACCCTCCCTCTCTCTGTCTCTCTCTCTCCCTTCCCCTCCCCCCTCTCTCTGCCCCTCCAGGGATTTTCTCTCTCTCTCTCTCCCTCTCCATTGCTCACTTGTGCCCTCTCTCTCTCTCTCTCTCTCTAAAAAAAAAAAAAAAAAAAAAAATAGAACACTACAAGGAAACTACAGACCAATATCCCTTATGAATATAGATGCAAAAATCCTCAACAAAATATTAGCACATGAAATTCAACAGCACATTAAAAGCATTGTATACCACGATCAAGTGGCATTTACCTCTGGAAGCAAGGAGGATGGTTCTACAAATGCAAATCAATCAATGTGACACCACATTAATAGAATAAGAAATAAAAATCATTTGATCAGTACAATAGACACAGAAAAAGCAATTGACCAATTGGTCTATCAGATTTCCTATTTGTTCATGATTCAATCTTGGTAGATATATTTCTACAAACTTATCCATTTCTTCCAGGTTATCTAATGTGTTGGCATATAATTGGTAATAGTCTCATGATTCTGGTATTTCTGTGGTATTAGTTGCAATGTCTTTCATTTCTGACTTTATTTGAGTCTTATCTCTTTTTTTTCTTGGTCTAGCTAAAGGTTTGTCCATTTTGTTTACCTTTGAAAAACAAGCTCTAGCTTCATTGATCCTTTCTATTGTTTTTCTGGTCTCTATTCCATTGATTTCTGATCTGATCTTTGTTATTTCCTTCATTCTGCTAACTTTGTTTGTTTTTTTTTTCCTATTTCCTTGAGGTTTACAGTTAGGTTGTTTATTTGAGATCATTGACCTGGGTTCACATTTTGAAATTTAAAAACAATTTTTTTAATGTTTATTTTTGAGAGGGAGAGACACAGAGCACAAGCAGGGGAGGGGCAGAGAGAGAGGGAGACACAGAATCTGAAGCAGGCTCCAGGCTCTGAGCACAGAGCCTCACATGGGGCTTGAACCCACAAACCCCAAGATCATGACCTGGGCCAAAGTCGGATGCTTAACCAACTGAGCCACCCAGGCACCCCTGAGCTAGGTTCACATTTTGGCTCTACCATTTAAGAGCTCTGTGTTCTTATCTAAGTCACTTAGTTATTCTTGGCCTCAGTTTCTTTATCTCTAAAGTAGGAATAAAACAGAACTTGCCTCCTACAGTTCTTGTGAGGACTAACATTGCTAATCAAAATAAGTCAGTTATCAGGATGCATGGTGCGTAATAACTCAATGAATCCTAGAGGCTACTATGATTTAATCTCTGTCTTCCTGGCTGGAATTTAAGTTTCATGGGGGAGAGCCCACAGTGGTATCCCCAGCACTTGGGACAGTGCCTGGCATGCAGGTGTGTGTGTGTGTGTGTGTGTGTGTGAGATAAACATCTACCAGGTAAAAAGTGAATCTGTCCTACCTCGCTCTTGATGTTCACTTGCAGATTTGTCAGCAACCGCTGGATTTTCTCTATGAAAATAAGGTCCACAGACAGGTTATGAAATTTGCTTTCAAACTTATTGATGACATCATTGGCCTGTAGAGAAATATAAAAAGGAGGGGGCCACCTGGGTGGCTCAGTCAGTTAAGCATCAAACTTCGGCTCAAGTCATGATCTCACAGTTTGTGAGTTCGAGCCTGCGTCTGTGCTGGCAGCTCAGAGCCTGGAGCCTGCTTTGGACTCTGTGTCTCCCTCGCTCTCTGCCCCTCCCCCACTCACACTCTGTCTCTGTCTCTCTCAAAAATAAATAAACATTAAAACAAAATTAGAAACTAATCCTTTTTTTAAAAAAAGTAAAGGAGGGAGGTTTACTTGGAACTTATGAACTTTGGAAGCAGAGGGGGACAGGCTCAATTTTTTGGAAAGGGGGCTTGGCAGGGCTCATCAGGCAAAGTACAAGGGCGCCCCGGATGCCTGGCTGGAGGTCAGGGGCAGGGCTCCCCAACCTGGTCCAGGTATTCATTCTCCATCTTCTCCATGTTGATCATGATTAAACTTTCAACAAATTCTATTCGAGAAGCTTCCTTCTCCAGTCGAAGACACAGTGAGTCAATTTCTTCAGCAGAAAAGTTGCCTCCGTCAGAAAACAATCTGAAAATAGTTTGGGAGAAAGAAAAGGCACTGATCAGACATGAAACTTCCCACCCATTCCAAATCCTGTGGTCGACAAGGCTTTAGATTAAAAGTTTAAGATCATAGAAAAATGAATGCAGGTGGTTCAAAGATAGAAGCAGTGAAATAACCCAAAAGTCCTTCAAGGGATGAATGGAGAAACAATATGTGGTATGTACACAAAATGGAACAGTATTCGGAAGGAATGAAATTCTGACACGTCACATGGGTGAGTGTTGAAGACATTATGTTAACTGAAATAGGCCAGACACACAAAAGGACAAATATTCTGTGATTTCACTTATACGAGGTACCTAGAGAAGTGAAATTCATGGAGACAGAAAATGGAATTGTGGCTGTTGGGGGCCAGGGGGAGGAGAATAGGAGTTAGTGTTGAATGCGTTCAGAGTTTCAGTGTATAAAGACGAGAAATTTTGGAGATGGATCTTGGTGATGGTTGCACAACAATGTGATTGTACTTAATGCCACTGAACTGTACACCTGAAAATGGTTAAAATGGACAGTTGTACGTCCTATGTATTTTGTCACAATAAAAAATGGAGGGGAAACAAGACCACTTCTCAATAGAGAAAGCCCAGTGTCCACAGAGGCCCCGACGCTGGCTCCCACCTGCAGTGCTTAATGAACTCGATGTTGGCGTAGTGAAGCTTGCCCAGGTTCTCCTCCAAGTACTGGCGGAAGCTGCGCAGGGACACCTGCACGACGTCGATGTAGCTGAGCAGCTCCCGGTGCAGTGTGCTGCTGAGAGTAACCAGCCTGGGAGACACAGGAGGGCAGGATGATGACGTGGGCATGGCAGGGCAGCCTGGGGGCGCTGCTTGAGCTCCACTGCAGTGCCCATCTGTGGGGCTACCAGAACCACTGCCATGTTCTTCTGGGTAGAAAAAGAGGCTTCGAAGGAAGCTCAGAATGCCAGTGTGTGCAGGGCACAGTGCGGAGCTCTCAGTGTGCTGGGTCAGAGGACATCCCTCTCCTCTCTCTGGCCCTTGCCGTCAAATTACTAAAGGAATCCCTAGGTCCAACTGATCTGGCTCCTCCCTGCAGCCCAAACTTTCTCTCTCACTCCTGTGCCTGGTGTTCTCCTGAGGGAGCACCCTGCAAGTTCCCTCTTCACCTTCAAGTCCACCCTAACCAGCGATCTCTTGTGTACCTGACCGCTGTCCAGACACCTGTGAGGGCTCCTCACCTGTTACCTGAGGTCTCCCTAACCACGCAAGGGCCTCCATCTAAAATCCCTGAATGGCTTCCTTGGAGCCCTTTGCTCTGCCGTGAGCATTCCCCACCTCGAGCTGGGCAGTGCTCCTTGCTGAGGGGAAAAATTCTGTCTCCTCTTCACCTTCCTCCATCTCAGACCAGGAGGCCTTCTGCAGGAAGTTTGTCCCGATTTCCCTTGATGGAAGTGGTCTCTCCCAGCACAGACGTTTCAGGGCAGGTTAGTAGCATCCCTGCATCCTGAACATGTGTGCCCTTTTCTCCCTAGCTGCTCACCCAGTCCCCAGCCCCCTGCCCCCGGACAGACAGTTCATACAGTTAGACTCACTTGTGTGAAAAGGAGAGCTGAAAAGAGAAGGTTGCTGTGGGGCCTGGCAAATGGACTCTTTTATCCACCAGGGAGGAACCACTCCCTTTGAAAGCAGCCACCTGGCTGAGATTCTAGGGCTATGGGGCCAGAGTGGAGACTCCCAGGGCCATACCTCTGGCTCTTTGTGGCATTCAAGAAGATATGCTCCATGTTGTAAATCTTGCGGCGGAAGTTTTTGCTCTTTATGTTTTGCTCTTCTTGGAACCGGTAGAACATCAGCCTCTCCTTTCTCAGCGTCTCGATCACCCCAGCACAGTGGCTGTCCAGCTGCTCTTGATGAAGCAAGAGCTCAGCTGGAAAAGAATGAAGGAGAGCTGAGGCCCTCTGGGATCCCAAGTCACCTCAGGACGTTCCCCTCCTAGACAGTGACAGCTGTCCTTGCCAGGGGTTGGCTTGGGAATGGGTGCAGATCTCAGAGAGGCCAATCTGACACTGCCCCTGGGTGTCTAACTAGAGAAGAGGCTGTCCAGGCTGTGTGAAGGGAGGTCTCTGCTGGTGAAGACACCTGGAAACAGGTGGGATGGGTGGACATTTTGGGAAGGGCAGGGATTGTGGTGAGAGGCTCTGGAGAAAACAACCAGCACAACACTGGGCAGTCAGAGTTTATTGCTTTAAATCAGTTGGGGCGCCTGGGTGGCGCAGTCGGTTAAGCGTCCGACTTCAGCCAGGTCACGATCTCGCGGTCCGTGAGTTCGAGCCCCGCGTCAGGCTCTGGGCTGATGGCTCAGAGCCTGGAGCCTGTTTCTGATTCTGTGTCTCCCTCTCTCTCTGCCCCTCCCCCGTTCATGCTCTGTCTCTCTCTGTCCCCAAAATAAATAAACGTTGAAAAAAAAATTAAAAAAAAATAAATAAATCAGTGACTACTCTTTCCAGGAGCTTGAATTCCAACAGACTTCTACGGTGGAGTAAACAGAACGAGGATTTGGCTTCAAAGGCTCCATCATAGGTCTTTAAAACTGACAGATAGTTCCAGGTCAGTCCACCCTACCTCCCTACTGCCCACAGTGGTGAAAATTCTGTCCTCCCAGCCATGCCAAGAATGAGTGCAGTGACTCTGGGGCATTGTTTCTCTGACCTTGATCTCCCAATCACACATTGGGTCAGGGAGCCAGGGAAGGGCAAGAAATAGAGCATCTCAATTTATATTTAGTTTTAATGCACATATTTTCCAAATGAAGACAATGAGGTTCCAAAGCCAAGCAGGTCTCCCAAGGCCACAAGCATTGGGACTCCAGGCCAGGCTGTCTGTTCCCACAACTCTGTCACTGCTCCAGGCAGGAAGAGTTTGGGTGGGACCATGTGTGGTCTCTCTGGGAGCTGGAAGGGTCTATGAAGAAGCTTGAATTGTGACATAAGTGAAAACCAAACAGGGTCATTGAGGATCCAACTAAAACTGTGCCACCCCCTAAAGGGGACCTCTGCCTAAGAGAGAAATGGCACTCTTTTTAAGTTATAAACTATAAGCTGAAATTAATGCCTACCACTTGCTCAAGATTCCTCACTGTTCCATTCCAGGGAGAGTTGATTACCACCACCAATATCCCCTTCTGCAAGCAAGGGAGGGATCAGAGAGGTCAGGTAACCTGTTCAGAGTCACATAGCTAGAGAGGTTGAGCGTGATAGCTCTGATTCCTGAGCTACAGGAAGCATCTGCTATGCAGGTATATATCTGACAGATGTGTGAGCAGATCTGAGATTCACACTGCTAAAGCATGACAATACTCTTCATTTTAGCATCTAAAAGTCCTGTTTTTAAAAGAAAATTTTTTAAAAATCTCAAATGTGGGTACCTTCTCTGCCAGCCTTGGAGATGGAACCCTCACACAGGGGCACCTAATGAACGCAGAACTGTGGTGGCACAGACACCAGCTGTCTGGGGCAGAGTGGCCTTTCCCAGGCTGGGTCTGTACCTGCTCTGACATTGTGGATGTCCTTTTCAATGCACTCAGCTCTTGGCTTGTGTAGGTGCAGATGCAGCTCTAGTTCTGAGTCCAGCTCATCAATCTTGGTGGCCACAGTGACCTTGGTTTTGAGGACACGTTGGTCAAACCACTTCTCTAGGTGCTCGAAAAAACCAGCTCGAAGTCTGAGGGAGAAACCAGTGAGGGTCAGCTCTGCCAGTAGCAGTGGCCACAGAGAGAGCTTCCATATTGTTATGTAAAGCATTTCCCTCTTTCACTTCTTATTTTATTTCCTAACTACATGATATTCTTTTGTCTGGATGGACCATCATTCATTTAACCAGATCCCCTTCTGGCAGACACTTTATGGTTTCCAACCATTTGTTCTTCAAAAAAGGCTGCAGTGAATAACCTTGTATATAAGTCAAGCGTAGAAGCATTCCTGTAGGATAAATTCCCTGAACTGGAATGTTGACTCAAAGGCTAAAATACATATGTGGTTCTTGAAGATATGGCTTGACTGCTTTCCTCGCAAGGCAGTCTGTTCCTATTTCTCCGCCGCCTTGTAGTGTATTGCCAAACTTTTGAATTTGACAATTTTGTCATGTTATGACCAAAACTGGGCATATTGTCATGTGTTTAAGACTATATAATTCCTTTTTCTGCATACTGTGCATTAATATATTTTGCCCATTTCTCTGTTGTGAAGATGCTCTTTTTCTTTTCAATCTCTTTATATGGGAGCTCCTTATATATTAGGAACGTGAGGTCATTTGACTGCAATGTGAGTTGCAAATACTTTCCCCAATTTATCACTTTTTCCTTTTCAAAATTTATGTATTGTTAAGAAGGCTATGTGCTGTTAAGGTGTTGGTTGTCCCCAGATTTATCTATAGATTCAATGCAATAACAGTAAAAATCTCAGCAGACATCTTCTAATAGACACCAGTGAGCTGATCTCAAGTTTATGTAGAAATGCAAATGGCCAAAGATAGTTGAGGAGAAGACCAAAATTGGAGAACATACTCTACCAGATATTAAGACTTGATATAAAACTGCAGTAATCAGGCAGGGTGAGGCAGTAATGCAAGAATAGATACACAGAGAAACAGAAAGGAGGTGTGGCAGAGCCATGGGGAGAGGGGAGTCTTCTGGGGTCAAGTGATTATCCATATGGTAGGAAATGAATCTGACTCCTATCTCACAAATTAATCCCAGGTGGATTTTACATATAAATGTGGAAATGTAAAACAATAACATTTGTAGTAAATACCATAGGAGGATATTTTCATGACCTTGCGGCAAGCAAAAATTTCTTAGATAAGAAAGAAAGTACACTAACCCTAATGAAAAAGGTTGATGAAAAGGACCTTATTACAAATAAGAATTTCTTTCTATCAAAAGATACCTTAAGAGAGTAAAAAAAGGCAAGCAAAGAGAGGGATAAACATTTGCCAGGTATTTACCTAACAAAAGCCTCATATCTAGGATAGGTAACTTTCTCACATAAATTGATAAGAGAAAAGATTGACAACCCACCAGGAAAAAAAAATGGGCAGAAGATTTGACTAGACATTTCAAGAAAGACAACCAAATGTTCAACACTACTACACATACACCAGAATGGCTAAAACAAAAACTGCTGACAATATCAAGTGTCAATGAGGATGTGGAGCAACTGGAACCCTCACACACTGTTGTAAACTGTTAAAACAAAATCGCTTTTGAAAACTCTTTGGTGGTATCTTTTGGTTGTATCTCCTCAAGAGGGACACACATATTACCCTATCTCTCAACAATTCCACTCTCAGTTATATATCTAACAGAAATGTAGCCGTATGTTCACCAAAAGACTTATACAAGAATGTTCAGAGTGGCATTGTTCCATTCCCCAGTGAAAAACAAGCCAAATGTGCAGTAGTAGAATGGATAAATAAAATGGGTTATGTATTTTTACAATGGAATACTATACAGGAATAAAAATGAGCTAACCCCACATTCAAAACTACATATGATGTCACTCATATGTGGAATTTAAGAAACAGAACAGATGAACATATGGGAAGGGAAGGAAAAATAAGATTAAAAACAGAAAGGGAGGCAAACCATAAGAGACTCTTAAATACAGAGAACAAACTGAGGGTTACTGGAGAGGAGGTGGTTGGGGGGTGGGCTAAATGGGTGACGGACATTAAGGAGGACACTTTTTGGGATGAGCACCGGCTGTTATATATAAATAATGATTCACTGGGTTCTACTCCTGAAACCAATACTACACTGTATGTTAACTAACTTGAATTTAAATAAATAAATTTTAAAAAATACATATGAATTTTACAAACATAAGGAAAGAATCCTGACATAAAAGAATGCATTCTGTATGATTCCATTTAAATAAAGTTCTAAAATAAGCAAAACTAATGCATAAGTTAGAATATTTGCTATCCTTGGGGAAGAGAGGGCAATGACTTGAGATGGGTACATAAGGGGGCTCCTGGAGAGTTGGTAATGTTCTATTTCTTGGGGGTACTGGTTACCAGGTGTGTTCCCTTTGGATAATTCATTGAGCTGTACATTCATGATTTCCATACTTGTCAGTATTGTATCCTTCAACATGCAAATACAATCAGTTTGATCCAATTTTTTTTTTTTCTGGTTAGTAGCAAGGCCAGATGGCATAGTGTTTCTTTCAAAACTCTGGAATCACATGGTGTAGATTCATATCCTAGATCTAACCACTTCCTATCCTAGAGATCTTATCCAAGCTACTAACTAAGCTTCAGTTTCTTCATCTGTAAAATAGGCTAATTATGGTACCCCTGTCATAGTTATTGAGAGTATTAAGTCCTCTCAATGCATATTAGCTCTGGTGGTGATCCTTGCTTTTCTTCTTTAAGGGGAGAACAGAAAATGGACTGTGGCAGAGGAAGGAGAAAGGATGAGTTTCAAGTCAAGAGATGTTTTCAAGGTGAGACGATGCTGAGGTGAAAGAGAAGACTCCAAAAGCCTGACTTAACTCTTTCTACTCCATGACCATGTATACACATAGGAGATAGACTACTCAGGTGATCTCTGTCTGGTAAGTCCTGCGATGATATCATAGAGTCAGGAGTGCAGTGGAAATGCTATCCTAAAGCCAATTGTAAATTTCCACATTTGGTCCAAATTCACTCCCAGAAACTTGGGAGTTAGGGGAGGTAAATTCTCAGTGGTAGAATTATGGGTCATTTTTATATTTTTCCTTGTACTTTTTCAATTCTCTAATTGTCTGCAATTAATGTGTCATATAATCAGAGCCAAATACCATACTGATATACCTAGCATCTATAGTTATATAATTATCGCCCCCCCCTAAAAAAAAAAGAAAGAAAGAAAGGAAGGAAGGAAGAAAGGGAGGGAGGGAGGGAAACCCTAAGGTTACACATATGCCAGGTTAGAATCCCAGAAATATCTTGCAGGGAAAGCACTATTTCTTATGTACAAGGCCCAAGCCAGCAAGGCATCACTGGACAGGCAAAGGGGGTCACTCTCACAGAAGATATCTGTAACTACAAATAATTACTGGAAATTTGTTATTTTTGTTTGTTTGTTTCTCATCTCTACCTTCAGTTACCTACACATTTTCTTTTTCCAGCTGAAACTAGTCCAATCTTTTGTTATAATACCTCACCTTGTTAATAAAACTCAGGACAAGAGAATGAGAATAAAGGGTTTCTACTCACTGCTTCTTAATTCCTAAAACTAGTCTGGGTGGAATTATCACTTGGTCTAGGAGGTTGGCACTGGAAGTGTCATTGATGAGAATGGCAGAAAGGTTGGAATTGGGCCTTTTGAAACTCTCTTCTTCTTGTTCCAGGGGTAGGAACACAAAATAAGTGTGTCCGCTGGAGGTTGTGAAGGACTCCATGTCTTCACAGGAGATTTCCCCCAGATGCTCTTCCTGGGCTTCGGCCTATGCAGAAAACAAGACTTTAGACTTGACATCATCACACATACCTGGGGATCCAACCCAGGATATATCCTTGATATCCAACCCAGACTATATCCTTGATATCAGGGTTATGGATCTGTGGGTGAAATCCCGCCTATAATTATTTTTTACCCATATAGTGCCTTCAAAATGGGAAATTCTACAAATAGTCTAGATTTCTGATTTCTCTTAAAAATCAGAAAATCTGGCAATTCTGAGTCTCTCCATTACCACATGGCATTATTGTCTGGAGCTGAGTAATGACTGCCTAGTTTCCATAGACTGAATATTGGATGCTCTCCAAAATTCATATCTCCAATGTGTTGGTATTTGGAAGTGAGCTTTTAGGAGGTGATTAGGTCAGGAGGGCAGAGGCCTCATGAATGGGATTAGTGCCCTTATAAAAGAGACCCTGGAATGCTCCCTTGCTCCTTCCACAGAAACACAGTGAGAAGATGGCTGGCTCTCTATGAACCAGGAAGTGGGCCCTCGCCGCACACCAAATCTGCCAGAACCCTGATCTTGACTTCCAAGCCTCTAGAATTGTGAGAAATAAATTTTTGTTGTTTATAAGCTGCCCAGTCTATGGTATTCTGTTATAGAAGCTCCAAGGGACTAAGACAACAATAGTTCTCATCACTTGTCACTACTTTACACTTGGGTCTCCAGACCTCTTCCTATTACATGCCTGTGGGCATTTGAATTTGGGATCCCTGTTGCAAAACAAGTATGCCAATTCTCCACAGCAATATAGGAAAAGGGTCTTTTTCAATTTTGCAATTATGGCATTCAAGTTACTATTCTGTGAGTTGGAATGTGTTTTGAGGACAAGATTTATTAATATGAGGGTCACTTCCCTGCACTCCAAGGAGAGCTCTATCTGCCGACTTGGATGCAGACCTTTTGCGCTACACAACAAGAGAATGGGAAAAGAGGAGGAATGGAGAGACTAGGTTGGTCTGTACTGTAAAGAGGAGCTGGGAAAGAGATGACCAAAAATGGGCAAGGGAAGTCATACAGTTCACGGGTGAGTTCAGAGTAAGTTTCAGGGTAAGCTGTTAGGAGAAGGTAAATTTTTTTTTAATGTTTATTTATTTTTGAGACAGAGAGAGACAGAGCATGAACGGGGAAGGGCCAGAGAGAGGGAGACACAGAATCTGAAACAGGCTGCAGGCTCTGAGCTATCAGCACAGAGCCCGATGCGGGGCTCGAACTCACGGACCGAGAGATCATGACCTGAGCCGAAGTCGGTCGCTTAACCGACTGAGCCACCCAGGCGCCCCAAGAAGGTAAATTTTTAAAAGCATTGTTATCAGATAAGAATTGGATCCCTGTTGGCGGAAGTAAAAGATGTGCACACATGTGTAAATCCCCACAGAGACTGCACCACTGGGGACTCCAGCTTGTACTAGGGATATGGAGAGAGAGCCTAGCACACTTTCTCCATACACAGGAATGAATCCATTGTTGGCCTACCTCATCCATAGATAAACTCTCATGTTCTTCCTTTTCCTCCTCCTCCTCCTCCTCCTGCTTTTCTTCCACTTCATGTTCCTCCTCTTCCTCCTCCTCCTCTTCCTCTTCCTTCTTCTTTTTCTTCCTCCTCTTCTCCTTCTCCTTCTTTTTCTCCTCTTCCTCCTCTGTCTCCTCTTCTTGAACCATCACATTTTCCTGGTTCTGGGATGGTTTTAAGGAGCTGTCTCTTTTAACTTGCATTTCTTCTAAACCCTGAATAGACTCCTCACTGGACTCATCCGTCTCGTCACTCAGTGCAGATTGTTCCTGCTGGCTCGCTGCCATCTCTTCATTTAAGGAAGACTCTATGTCTTGATCTTCTCCTTCCATCTCTTCCGCTAGCCTGGATGAACTTGTTCCTGCGCTTTCACTGTCCTCACTTCTGCTCATTTCCACTTTAGCTCTCTGTTTACTCCTCCGTTTTCTCATACTCTCCTGGAAGAGCTTTTCCTGTGCTTCTGTTGATGACCAACCCCAAAGCACAAGGAAAAAAATGTTACCAAGGTCACCTGGATTGGGCCTACCTGGCCAACAAATGTACAGAGTGAAGTCAGAGAGGATCAGACTTGAATTATAATAGTGTTACCTGGTTCCCTGAATTTGAAAATGACTTCCCCATCCAAGGTCTACAAAGAAAAAACACAGGACACTGAGTGAGCAGCACTGCCTTTCCCAGAATGCCACTTCTAAGGGCATCTCTTTTAAGTGAAAGGACCCATCCCTCCCCTTCATCTGATACAGGCCTTGATTACTTATTTCACTGGGATAATCAGAGTATTCCCAAACCAGGGAATCAGTTTTCTTTAATCCCAAGCAGCCTAGCAAATCTTTTTATCACACAATAGGTGTTAATAAATAAACTCTCATTCTGACATTTTGGCAGTGATCTGGGGCAAAGAGCAAGAAAGTATAAATTGAGAGATGCAAACAGGTGGAAAGGAATCTGCTGCTCCCAGTGCTGGATGTGAACATACAGAATGAACATAATTTACATGACCTGGGAACCCCTTCATTAACCCTATAAATTCTGAATGAAGTCATGAATGTACTGTGTTGTGGATAATGTCGATAACATGACACAGTGTGGGCTGTAGAGTTTGCAGTCTGGATTTGAATCCCAGCTCCTTTCAAGCTGAGTTACCCTGGCCAAGTTCCTTAAGCCCCACGGGACTCAGTGTCCTCCCTTGTGACACGGAGATCCTAATGGCACCTAAACTTTAACCCAGGCAACCAGACTGATCTCAAAGCGCAGATGGTAAGCCCACCCTTGTATAACTTGAGCTCCACCTTAACCTAGGTACCATATGAAGCATTTACTAACAAGTGGAAAAGAGCTCCATCCAGAGAGGAAGGATTCTCTGAGGATCTGGGGACCCTGTATATACGAGAAAGCCTCATCTAGTTTCAGTGTTAACCACAAGTATTTTCAGGTCTGGCCATACAAGACTCCGGCTGGGTGTGTGGGAAAAAGACAAACTCTAGGAGTGTTGGACCAGGACATTCCAGGTATTCATACATTTACCCAGGGAGCATTCATTGTGTCTGAATCATGTGCAAGACACTGTGCTAAAGGCAACTGAAGCTGAATCAAAATTAGTGAGGTGTACCTGCCCTTCAGGAAATACCCACTCTGGATGCTCTGTAACTGCTGTATTTGACTGCAATAGATATACCAACACATCCAGACAGAGAATGCCTGAATTCAGAGCCCTTCAACCTCTTTTAATCTAAGCAAGAGATGGTCTCTTTTAGAAATGCCTCTAGTTTCTTCCTCCTTGATTTCCTGACAGATTCTCACTGGGCAGGAGTTAAGGAAGGTGTTCAAAGTTAAGGCAGATCAGAGCTAGAAGTTATCCTCTCCCCTTTGCTCTTTGGTGAGGGGCTGGGTTTTCGCAGCCCTGTCCATACCTGTTCAAAGATCTCACGAACATAGAAATGTTGGCTAAGGGTAGAGCTGTAGGAGTTGAGTTCTCTCAGTGTGAGCACTGGGTACTCCATCACTTCCTTTGTCAGGGTCTTGTGGAAACACTCATACCTGGGAGGGAGGGAGGCAAGAACTAAGTACTGCAATCATTTGACAGCGCAATTTCATATCTGTGAATGGTCCTTACAGAATTAGATGTACAAAGGCATGAAGACTTAAGGTAATTCACAGAGAACTGTTTTTAATATTGAGAAATTGGAACCAATCTTAAAAAGCTAATCAATTGGGAGATGGTTAAACCATTATGAAGCATCCATATTAAAGAATTCTACATGGATATTAGAAAATAGATATCTGCAGTTATAGATCTATTTGCATTGGATGATCTAGACTTTATTTTAAAACACTTTGTATGTGTATATATCCACATAAAATAATGTACATGTCCGCAAAAGGAAGATGTGGGCAGAAATGAGGGGAAATTTTCTACATGTTTGTAGCGGTTAACTTTTTTTTTCTTTTACAAAGAACACATGTGTTTTAAAATTTGAAAAGGTAGTAGGAGGTCCCATCCCCTGACTTTTAAAAAAAAATTTTTTTTAACGTTTATTTTGAGACAGAGAGACAGAGCATGAACGGGGGAGGGTCAAAGTGAGAGGGAGACACAGAATCTGAAACAGGCTCCAGGCTCTGAGCTGTCAGCACAGAGCATGATGTGGGGCTCAAACTCACAGACTGCAAGATCATGACCTGAACTGAAGTCGGATGCTTAACCGACTGAGCCACCCAGGCGCCCCCCATCCCCTGACTTTTAAACTACATGGCCCTGGGGTGCCTGGGTGGCTCAGTCGGTTAAGCGTCAGACTTTGGCTCAGGTCATGATCTCACAGTTTGTGAATTCCAGACTAGCATTGGGCTCTGTGCTGACAGCTCAGAGCCTGGAGCCTGCTTCAGATTCTGTGTCTCCCTCTCTCTCTCTGTCCCTTCCCTGCTCACACTCTGTCTTTGTCTCTCTCTCAAAAATAAACCTTAAAAATTTTTGAAAAAAAAATTAAACCACATGGCCTTGAAATAGCCCTCCATAAACATTTCAGATCAAAGTTCTCCCTGGAAGCTTCTGTGGTGGCTGAAAGCAGACCTGCTAAGGACCAGTAGGAGATTCTCCAAAGCTAGAGGCAACATTTTCATCTTGAGCTTGCTAAGCACACCCTGGACTCCAAAGCAGGTAGCCTCTGACCTTGATTATGAATTTCAGGCCATCCCCTTCTGTCTTTTGGGGTCTGGCCTGCCTACCTGTGTTTCATATTCTTCAAAAAATCTTTGGCTTTTTCCAGGTGAAGCTTCAGTGTTTCCTCAAGGCTTTGCTGCCTCAGTTGGTCCAAGAGCTTATCAAGGTGGGCTTCCTGGGCCTGGAAGTCATCCCCAAAATAGAAGAAGTAGATGCGAGTTACCAAAGCTCAGAGAGGGCATGTGAGTGGCATACAGAGACCCTGCCACTGCAGATGCAGGCACCCCAGGGCAAATGCAGGACTTTTTCCTATAAAAAGGGGCACCAAATGTGCCACCACATTTACCTTCAATATTCCAGGCTCTTCTCTCTGCCTATATTCTTCTCTGTCTACATCTCTGGAAACCAGCTCAGATGGGACTCCTCAGGGACCACCTGTCCCTTACACCCACCAGGCCCCGGCAGGCCCCCACTACACCTTCCCACAGTGCCTGCTCCTTGCTCTCCTTGTCACCAACTGTATTTGAAATCAGATGCTGGGTGTGCCCCTCCACTCCCTAGACCTTGTGAAGGCAGGTGGGGTGGGGGCCCAGATCATCTCCTGGGGGCACAGGGTGACTGCTGTAAGTAAATGCCCCACACCCCTGGTCTGTCTGTCTCTTATGCACACTCTCTTACAAACACATTTGGATCCAAGGACCCATCACTAGCCCAGACCTGACTCAGGTATAGATTTCTTCTATGACATCCAGGCCCATGACCAAGGTGAGCCTCGGTTTCTCCATCTGTGCAGGTTTTTTAGCTTGAGGCTTTTACATTTGAGTCTAAGATAAGTTTGGGGTTAATTTTTATTTACGATGTGAAGTAAACATGGTGGGATTTTTTTTTTTTTCATTTTCTTTTTCTGGCTTTGCCTCTGAATGCTGGCTAAGGTTACAGGCCACCAAACAGAGTCATCTGGGCGTTGACAACCTGGGTGTGGCCCTTTCCTCATTCCCTGCAGGGGCTCCCCTGGGCGCCAGGAGCCACACCTGTTCCTCCAGGATGTGCTTCTGCCGCTGCTGTTCCATCCTCTTCTCCAGCTCTAGCTCCTGTTCGGACAGCGTGCTCTGATGTGCCTCCCACAGCCTCACGGCCTCTTGGAAGTAGCTGAGGAGATCCGAGCTCTGACATTCTGTCTGCTTGGCCAGGTCCTTGAAGGATTTCTGCAGGGGCAGAACCCAGAGAAGGGGCCCAGGGTGGGGAGAAGGCCCTTCCTCATGGGGCTCCCTCACCAGCCAGTGGAGGTCCCACGTCGCCAAGGGCTGGCTGTCACTGCCTGGGCACCATCCTTCAGGGTCATCTTCCTGGATCCTACATTGGCTCATGGCCCTCCCTCCTCTAGGACAGCTTCTGGTCTGCCCAAAGCCAAGCCTTCAGTTTGGCTGACCCCGAAGTCCCATCTCTAGACCTGTCCCATGCCCACCGAAGTCCCTCATGGGAACAAGGAGAAATTTCAGACCTAGAAGAAAGAAGAAGCCATCCTAGACACCAGCTTGGGCCCTTGGGTGGGCCACACCCATCTCAGCCTGGGAATCTTTCCTTCTTTGGAGTTCCTTGACTCTCAGCATCTGAGCCAACCACCACACTTTGCTATTAAATCCTCACCTCTCCCCATTTTATAAATGTATTTTAGGCATTCATTGGGGCCAGGGGTCAGCAAACAGCCTGTGAACTGAATTTGGCCTTCGGTCTATTTTTGTTTGGCCCTGAGAGCTATGCATAGATTTTACATTTCTTAGCTGCAAAAAAAAAAAAAAAAAAAAAAAAAAAAAAATCAAAAGAAGATATTTACTAATGTGAAAATTATATGAAATTCAAATTTCAATGTCCACAAATAAATAAAACTTTACTGAAACACAGCCACACCCGTTCGTTTCTGCACGGCCCCTGGCTGCTTTTGGGTGACAGCAGCAGAGCGAGAATTTGTTACAGAGACCTGACTGGCTCACAGAGAACTGAAATATTTACTGTGTGGCCCTTGCAGAAAACGTTTGCTCACCCAGCTCCAGACTCTAAGCCTCTTGGAGGCGGGGGCTTATTACTGCTCGT
Source organism: Acinonyx jubatus (assembly GCF_027475565.1). Classification (NCBI taxonomy): domain Eukaryota; kingdom Metazoa; phylum Chordata; class Mammalia; order Carnivora; family Felidae; genus Acinonyx; species Acinonyx jubatus. The sequence continues at coordinate 34,069,029 of NC_069391.1, forward strand.
GGCCCTTCAGCGCCCAGACTCAGCAGGGGCTCCAAGGAGCACTCGCTACCTGAGTCCTGTGCAGCACGCGTGTCAGAGGGCAGCTGGGGTGTCGAGGATGAGCCTGGAGCGCCAAAGGGGCTGGCTGTGCAAAGGGGGATGGACTCACTAGTGACAGGAAAGTTGAAGGCCCCCGGACTCCTGGTCTTCTCACAGCCTGGCACTCCGGGTGACGCCCCCTCCCCGCTCCCCAGCCGTGTGGGTCCCCAGCTACGCACGTCCAAGAGCTCCAGCTCCTCTTCCACCTTGCTCTGGAATACTCCCACCATCTGGAAGAAGTATGGGCTCACCAGGCTCTCTGCCTCCTCCTCAGTGAAGGCTTTCCAGTCCAGCAGCTGCTTCTGGAGGGGAGCAAGGCCAAGCCTGGCTTAGGACCAGTGGGGGCTTGACCTCAGTGCCTGGCCCTGCTCCCCGAGGGCTGCCTCTCACCCAGCCTCAGGGGAGACCCTCACAGTGGGGGAGATGGTCCATCTTTACTGTCCGCCCACCAAGGCCAAGTGCTGTGTGCCGTCCCTGTTGTCTCACTGAGTCCCCTGAAGGTGTTCCAATTAGCCCCATTTCACAGATGAGGAAACCGAGGCTCAGAGAAGTGAAGGAACTTGCTGGAGGCCACACCTCTGGCAAGGGGTGGGGCCGGGATCTGAACTCAGAACCGACCTACCATAGACTCTACAGGTATAATCAGGCCTCAGTGTTGCTGCACGTCAGACCCGGCTCCTATTTCCTAAAACTGAATTGTGTCAACTGGCAAGCAGGCTCTTCATATTAATAAAGCCTTGTTTTTTGCACAAAATCTACTATAAACCAATCTCCCCCAAAATGAAAACTTGTCCATAGTTGTATACTTCCGATGCTGCTGAATAGGAGTAACCAAGTGCCCTTTCTCTGTCAAGTCTAATACGCTCCTGGGGTGTGTGCTGACTTCAGCTTATCCCCTGCTGTGCCCGACCAAGGAAGGGAGGATGGGCACAAGGGTCAGCACCCAGGACTAAGGGCCACTGGGCTCCTGGGAGGTCCCAGGCAGCAGGGGGATGGGAGGAGGCTGTCAGGGTCATGGTCCTGGGAAGGTTCTCCTAGGGCAATGGTTTCCCTCCCTTCTCTCCCTCCAGGCTTTACTTCTGAGGTTTGGCGCCCTGATAAAGCTGACTGAGAGGCATGTGGCTGCCCCGAAGCCCACAGAGCAAATGGGCAGCCCTTGGGCCCTTTGTAGACTTGGTCTTCTCATCGCCAGATAGGGCCGGGGACACCCACCCTGCAGGAGCTTGTAGGATTCAACGTGAGTGTCAGCCCACAGGGGTGCAGCACCGCCCCACATGGCACTGTAAAGCACTCTGCCCCCTGTGAATTCAGCTCACCTCCGAGTCTTGGTGGCAGAACAAAAGCTCTACAGACTCAGGAGGGGTGAAGTAGCAGGAACTTGTTGGAGCCAGGATGCAGGGAGGGGGCATATCGACAAAACATCTCCCTGCACCCCAGAAAACCAGGCATTGTAATCGAAGCGGTTTGTGAGTGAACTCGGTAACAGAGGCAGGCGGGGTGGACCGAAGGGCTGGGTGTGACAGCAGTGGTGGCGCTACTTATAAAAAGTGAAGCCCTGGAAATAACCTCCCCCCCATACGACCTCCACTGAATAAATAATGTCAAGTGCTGTAAGTGGTACAGATGGTCAAGGTTGAAGTCTGACATGATCAGAGAGTGTACAACTTCATCCGTGGGGTCAGGGAAGTCTTCCTGCAGGAGGTCATGCCGGGCTATACCTTGAGCGATGGGTGGGAATAACTGGGGGTGGGGGGTCCGGGCAGGGGGATACCCAGAGGCCATTGAGGGCCTGGGGCACACGAGGAGGAAAAGCAGGGGATCCAGGCTGGAGAGGGGCAGGGGCGGGCCAGGAAGGGCACCCACCTTGCACTCCTGCACGCGGGCCAGGCACTCCTGCCAGGTCTTCTCGTACTGCAGGCGGATCTGCATCACGCAGCCCATGTGGTAGGCATCTCCATGGGCAGAAACAAAACATGTCAGCTGCTCTTCCAGAAGGAAGAGGGGAGATTAGAGTTTCCCCTTTGCAAGGGAGGCAGTGTCTCCCTTTAGCGAAGATAACTGAGGTGAGATCATTGGCCCAGAGGCTGGAATCTCCTTCCTTACAAAGTCCCAGACAGCCCAAGATAAGGACCTCAAATGAGTTGTCTTTATCTGTTCTGAATCCATTCTAACCCTCATTCTTGACTCTGTTTCAAGGCTAATAAAACCCTTTTCAGATGGCTGTACCAAATCATAAAACAAGGGTGCAAACTAATCAGAGTTTACAGATCGTGTCTGTGGTTAATTCTTTAAGTGAACAGACTAGCAGAACACTCAGATGCTGACTGATTGATTTTCTCTCCTACGCTTCTACTGCTTCCCACTTTACAATCAACTCAGCACAACTCTTGGTATCGAAGATAAGCAGCTGATGTTTAACGTTGCTGGCCGTTCTAGAAACTGAAAGACAGCACAAAGATGCTGCGGTGGTTGGTCTTTGACAAGGGCTGAGGAAGAGGATGGGGCGGAGGGAAGCTGGGGGTAGATTTAGGACCCCAGGGAGGGCAGACATGCGGTGGAACTGTGAGGAGAGGCTCTGAAGCTGGTTCCTCCATCCCCAGGGCAGCTTCCTAGGCCGGCACATCCTCGCCCTGATCTGTGCTTCCACACTCCTGTACCACACTGACCTCTTCCCGCTCTGACCTCATCGTCTCCAGCTCAGAACTCTGCCCTGGGTTCCCACTCCCTCAGGACGAAGCCCAGCCTCCCACACAAGGTCACGTGGCCAGCACAGTCTGGCCCCTTGGCATGTTCCCACCTCACCTGCCATGTTCTCCTTTCCCCCAAAGCCCCAGCTCTGTCTTGCCCCTGAGCCTCCTCATGTGTGCTATTCTTCCTTCCTGGAAAGCTCTCCCCAGCCCTGGGCTTGGCTGACTCTAACTTGCCTTGCAGTTCTTGACCGGATGATCGCTTCCTTGGCAAGATCTTATATGACCCTTAACCAAGCTGTGACCCCAGAAATACGCTGGTCACCTGTCTGCTCTGCTGTCACATCCTGCGTGGTCTGACTTCTGCTCTGGACTGGAAACACCCAAGGGGTGATCCATCCTGTTGGTTACCAGGGCCCAGCACCATGTCCATCCGTAGGAGGTGCCTGATAAATGGCAGCCATTGCTATCATCTAGGGTCTTGGGACACTTACCCTCAGCATTGTAAGTATATCTTTGCAATCCTTTTTTTTTTTTTTTAATGTTTTTATTTTTGAGACAGAGAGAGACACAGCATGAGCAGGGGAGGGGCAGAGAGAAAGGGAGACGCAGAATCCAAAGCAGGCTCCAGGCTCTGAGCTGTCAGCACAGAGCCTGATGTGGGGCTCAAACCCAAAGACTGTGAGATCGTGACCTGAGCCGAAGTCGGACGCTCAACCGACTGAGCCACCCAGGTGCCCCTACCTTTGCAATTCTAAACCTGAGAGCCCTGGGAGCAATGGTGGGTACTATTAACCAAAGTACCCAGGTCAAGTGCAGGTGTGACACTTCATCAGCTGTGTGACTGTGGGCGGGATACTTCACCTCTCTGAGTCCTTCTCTATCACAGGGGGACAATGACACCACTGACCTTACCAGTTGCTGTCAGCCCCAAAGGAGATGGAAATATCATATATCTTCTAAAGCAAGGCTTGACAAACTTTTTCTATAAAGAGCTAGATAGTAGATATTGCCGGCTTTGCCAGCCATAACGTTTGTGTTGCAACTACTTGTTTCTGCTATTGTAGAGCAGAAGTGGCCAGACACAATATATAAGCAAAGGAGATCAGCTGTGCTCCAGTGAAACTTATTTGCAGACAAGCAGGGACCCATGGGTAGGAGTTTGAGGGCCTTTGATATAGAACATTTTTAAATATTACCATTTACTATTGAACACTCTCCATGTAAGCCAGGCATAGAACTACAACTGCACTGCAGGCTGTAATTCTCATAGCAACTCCACAAGGTAGGTACCTTGATTATTCCTCTTGAGATCCCTATGTTATACAGGAGCAGTTTAAAGCCAAGAGACACCATGACTCCCCCAAGGTCACAGAGCTGGGACAACACAGAGCTGGGGGTAAAACCCACATCTCTCTGACTGCAAGAACACATGTTTGGCGTCTCACATGCTTAGGATCTGACCCCCAAGCTGTCCTCACAGGAGGCCATTGGAGCCATTGCTCTGACTCCTTGCTGGGGTCAAGGTTCAGGGGTCAGAGTGTGTGGCTGGTGTGGCTGCCAGCTGGGCAGTGACCAGGAAGCTGTGGGAGGGAGGAAGAGGGCTCCACCAGGCAAGGTTTCAGAGATCCTACATGAACTCCCAGAGTTCATTCTTCCATCTACATTCCCTCCTTCCTCCAGGGGGACTTGCCCTCACCCCTGAATTCATGATAGACTCTCACAGAAATGATTGGCTACTACTTGAACAGAGTTCTGAAGAGACCCGAGTGGAATCCCACAAACCTCACTCACCAAGGTGCTTATTTAGGGAGTTGAGAGAAGAATGCCATTCAGTCAGCTGAGCTTTGCTGTAATTGGGGGGCAGAAGGTCACTGGGGAAGGAAGATATGACAAGTAAGCCACGCTTGGGTAAAATGTTCACTTACCAGAATTGGTAGCATCTTCAAAGAATGTAGCCCCAGAGTAGTATCTATATAAATACTGAAGAAACAAATGATGTGCTGGGGATTCCTGATGCCAAAAAATATCACTCATAAAAGGTCTCTTTTAATATCAACAAGTCTGTTATTTAGAAAATCAAATTGAATTTTCCTAATGGGAAAAAAACCAAACAATTCACATCACTTGACAAAGAAAGGAAGTCTACGTCTAGGAATAGAATCCAAGATAACGATATGAAATGCACACAAAGTTTATGCATTAAGAGAGTTGCTTAACAGTACTGTTTATAAGCACTCAAAAAATCATAAATAAATTTCATATCCAACAATAGGGATCTAAGTAAAGTACAGTGAATTCTCTTCTGAAGTCATTAAAAATAGTGTTGCAGGGGGGCTTCTGGGTGGCTCAGTCAGTTGAGTGGCCAACTTCAGCTCAGGTCATGATCTCAGGGTTTATGAGTCTGAGCCCCACATCAGGCTCTGTGCTGTCAACCTGTCAGCCAGAGCAGAGGCTCCTTGGGATCCTCTGTCCCCCTCTCTCTGCGCCTCCCCCACTTGTGCTCTCCCCAAAATAAATAAATATATTTTAAAAAATACTGTGGTAGGGGCACCTGGGAGGCTCACTCAGTTAAGCTTCCAACTCTTGATTTCTGCTCAGGTCATGATCTCAGGAAGGGTGAGATCTAGCCCTGCACTGGGGCTTTGCACTGACGGTGCAGAGCCTGTTTGAGATTCTCTCTCTCTTCCCCTCTGCCCTACCCCCCAAAACCCCGTCTGCCCCTCCCCTCTGGCTTGCTTGCCTTCACTCTCTCAAAGAAAAAAAAATAGTGTGGCAGACTGAAAGATGGACAATATCATTAGCTCCTCCCATCAGTCTATTTCTCCACCCCTGGGGCTGGGCTTGGCCCCGTGATTTGCTTTGGCCAATGAGACATTAGCAAACAAGTGGAGGCAGAGTTGGAAAGGCTTGGGTATTTGCCTTGCCCTCTCCTGTTACAGGCAGACTCTGCCACCACCACCAGGCCTCCCAGCTGGGATTAGCCTCCTGGAGACTGAGAGAGCAAGTGGAAAGAACCTCAGCTGCTCCAGCCTAGGCTCCAGATGCAGGAGTGAGGCCACTCTAGACCATCCAGGCCCAGCCAAGCCAGCGCAGACCAGGGGGAACACCCTGTGGGAAACAGCCCGCAGAATAGCGAGAAACAAGAAATTCTGGTTGTTTTAAGCCACTAAATTTTGGGTGGTGTTTAACGGTGTGGAAAGATGTGTATGGCTAGGAGGACTATATAATTTATTGCCAAACCAGGACATTTTTGACAATGGAGAGGGATTCTACTAATGATTATACTAGCACAAGACATGTAACCCAGGATGGTCTTAGGCACCCTACTTATTCATGGTGGGACAGTAAAGAGCAAAAGATAGCTACAAGAGTGTGCACGGCATCGTCTCAAAGCTAAACATTATACTGAATGCAGTATTATATGCTGGGTGGGGTTCTGGAATAGAAAAAGGACAATGGTAGAAAAACTGGTGTATTCTGAAAAAGACTGGTGTTTAGTTAATGGGAATGCATCGAAGTTATCAACGGGAATTCTCCCAGGACTTTGGAAAATTCTCACAGGGGCCCTGGGAATCTTATCAAGACTCCCCAGCCCTGGGCCACCACTGCCCACAAGCCTGCAGAGGTTCCGTGCATGAGCAGAGAAGCAAGGATTCCTACAAGGTCTGGGGCCCTGGGGTTTCAGAAGTAAGGCCTGGAGCTATGGGTCAGGATGGGGTATGGAATCCCATATGAGGCAGTTCCCTGGGTTGGATTAGAAGTCTCCCTGGCTGCTTGACAGGTCAGGAAGGCATAGGTGGGTATCTACACAGTGTGCTTTGTGGGTGTTATCAAGACCTCCTCGCGCAAACAAACCACAAACCCAAACCTTCGCTCTAGACACTCGCTGGAATTCTATGATCAAGGCTTTGCAACTTTAAGTTGTACGTTCCAGCCTGTGTTTGTAGTATACACCTCCAGACACAAATTGTGTCTTCACCCCTTTCTATACTCCCTGTGAAGGAGCTGCTGGGTCGCGTATCTGCACACCCTTGCCTCTGATTTCATAGAGTAGCCTCCAACTTCCTCAGGTCAGGTTGAGTCACACACCAGCTCCATGCTCTGCCTGCAGATGCTGCCATTTTATAGTGTTTCCCAGTGGTGTCCAGAAGCACCAGGGAATACATTTTTCTCTGTGTCTTTGGCCCTGTCTCTCCCTTCCATTCAGGCAGGTAGCCAGCCAGCGCCATGTTCACAGTCTGTCAGAGATATGGTGGTGCAGAAAAGACAGCAGCCTAGAAATCTTTCTGGACTTTGTTCTCAAAGACTAAGTTCTGGGGAGAGCCTAGAGCACTGATGATGGAAGCCTGAGCTGGAGTGGGCCGAGAGCCCTGCAGGGGGAGATGCGCTGGCAGCTGAGAGCTGAGGACCAGGGTTCTCTCCTCACCCAACAGAAGGGGGCTGGAGGCAGGGGTGGACAGAGAGGATGGCAGGTGCCTGGCAGTGGCAGCCTGGGTCCTGCTTCCTGGTGGAAGACTGTGGGGGCAGCTGCCAAGACCCAGGTCCCCGGAGGGAAACACTGCCTGGGCATGAGGACATTCGGGCTCAGGGTAGCCTCCTCAAGAGTCTCGCATCCAGCTGTCTGGAAAGGGCAGCAGTTGCCCTCAGGCATGTGGGTGGATCAAATATAGAGGAACAGACTCTATCACCAGGCCTGCATTGGATGGGGTTTCATAGTTCCCCTCCATGGACAGGACCCCAAGAAAAACGGAGTTTTGCCCAGTTCAGGGACTCAGAGTCAGCAATAAATATAGAGTGGGGCACCTGGTGGCTCAGTAGGTTAAGCGTCTGACTCGGTTTAGGCTCAGGTCATGATCTCACGGTTCGTGAGTTCGAGCCCTGCATCGGTCTTTGCAATGATGGTGCTGAGCCTGCTTGGGATTCTTTCTCTCTCCCTCTCCCTCTGCCCCTCCCCTGCTCGTCCTCTCTGTCTCTCTCTTTCTGATAAACAAATAAACTTAAAAAAATTTAAATTAATATAGAGTTACAGGAAACAAGAAAAGCGATTTACTTTATGTTGAGATTTTTATTCACCTTGTTAATTTTACACCTGCACGAAAATGTGTCTGCCCTGGAGGAGACTGTGTGAGGTTCTAATTGTCACTGATACTTAGGAGAACTTAGGTTCTGTGGTGGGGAGACAAGAGGGTAACCCAGGGTTACCAGGGTTAGGGGTAGGAGGGCCCAAGTTTCACAGGAAAAGGAGGAGCATTTCCCAGCATGTGAAGTGTCTCCACTTGCAGAACCACACATGCTCCATCACTTTACTGAGGGTGGATGCTATAGGACCCCCACATAGTGGGCTTCCAAGGTCTAGAACATTCACTGTGCCCCTCACCAAACAGCTTATTAAGGATCAGAACTGAGTGGGCCTCTACACATCCACAGCCTCTAACAGGTTCCCTGTCTGATGGCAACAGCCTCCTCACTGACCTCCAAGTTTCAGCCTCAGACCCTCCAACTCACCCCCGAAACCGCAGGGCTGTTGGAGACACTCTGCTCCCCACCAGATCTTAGAAAAAAATCCAACCCCTTAACCTGGCCCCTCCTCCCCCACTAACACCCCACCCCCTTTGCCATTGCCTCCTTCCATGTTTCTTGGCACAGTCACACTAAACTTCTTTCCCCAGCAAATGTGTCATGTTCTTTGTCACCACTGGGGCTGGAATGCCCCAGAACAAAGGCCCAGCCAGCCAGCGCAGGACCAGAGAACAAGGAGATGGCCAGGCCTGGAGGATGCCCCAAGAGAAGGGTCAAGGCTGAGGACTGTGACTGCCTCCCCCATGGACCCCCAAAGGCACCCCTCCCCAGGGACCCCTCTCATTGTACCAGATGGTGCAGAGATGCTCCAGCCGCTTTTGCTGCAGGGCTTTCTGGTTCTTCAGCATGCTCTCTATCTCCTTCTTCACATCTGGAGGAGCCCGGATCCTCTCACTGGCCATGAACTCACTGGGTGTCCAGACACGTTGGCACCATGGAGAGGAGGAGCAGGGTGGGGGGGTGGGAAAGAGGGGACGAGGCCCATGGTAAGAACATTCACAATCTAAGCACCCTTACACCACTTCAGCCCCTCCCTCCCCATTGTAGGCCTCTGGGGCAATGATGAGAGGGGGGATCGAAGAGCCAGGGGGCCACCAGCGAGACTCTGGAGTTAAGAGCATGGGACCACTGGGCACAGATCCGGGTGTGGGTCCCGACTGTGGCCAGCCAGCTCTGTGACCTTGGGCAAGTCAGTCCCTTCCTCGGAATCTGTTTCCTCTTCTGTAACGGAGCTAATGAGAATACCTTCCACAGTAGGACCCAGTCAGCAAAGCCCTTAGCACCATGCCTGACTCAAGGGAACTGCCCAGTAAATGCCAGCTCCTGCCATCACTGTGGATGATTACTGACATTTGTAACTTCCAGGCCCAGACCCAGACCAGTCACTTTCCATAGAGCACCTTGCTGAACATCACTGAAACCCTGTCACTGGCGCATCATCATGCCTGTCTGCATAAGGAGAGAAAGGCTCCAAAATGTTCAAGTGCTTGATCAAGGTCACAGGGAAAGTACAGGTGGAGCCAGGTCTCAGTACGCTTTTCTTTCACCCGGGGTGTCAGACTCCGGTGTTCTCCATCTGGAAATCCAGGTGTACAGATGGCCTCCCATCCCCAGACCCACAGCACAGACAGACAGACAGACATTCTTTGGCATCCTCAAACGTCTTGAACTGACAAGCAAAAGAAAGCCTTGTTTGTTGGCCAAAAGCTGCAGGATCCTTGTGTCGGTATTAACAGAAGTGCCACCTGGCAGAGGAAGCAGGGAGATGAGCCCTCTCTTCACCCCTGCTCCCATGGGGACCAAAGCCTGAGGGACCGCCATTCGTCTTGGCCCAGTAACACAGGGTTCTGAGTAACAGTCGAATGGAAATTGGGCAGATAATCAGATGGGTGTTTTCAAACAATTTGTACTGTGATAATTCAGAAAATGCTTATGCGATAACATTTATGAAGAAAATAAGACAGAAAGTGACATATACAGTATGGGTCTAAAGAAGCCTGGGAAGAAATACACCAAAATATCAGCTGTGCTTCTCACTGTGGTGAGAAATTAGTAATGATTTTTAATTTCTTTTTTATACTTTTATCTACTTTAACTTTTAAAAAAGAAAAGAGCACATATTTTTACCCCCAGAAGAACGGGAGTGTTTTGGAGCGAGGACAGAAAGGAGGGTGAGGACCACCGGCTTGCTGGGCCGGCCTTCCAGGTGGGCTGGGGGGAGGCTGCGGGAAGTGTGGGTGGACACGGACCTGAAACTCTGCACCAGGGCCTGCTTCTTGAGAACCTTCCAGGTGTCCACCAGGCCCTTCCAGCGGCGATGGCCCTCGAGCTCCTGCTGCAGCGTGGCCTCCATCAGGTTGACAAACAGCTGGGCGATGGCCCTCCGGTTGCCCAGGAGGGCCTGGTTTATGACCTGTGGTACAGGTGGGCAGGCTCTACATGAGGTGGGGGCGCTCCAAGGTCAGAACAAGGTTCAGCTGGAGACGGACAGGGGGAGGCTGCAGAGGGGCCAGGTGAGGTGCCGGCAGAGGGCCTGGGGCCCAGTGGGCCTGAGTAGGGCAGTGGCAGCATCTGAGGGGCACTGAGGAGTCACTGGGCACTCACGGAAGTTGCCTGGGGCTGAACAGCCGTGGACTGTGACAGGGGTCTTTCCTGAAGACTCACCTATGAACCTTGACTTAAGCATGTGCCTTCAACCCAGCCCCAAGACCGTATCAGATTGTTAAAGAAGCTGATTTTAGCTCACTGGAGATACGTACTCCAGTGGGTTCTTAGTGTTTAGCTGTTTTCTTTCCTTTTCTTTAAATGAATTTGTTCCAAAAGCAGAGTGCTCATGCCATCAGGGACCAGTCAGTCATCTACGGTTGTGATGAGAACGAAGACCCAATTACCAAATGAGACCAGGGCTAGAACATTCTTCTGCAGTCCTCCCAGTGATCCTCACCGGGCATCCTTGGCATGGCAGTGGGGACAATTCTTCATGGTGTGGTACTGTTCTGCTTTTAGTAGCCTGCCCCTCTCAATGAGAGCAGTCTCTCCCATGCCCCCAGGGAGTGGAAGAGCCAAATGTCTCCAGAATTCCCCAAAGCTCTCGGGGCACCGCCCTGGAGCAAGGGTGGGAACCTGCCAAGCTCAGGCGGTAGACATTCCAGTAACAATTTTCGCTGGAACCTGAGGTTTATTGCTGGCTCTACTTCCTAGCTGGTGGTGGGGGGAGAGGGGGACTGGCAGGTATTTCCTAAACCTCCAATTCTTCAGCCACAAGGCGAAGATAATGCTACTGGCAGCACAGGGATTCTGCGAAATTAAATGAGATAAATGCACATAGAGTAAGTAGCAAGTGCCTGTTGTTGTAATGAGTAAAATAAGCATATGGACGCCAGACATTGAAACATCCCCGGGATACTGCTCTGACCCCACCTAAGGGATCAAATGGATAAAAGTTAGGAACTCTTGCTTCTTTCAAATGACAGTGGCTACTGCTGAGACCTCTTTTGTCACCCCCTACCCCCAACGGGTACTGGTTTAAGTATCGTTACCCCTGTTTTATGGGCAGGGAGTTCCAAGTGCAGGAGCAGAGTTAGTTTGGGAGCTTGTGTGTCTGGGCAGTGGAGAGGGAGGTCTGTGCTCACTCCCTGTCTGTGCTTCATCCAGGACTCCAAGATGTGGACCCGAACAGGAGCCCATCTGTGATTCTGAGTGCTGGGTTCCTTTCACCCCGTGTAGTGCCGGGAGGCCTCCACAAGCCCGGCTTTCTGCACAGGCCCTAGAAGCCCATGCAAGCAAAATGTGCTTCTGAGTAGCCAAAGGAAGCAACAACATGGATGGGCCTAGAGGGTATAATGCGAAGTGAAATAAGTCTGACAAAGAAAGACAAATATCGTATGATTTCACTCATCTGTTGAATTTAAGAGACAAACAAAGAAAAAAAAGAGACAAACAAAAAACCAGACTCTTAACTGCAGACAACTGATGGTTGCCGGAGGGGAGGGGGGTGAGGGGGATGGGTGAAACAGGTGAAAGGGATTAAGGGTACACTTGTCATGATGAGCACTGAGTAATGCACAGAATTGTTGAATCGCTGTACTGTGCACCTGAAACTAATATAACACTGCATGTTAATTATATTTGAAGAAAATACATACACACACAAACATCCGTACATAGTGTCTTTTCACATGGCAGAGGAGTCGGGCTTAACTCTGACTTTGGAAATATTATGAGCAACCTTGAATTTCTTGTTTTCTACACCCAAAGAAAGCAGCTGGGCGAGGGTGGGGTGTGGACAGGGAAGCAGTGGGGACAGAGACCGGAGACAGGCCTGGTTCGGCACTAGACGCTGATGGCCAGCAAGAAGGCAGACAAGCACCACTAGGAAAACAAACGGAGCAGGCTGGGGTCACCTGTGAGGGCACAAACCACTCTGAGACCAGGACAGCTCCACCATCCAGCACCTATTGCATTGCACATGGTGGCTGAGACACGGCCCAGTAGGTGCTCGTAAAACCGTCAGTGCTGAAACCAGTGCTGCTGTGTTAGGTAATTGGGATTAAGACAGCAGGGATGTAGGACACGCGCTTTAGAGAGACTTCTACCAAAAATACTTAACAAAAACTCTCGTTCTGAACCCAAGCGACTAACCCGAGTTAGTTGGAAATGTGACACATGAGAAGCCCATCGGTCCTGAGACACCAGGTTCTGGGGCATCCTCAGGTCCCGCCCCTTCTGTGGGCTGATCCCCTGCACATGAAAACCACTCACCATGGCTTCCTTATTTATCAGCGTGTACACGTCGGGCTGCATGAGATAGGAAGTTTTCTCTATGATTTCCACATATTTCTTCAACACGCTTCTGAGCTAGAAACAACAAGGTGTCATTGTTAATGACTTTCTTTTCCTGGAGACCTGCAAGCAAAGAGACGATGCCTCACAAACCCCACAGGTGAAAATCACCAAGAGCCCATTCGCAGGCCAACTCACTTTATCTGCCCGAGAGAACTCGGTCGAGGTCAGTGTCTCATCCAGCTCCTTAATCCCCTGCTTCTGGAACTGGAACTTCTCAGCCACCTGATCCCACAGCTCCATCAGGGTCTATACCAAGAAGCTGGGGTCAGGCTGGGAGGACAGATGGCAGGGAGGGAAGGAGTGGGACCCTGGTGGGGCAAGCCCAGCCACAGGGAAGCCCTACTTGGATGGTGTAGTCTTCAAGGTTGATATCGCTTTCCACCTTTTTGAAGAGTTGGTCGATTTCCTCATCAGACGCTGCCAGCTTTTTTAAAAGAAGTGCTCCTGGCTCTAAGATGAGAGGTTCCATTTCCTACAACAGGCCAGTAGGGCAATGCCTGTGGTCTCAACACCACCAGGGCAGGGGGAGCCCGTCCCTTTCCCCAGTTCTCTGCCCTGTGGTGGGAAAGTGCTAGCTGTGGTCCTGCCTCAAAACTAATAATCATTACCTAGACCTAAGGAGCTAGGATTTACTATTCACAGCCAGAGCACAAGGGCAGGCACCATTTATCTGGGCATGTGCCATGTGCTGGACACTCTGCTCTAGGCTAAGCCCTTGTCCTCAGACTCACTTGGTCCTCACCACAGCCTGTGAAGTAGGTACTGACATCAGGCGTGGCCCATGGTTGGGGCTCAACAAACATCCATTAAAGAAGTGGCTAGTGAAAGGATTCCAAGTTTACTTCAGATAAGGAAACTGAGGCTCAGTTATGTTGTATGACCAAAGCCACAGAGTCATGGACAAAAGTAGGGCTCATATACAGTTGGGACAGATGAGTAAAGCAACGACTGGCTGGGGGAGCTTCTTGGTGCTTTGGGTACAGAGCCAGCTGCATGAATCCAAGGGAATGACAGAAGTCAGAGAAGACATGGGGAGAGAGTGGTGAGTGCAGTCCAGGCTCAGAGAAGAAGGGCAAAGAAGGGCCTCATTTAGGGAATATTCTGGGTACCAGGGTGGTTAGAGATGGAATGTCTCTGGAGAGGAACAGAGAGCTAAGTGAGGGTGGTACCAAAAGGCCAGATAGCATGAGGGGTGGGAAGCCAGAGGGCCAGGCCCTTTGGGCCCTCATTAGTAGGACTGCGTAGGGAGATCATGGGCTGGGCTTTGGCATCAGCCCTGGAGTCCAGTTCCCAGCTGGCCCCTTATGTGCCAAATCAGGCAAGACTTTGTGAGCCTAAACTGTAAAGTGGGAGAAACAGTGGTACCCGACTTAGAGAGCTGTGCTCATAACGAGCACTCATCATGAGCCACTCAAGCTGGCTACTCTGATTTCATCCACACCACTGGTGAGCCACTCAGGGCCTCTGAGCTGGGCGGGAAGGGAGGGTGGGTGCAGTGACAAGCCTGCCTTGAGAATGGCCCCAGAACAGAAGGGGAGAGAGGGAGGAGTCTTACCATCCCAATCTGAGCAATCTCCTCCTTAAAACTCCCCAGAGCACTCTCGTAGCCCTGCCTCTTGGAGTCTCTGTCCAGGGTGGTTGTGCTGATCCTCTCTGGAACTGGGGGAGAACAACAGAGGTGAGGAGGCTGCCCTCAGAGCGCCAAAGCAAGGGGAGGGCTCCCAGGAAAAGGCAGCAAGGCAGAAAGTGCCTTGGTTCAGGAGATGGACCCCCAAACCAGGCCACAGTGTCAGAGGCTTAAGGAAAAAGAGAAAAAACAAAGGTGATCTGTAAGTGCTATAAGGAATGAAGTCTCACATACACAGTTAAATGCCAGAAAAAGTTTCCAAATGGTAGGTACAGAATGGGACCATTTATGTTTTTTTTTTAAGTTAATAGAAGCAAATACATATACAGATAAGAATAACCAACACTTATATAGCACTTATTATGCACCAGGCATCGTTCTAACTCAATTACCACTCCTGAAGAGGCCAAGAGGCAGGTTCTATTTTTTCAGCCCCATTTTACAAGTGAGGACACTCAGGCATGGGGGTTAAAGAACAAACACAGCAGTGGCTGAGCAGGGGTTTGGACATGAGCCATCTGCTCTAGAGTCTGCATTCCCGTCCTGTGCTCTGCGGTACCCTGAATCTGGACACCATGTGATTTCATGGTGGGGAACATTCCTGGGAAGAGAAGCAGTGCTATCACGAAGGGAGAGTTTTTCCTTTCTGTTTATCTCCTTCCTTTGCTTTTCCACAGTGAGCCTGACTGGCTCAGTGGTAGATAGCACATGTGACTCCCAATCTCAGGGTTGTAAGTTCAAACCCCATGTTGGGTGCAGAGATTACTTACGGTGAGCATGTATCTTTTTTTTTTTTAATCATAAAGGAAAAGAACCTTCCTCTATAGTATGAAGGAAGACAATGCAGATTGAAATGCTCTTGTGAAATTGCAATAAAGCAAGGAATATCCTTTACCAACTGACTTTCATCAGTAAATGCTGACTGCGCAGAGCCCCCTGCTCCCTCCCCAGCTCCCTGCACTGAGGAGAAGGTCCAGAGGAGCAGGCTCAAGGGAGAAGCCAAGGGGAGAAAGCCAGCCCTGCCCTCATAGCTGAACAGAGACTCACCTATGGTGTCCATGAGGCCCCGGACCTCTCTGGCTTCAATGATGCTCTCACTTTCTTCAGCTTTTTTCTTCTTGATTATTTCCTTTTCCCTGAGGCACAAGTAGAGGAAACAATAACTCCCAGCCCCCTCCCCTACCCCAGGGCAGCTCTGGCACAGAAGGGAGTCTTCAGAGAGACCTCACATATTGGTGATAAGGCCCACCCCATTCCAGAGAGCCCCGAGGCTATACCAGACTCCCAACAGACGCTGCCTGGGTATCTGCTGCCAGTAGGCACCATGGTCCCTAGACAAGAAATCAGGGTCTGCTTCTGTTCTGGCTGCAAACCAAGTGTGGGTAGTAGGCAAGAGCCATTTCCACATGGGGAAACTGAGGACAGTAGGGCATGATCAGCCTGGGAAAGCCAGGCCAGTGCTGAGTATTCAGGATTTGCTCCTTCAGCAACTCATCATCCTATGAGGCAGTCACAATAACCCCCTTGACAGGGATGAGGGGAGGGCGCTTAGAGAAGTGATTATACAAAGCAGAGCTGAGACTCCCTGACCCACGTGGGTCATGCCAAGGTCCATGGTCCTTGGGGTTTAGGTGTGGGAGGAGAAAGCTGAGACCCCAGAACAAGCTATCTCAGCAGGGAGGACCAGGGTGAGTGAGAATGACCTTAGCTTTGGAATAAAAATCTCTGAACGCACTGTCCATAGGACAAGCACCACAGAAATGCAACAGGTCTCAATGACACCTGCCATTCCTCCAGGCCTCCACATGTGCAGCGCTTTCTAGTCATTTCTCATCCAATCCTCACTGCACACCTACCAGCAAGGAAGACTTCAGGGCCTAGACTGACCCTCCAGAGGTGGGTCTTTCAGTCTTGTCAATCAGGTGCCCGTGGACTAAGGTGGTTCTTTGGGAACCTGGGTGCTCTGACTACTGAGCTAATGGCTCTGGCTCCTCAGGCACTTGACCCGAAGACTTGGGTCTACACTAGTGCTGATCTATCCCTACCTTAGGCTCCTCTTCTGCTCACCCAGAGGCCCTGCCCTGGGTGAATGAACACACAGGTTCACTGGCTTTGGCTGGCTGAACTTTCAAGAAGGGAACAAGGGACTTCAGAGAGACGCCAATGCTGAGTTAGTGACCCCAGTCATTTTGAGGGTGGCAGAGCCTGGCAGGTTACAAACACATCTTTCTCCCTGTCACAGGCCACAGGAAGTTGTCGTCTAGATCTACGTCCAGGGCAGAGCTGACTTTATCCCGGGAAGCCAGCACAGCACAATGCCAGCACCCTCTATGGAAAGTGCCTTTCCTAAAATGCTGTCCTGTGGATGCTAAGAGCTCCTGATGGATGCTATATCTAGTTATTGGGATAATGGGTGACCTTAGGCTAAACTCTGGGGAAGGGGGGACCCTTAGGAGCGATAGGTAACTCGTAAGTCAGCTGAGAGGGGACTTAGACCCTTGTAGGAGCCAAAGTCACAGCCAGGGGCAGCATCAACAGACCCCAGACGTCTGTGCTTCAATCCCCACACTGGGCATCAGGCACATGGGCTAGAGAACACTGACCTCCAGTCTGGGCTTGGTGGCCAGTGGGTTTGCCCATCTGTAGGTAGTTAAGGGTGCTGAGGGTCAGAAGCCTCAGGGGAGATTTCTCTGGGAAGAGTCAAAGGTCAGGTCATCTCTGCCCCAAAGCAGGTGAAAGAGAAAACAAAGGCAGGTAGAGAGAGACCAACTTCCCCTTCCGAGTCCCAGAGGGGACTGCGGCTTGCTCAGAGCTTGAAGAGCAAAGGGAAGATCAGCTCCAGGCGCCCCAAGCTCCCCGGTGAGGAAGATATTGCCCTCCTTTTCCTTTTCTTTCCTTTCTCCCTGCTTGAGGAGTCTGAGCTCAGGGAGTTGAAATGGCATACTCAGGAATCTCAAATTTCACTCCTGATCTCCCTGCTCCTAGACCATATGCGCCCATCTCAGGGAATGGCGCCTGCTCTGTCCACCCAAGCACTCGTGCTACAGACCTTGGGCTCTCGGGAGCCCTCTCCTCTCTCCAATCCACCACCTAGTCTGAGGGGTTCTGCCTCTAAAATACACCGGAAATATCCTACTCTCCCTCTTGTAGCCCCACCAGGCTTAGAGGGACAGCAGCAGCCTCCTCCCTGGCCTCCCGGCCTCTTCTTGCCACTCCCTACATTCTGCACACAACAGCCAAAAGGCCTTAAAAAGGCAAATCAGCTGCTCACTTCAGTAGTCCAAAATCCCGACTGTGGTCTGCAAGCCTATCCCAGCCTCATCTACCGCCCCTCCCCCCCCAGGCCCACTAACTTCTTCACCTTCCAGAACGGACCAAACCCTCCCTGCCTCCACGCCTTGCCCCATGCATCTATTCCCTCATCCTCTGGTCTCCGCTGAGGCCCCTCCTCAGGGGCTTTCCTGACCTCTGTGCTACCACTGTCCTCTGGGTCAGAGCCTTCCCACCTTTAGGGGGACTTGCCTATTTATTTATTATCAAGGCTTCAAGTTCCAGGAGAGTGGGATCCCCAGACCCAGTACCTGGTCCTAGGCACTCACTCAATCAATAATTACTGAGAGGGGAGGAAGAAGCAAACAGTGGAGCAAAGTAGGTGCTATTACCTCTCTCTCTCAGAGGAGATACTGGGACTTCATTCCTAAATGGCACTCATCTTGTGTGAGGGCTTTCTGAGTTTCTGAAGACTCTGGCACACCCTCCCGGGTGGGGAGGTACAGTGTGGACCACAGGACCCACCTGTAGAGAACAGGATTTTCCGTGACCCAGTCATTGGGTAGGCTGTGCGCCCACTTCCGCTGCCGAGGACACATCATCTCCCCTTCAGGAATATCCATCTTCTTCATCAAGGGTTTTCTGCCATTCTTTG
The DNA here is from genome assembly GCF_027475565.1 of Acinonyx jubatus. Lineage (NCBI taxonomy): Eukaryota > Metazoa > Chordata > Mammalia > Carnivora > Felidae > Acinonyx > Acinonyx jubatus. Next base: position 34,087,273 of record NC_069391.1, read on the forward strand.
GGGTCATGGAACTCTCCACAGCGCGCTTCCTGGTGGCTGCCAGAGAGCGGACCAGCTGCACCTGAATGCACAAAAGATCCGGTGGGGGGTCGGGACTGCAGACTCCTCAGCACCCAGGGCTCACTCTGCAGTCTTAGAAGGACACGTGAGAACTTGCCAGCAGGAAGGCACTTTATAGGGAGGCCTTCAACCCTAGGGTACATTCCATGCAAGTACCCCCCAGAAGACATTCAGCCATCTAGAAGGGTATCTGTTAAGAAATTTAGTGAGGACCAAGATGCTTATCCTAGCATCTTTTATAATCACAAGGAATTAGAAAAATGGGGCTGTCCAATAGCAGGGGACTGGTCGAGTAAACTTCTTATGTCCCTCCAGTGTAATGCTAGGCATTTATTAAGAATGAGACTTACAAAGGACTATTTATGACATAGGGAAATGCTTATGATATGATATACCATAAAACATATTAATTAAAAGTGCAACTTAAAAAAATTATAACCCAGACTATACAGTATGATCTCAAAATTTTAAACTCATAGAAAAATGACCAGGAGAAAGTGTGCCAAATGTTAAGAATGGTGTGCTGCCTCCAGGCAGCAGGATCATGTGAGTAATTTGTTTCTTTGGCCTCCTTATACTTTTATAATTTCCAAGCCTCCTACATAGAGCGTTATTTAGGGCTCAAAGTAGGAATGAAAATTCCTTTTAAATAAGCAGTACAGAACGTCAAAGGGAAGGTTCGAGTTTGTGTATTTAAGATACTGTTCTTGTCTGTGCAGTTTTTTATAGACAAGTTTTTTATAGGCAAGGCAATTCCAGCAACCTATTTGGCTGTCAAGAGAGTGTTACTTTAATACACTATGGGAAGTCCTGGATTAACAACTGGGCAGCCTCTAAACATCTTGAAGTTGCATTAATGCCCCTTGACATGCAAAAGGTCTGTGCAATACCATTAACAGGGAAGAAGCAGGTTTCAAAACACTGTTATAGAATCAAACCCAGGTTTTAAAAAGAAAAATTAGAAATGCTTTGGTGCATAGGAAAAGGTCCCAAGACACCCACTGGTTAATTTTGGCGATTTCTGAATAATTTAACTTTTAATTTAACTAAAACTTTAATGTACATTTTTTAATTTTCAAGAATAGACATTCTAATATTGTATTCCTACACTTTAAGAACCAATAAGAATTATTTTTTAAATCAAAACAATTTCAAAGCCCTTATTTCATTGGGTTCCCGGACAAAGAAGCCTTCAGAGGGAGGGAGGTAGGTTTGGGGTGCAGAGGGAAGAGGGCACAGAGGGACACAAGGGACACACCTACCTCAGCCTCGAAGATCTGCTGGTAGACCTTCCCGCTGGGAACCTGGGTCACCTTCCCCACTGAGGACATCTTGGCCGCTGGCTGAACGGGGCGCCCCTGTTAGGAATTCAATGTCCGGGAATCATGTCTGAGGTTTGGAAACCGAAGCCCCAACCTCCAGGACAAGTCCTCCGCCTAGGACCTGCGCCCCCCCCCCAACCCCCCCGCGGGCCCCACCCCCTCCTGCAGGCAACCAGGCTGGGGCAGGACCCACCCCACTGCTCTGAGAAAAAGCAAGCCCCGCCCCCCTCCCTCAAGCCTCAGGGGTTTCATTTTAAGCAAAAAGCAAGGAGTGGCAAAGAAGCAAAAAGGAGACAAACCTCCGGCAAGAACCGAACTCCCGGAGAAGGCTGGCTCTTCCAGCCACGCAGTGTGCAAATCCAGAGGACTTTGGTGGGGCAGAATAATAAATCGTTATTGTTTTGTGCTTCACTCTCCCAAGCTCTCCTGGGAAAAGTGCTCAAGGTGTCATCTTGGATTTCAACCTGGCCTTGACCCCCCAAACTGGAGCTGAACAAAGTTGAAGGATCCCTGACTCCCTCCTTCCCCCACTCCCCGCCAAAAGTGGACAAAGAGAGGCGGAAGTGGAGGGAAGGAGCAGCCTGACTCTGGCCGTGCTAATTAGGCACCTATTGTATGCTGAGAAGACCCAGCAGGCTCCTCTCACGCCACCAGCCCGCCAGCCTACCGAGGAGCGCGGTGCAGTCCCCGGCCATCCCCTCTAAACCCGGCCAATGGAGGGAGGCCCTGCGCCCGGGGCTGGCGCCCCACCTGCAGAAGGCACCACTAGCCAGGGCCAGTCCAGCCTCAACTGCAGCTGGACGCACTCGGTCTCCAAGGCAACGCAGAGGGGCGGGAGCCCCGCTGGCCCCGCCCTCACTTCCTTTCCGAGGAGGGAGTGGATGATGGCCCGCAGCCGCCGGAGCGCCCCACCGGGAGTGGGGAAACTGTTAGGAAGTATTCCCTCCAAGCCCGTTTCTCCTCACAGCAAGGGGGCGCCCCGGCGCTGTCAGGAGCGTCCAGAGCAGTACACTGAATGTTCTGAAAACTGTAGGAGACCTGAGATGTAATTCCTAGCCACGGCAGTCAAGAAAATCCACCCTGTCTTCTTTACTTGATTAAAACCAACCTCTGCTGGCAAGCAGCACAGTGCTTGGCTGTAAGATGCAGAAAGCCTCTCTAAATAAGGCCAGCTCTTTCTCAGATTACGAGATTGAAGGGCTCAGAATTCAGGCATCAGGCTTGTATGGCATTACAATGAAAAGACTAATTTCTAGGACTCTTGAGTTCCATTCATCCTCCCACCACTGCCACATAACCCTGCTAAAATATGGCTCTGACCTACCCTCTCTCCTGCTCAAAAGTCCCTCATCAACTCTGCAGCCCCTGCAAAATCCAACTCAGTCTTAGATGACCACAGAGCACCCCCCCCCCCAAAATCTGGTTCCCACCCTGACTCTCCCTGCTTTAGCAAACTCTCCACTCCTCCTGCATATGCCCCTGCCCCCCTGCCCTTCCTCATCCTGCTCTTCTGCTGGGATCCTTCTCTTTCCGAAATCCCAGACCCAGCCAGCCTTCCACTATCAGTAACAATTATCCCAACCACTCATTTGCCTCAGCCCCTATAACCTCTCCTCTCTCTGGATGTTGATTGCAGTCAAATACAGGAGTTCAGGACCTCTAGAGTAGGCGTTTCCTGAAGGGCAGGTACACCTTATTAATTTTGACTTAGCGGCAGTTGCTCTTAGCACAGTGTCTTGCACATGATTCAGACACAATGAATGCTCCCTGGGTAAACGCATGAATACCTAGAATGTCCTCATCTGACACTCCTAGAGTTTGTCTCTTTCCCACACATCCAGCCATAGTCCTATGTGGCCAGACCTGAAAATACTTGTGGTTGACAGTGAACCTGGCTTGAGGGTTTCCTATGTTTTGTGAGGTACTCAACTCCCCCAGAAAAATCCCTCTCCTCGGCAGGGATCTCTGTTCCAATTGCTAGTAAATGCTCCCTATGACAACTTCCTAGAACAAGTGATCATTCCATCCAGACTAGCTTCAGAAGTTAATTAACAGTGAATAGAGAACACTTTTATTCCCCTTCTTTGGTCATGGATTTTATTACCAAAGTGAAATATTGTAAAAAAGATTGGACTAATTTTAACTGGAAAAAGAGAAAGTGTAGGTAACCAAGGGAAGAGGTAAAAAAAAAAAAAAAGTGCAGGAATTATTTGCAGTCATTCATACCACTGTTTATGCTATGCTGGCTTGAACCTTATACACCAGAAACAGTGCTTTCCCCATCCAGATGTTTTCTGGGTTCTAGTGTCTAGCACATCTATAATCAGGGGTTCTTTTTTTTCTAGATATTTGGATACAAATATGTAGGTATGGATATATCATGTGTCATGTTTTGTTCTGAGTAAGCAACACACTTATTGTATAAAGTAGGAAAAAAATTCCATGGAGAACATAAAAATAACCCATGGTCTTACCACTGAGAATTTGCCTCCCTTAGCTCCTGAGTCTGGGCCTTTGTGTTTGAGTTTGGATCAAACATGGGAATTTGTGTTTGGCTTTTGGATGGCATTTGCATTGCCCTCCCAACTCTGCAATGTGATAACCAGCTAGAGATCATCTGGTTAGTCCCTCTCACGTTAGAGGTGGGCTGGAGGTGAGAGACAGGGAATGGTCTTTAGTGGAGTCCTTAGTGGAGCCAAGCCTTTAGACTCTTTTTCTGCACCTCACCATCATATCTTCCCCCTCAGTCTTCATCTAGAAAATGTCTCTTGACTAGAGTCTCATCCTTTTCCTTCCTCTTCCACTGGTCACTGTCTATCTTCTCCACAGTCCATAGAACGGAGACCAGTAAGGACTGACAAGAGCTAATATTTATTGAGAGGATTTAATCCCCTCATAACTATGCTCAGGGTAGCATAATAAGCCTATTTTCCACATGAAGGAACTGAAGCTCAGAGTTAGTAACTTGGCCAAGATCTCCAGGATATGAATCGAGTTCATGCAATTCCAAAATCTTGAACCAAACACTATGCCATCTGGCCTTGCTACCAAATGGGAAAAAAATTCTGGATCAAACTGATTGGATCTGTGTGTTGAAGCATAGCATACATACCGAAGAGTATGGAAATCATAAGTGTATACAGCTTAATAAATTACCCAAAGGGAACACACTTGGTAACCAGTACCCCCAAGAAATAGAACATTACCAACTCTCCAGGAGCCTCCCTCATGTACTCACTCTAAGTCACTGCCCTCTTTTCCCCAAGGATAACACATATTTTAACTTCTGAATTAGTTTTGCTTGTTTTTGAACTTTATCTAAATGGAATCATACAGAATATACTCCTTTATGTCAGACTTCTTTCATTATGTTTGTAAAGTTCCAAACATTTTTTAATGTGGCTGTGAGTTCATTTTGATCTCTGTATAGCATCCCATTATTTTAAAATGCCCCATTTTATTTATCCTTTCTCTTATAGATGCACATTTGGGTTGTTTCCAGTTAGAAAATTACCAAATAATGCTGCTCTGACCATTCTTTTGTATGGTGAACATATGCAGGCATTTCTACTGGGTATTTACCTAAGAGTGGAAATTTGGGGTCATATAGAGTATGCATAAGTCCGTCTTTTTTTATTAAGTTTATTTATTTTGAGAGAGAAAGAGAGAGAAAGCACAAGTGGGGGAGAGGCAGAGAGAGACGAGACAGTGAGAATCCCAAGCAGGTTCTGCACCAGCCCAATGCAGAGCCCAATGCAGCACAGAGCCCAATGCAGGGCTTGAGCCCACGAACTGTGAGATCATGACCTGAGCTGAAGGCAGGCACTTAACCAACTGAGCCACCCAGGCGTCCTTGTGTAAGTCCATCTTTAGCAGATACTACAAAAGAGTTTTTGAAAGTGGTTGTATGCGTTTACACCATGGCAACGTATGAGAGTTCCAGTTGTTCACGTCCTCATCAACATTTGGCATTGTTAGCCTACCTGGGGGGCTCAGTCAGTCAAGCGTCCGACTTCAGCTCAGGTCATGTTCTCATGGTTCATGGGTTTGAGCCCCCACATGGGGCTCTGTGCTGACAGCTCGGAGCCTGGAGCCTGCTTCGGATTCTGTGTCTCCCTCTCTCTCTACCCCTCACCCCACCCTCAGAAATAAATACACATTAAAGAAAACATTGGCATTGTTAACATTTTTTATTGTAGCCATTTTGGTGTATGTGTAGTGGTGTTTCATTGTGGTTTTAATTTGCATTTTCCTGATGAGTAATGAGGTTGTGTAATCTTTTATATACTTTTTGGCCATTTGGTTATCTTTCTGTGAAATATCTGGTCAAATCTTTTGCCCATTTTTTTTTTTTCTGTGGATTGTCTCTCTTATTAATTGATGTGAGTTAGTTACATATCTTATCTGATGCTTTTTTCCAGATAAACATATGACAAGTGTTTATTCCCATTCTGTTCTTGCCTTCTTACTCTCTTTTGACAAAGAGAAGTTCTTAATATTAATAAGGTCCAATTTATTAATTTTTGCCTTTATACTTAGTGTAATTTATGTCCTAAGAAACCTGTGCTTGCCCCAAGGTCATGAAAATATTCCCCTATATTATCTACTACAAATGTTACTGTTTTAAACTTACACATTTAGCGGTGCCTGGTTGGCTCAGTCAGTTAAGCGTCAGACTTTGGCTCAGGTCATGATCTTGTGGTTCATGAGTTCGGGCCCCACATCTGGCTCTCTGCTGACAGCTCAGAGCCTGGAGCCTGTTTTGGATTCTGTGTCACCCTCGCTCCCTGCCTCTCCCCCACTTGCGCTCTCTCTCTCAAAAATAAATAAAACATTTAAATTAAAAAAAAAATAAACTTACACATTTAGATTTAAAACCCACCTGGAATTGATTTTGTTTATGATGGAAGGTAAGAATCAAGATTCATTGTGTTCCCATATGGGTAACCAGTGACCCTGGGCCATTTACTGAGAAGACTATCTTCCGCCCATTGTTCTGCGTGCCTCTTTTGTTATATACAAAGTGTTCATATATATGGGTCTCAGTTGGACTCTGTCTGTTGCTCCTTCTGTCTGTCCTCACACTATTATAGCTCACTGCCCTGATTACTGTTGCTTTATCCTAAGGCTTACCATCTGGTAGCGTAAGCCCTCCAAGTTTGTTCTTCTTTACGATTGTCTTGAATATTCTTGGCCACTTTTATTTCTATGGAAATTTTGAAATCATGTAGTTAATGTCCACCAGATATCTGCTGACATACTTTATTGTGATTGTATGAATCCATAGATCAGTTTAGGGAGTAGCGACATCTTAACAATACATAGAAAAACAAGCAAACAAACACACCAGGCCAAAAACACCACCAAACCAACCAAAAAAAAAAAAAAAAAAAAATCCTAACAAAAGAAGAGAGAAATGATAAACTGGGAATAACTATCTGCAATTCGTATTACAAAGGGGCTCACATCCCTAATACCTAAAGAGTTCCTAGAAATTGATAAGAGAAATAACAGACACACGGTGGAAAATGTGGCAAAAGACATGAAGCCACAGTTTATAGAAAAAGAAACATAAATAGCCTTCACTATATGAAAATGAGCTAAGGCTCAGTCATAATGTGACAAAATTGTGAAAAATTTGACAAATACATTCTAAAGCTGAAGGGGAAAAAATAGAAAAGGAATTCTTGCCTCTCCAGGCTCTTCAGGCCCACCAGGTCCAACACCCTGTGGACCGACCTGACTATACTGGGAGCACCCACAGGGCTCCAGAGGACTCAGGGTGCTCAGAGGTGGCAGGCAGGTGTACAAAGAACTCACCTGAGCAGAGCCGTGGGTCCAGTGAGCATGGTGTGCAGGGAGGCGAGAATGCCAGATCCTCAGGAGCTTCTGCTCACTGTATGCCATTTGCCCGCTGAAGAAGACGTGGGGAGAAGTTTCCAGGTGGGTAGCCCTCTCTCCATAGGAGCAGGGTGGGTGAGGAATCTCCCAGAGGACTGGCATTGCCCCTCTTTCAGCTGGGACCTTTTGGGAGGCAGCAAACCTCAGGGACAGGGATTGAGCTGGGGGTGGGGCCTCTAAGCCTCCCTAGAAACTTAGGCCACCAGTTCTGCTTTGGGTCTCTTCAATGTCAGAGATTGGGTTGAGCCAAATTGGAGATTTTTGAGTGCTTAATTTGTAGCAACAAATTGTATGTCCAGTTGGAACCCAAACTGGTCAAAATAATGCTGCTTAGAAGAACTGAGAATGGAGACCCCAGGTGACCACCATGAAGGCTCCCCTCCCCAGGCCCATGGAGCCCTTTGAGCTCAGAGGATCCCAGTGGAAATGCTCATGCAGACAGTTTTGATCTTCTGGGTTCTCAAATAAAAAGTATTTACGCTCACACCCTTCCCATCAATCCCTCAAATTTTCCTTCCTTCTTTTCCTTCTCCTCCCCTCAGGAAGAGCTCCTGAAAATTTCAAAAACTTTGTAGCAAGACAACTCATTGAGCAGGGAGGCTACTTATCAAGGTAGAGTGGAGGCTGGAAGTCTGGAAAGAAGGAAGGGGTGAGTGGGGGGAGGGCTACCGGACAGGGTGTGGTTTTATTTCTCACTTAAAATCTTTGAAAAATTCCAGTCTTGTTTACATTAACAGAAAGAAGGATCTGTTTGGTCCATGAGCAGGTGAGGAACACTTTGCAGGGCAGACGGCCCTGGTCATAGGATACAGTGGTGGCAGCTGGGCTGTTCCACGAGGGGGTGCTGAGCTGGCAGAATTAGCAGGTGTCTGGCTTCCATGGGGTCCATCCTGCTGGCACTTAGCTTCCTCCAGGCTGTTGGGGATCAGTGGGGGTTTCTTTCTTCCCTAAATAAGCCCGGCCTGTCCTCAGGAAGCCAGGGCCCTGCTGCTCCTCCAGTACTCACTCCATCTCCAAGAGGAGGGCACCCTGCCTGCACCAGGGTGGGTGCTGCAGGGGAATCCCATGGGCCAGGTGGACAAATAGACGCCTAGCCTTGGGTGCAAACGGCTGGGCCAGGGACAGATATGTGTGCCTTCTGTGACTTCCTACTTTGCCCCTCAGGCATCAGTGCTAATCAGTCACAGTCAGGAGACTCATCTGGGTGTCTAGTTGGTCATGACATATGTCCCAGATACCTCATAAGAGCTTGGGGGACCTAATGGATTCTTAGAGGATCCTTCCTGAATGGAAGTCAGAAGCTTCAAAAAGAGGAAACAAGGTGTTACCACCCCGTGCCCCGATTGCTCCCTACTCTGTCAGTCAGAGATGGTACCTCAGCAGTCCCCTTCTGAGTAGATGAAGAACACTGCTGTGGAGAGGAATGTCCTGAGGGGTACCTTGGGGGAGGTGAAGCCTTTGGCCTGGCCTTGGGCCCAGCCTGGGTGGTAGAGACTCCAGTGGGCTGGAGCAGGCAGGGGCTACTCAGCCAAGTCCCCAAGACCCCTGTCCCTCTTCATCCATGGCTTGGCTGGGCTGGGGGCCTGGACACACATTGAGAGCCCAGAGGACAGGACTTGGTCAGCGGTGGGGCTGGGTTGGGGTAAAGGCAGCTCTAGGGCAGGACCTCTGGCTGGAAATGGGAGCTGCCTCTCTGTAGGCCTCTGAGAAAATCACTGCCCCTCTTCGGGCCTCTGTCTCCTCGTCTGGAAAATGGAGGGTGATGATCCCGTGGTGCAGGCCTCACAGGGTGGTGATAAGGTTGAAGGGAGGAAAGGAATGTGTTGGAGGTGTGAGAGGAGAATAATAATGATGATAGTAACATGATATTGAGTGCTCTGGAGACCCTGTGAGGTAGGTGGAGTTCTCGCATTCTTCAGATGAGGAAACAGACTCAGGGAGGCCAGGCCACAGGCCCAAGGCCACGTATCAGGCGAGTACTGGAGCTAGGATTGTTCTAGAATCAGAACACACTAGAGGACAGAGTAGCACTGGTAGCCACTGACTTAGGTCAGTTGTCCAGGGTGTGAGGTTAGGGGATCTTGGAAGAAATGGGGTGAGGGGACAATGGCCTCACTGACCTTGTCCTTGACCCTGGCAGGAGGCATCTCCAAGTTTGCCACCCTGGAGATGATCCCCCAGAGAGTCAAGAAGAGACAGCAGCAGAAGGCAAGTATGCCTGTAGAGAAGGGGCTCTAAGGTCAGAGGAGAGGGGGCTCTTCCCTCCCAAACAGAGCTCTACACACCCAGAGGAGGGGCCTTCCCCCTCCAGCTTTGCCTCCTGTGGTCAGTGCCAAAAATCCCCCATTAGAAGTGACCAGGACCCAGGACCACACAGCCTGTAATTGCGAAAAGCAGGCCCTGAGAGGTGATTAGTAGGAGTCTGGTGTTCTTGGAGGACGGGGGGAGGAGAACTGAGGAACCCTGGGGTGGAAGCTTGAAGGTGAGGAGTTTTCAGAGTAGGGTTCCAGGGGACTCTGAGAGCCAGTGCTCATCCCCACTCCCACCCTGATGGCACAGGGTGTGTTCCCCTTCCTTGGCACGTTTCTCGCTGACCTGGGGATGCTGGACGCTGCGATGCAGGATTGTCTGGAGGTGAGAGAACCCGGGGCAGGGCAGCACGGCCAGGAGGCCAGGATCCGGGTGGGGGTGGGGCGTGGGTGGGTGTTAGGAGGAGAGAGCCCCCTGCTGAGTCCAGAGGTCACAGCGCCTGGCAAACCTCTCTGGCACTGGAGCATCCTGCTCCTCTTAGGGATGACCAGGCCGAGGAAGTTGCCTGTCCCGGTCACCCAGGCTGGGGGAGCAGCAGAGCTTCCCCACTGCAAAGCTGAGGGAGGTTTCGTGGGAGTGGGACCTCTCCTTCAGGAGGTGCCCACAGAGGGGAGGGAGATGTAGGGTTCCTCCAAGTCACTTCCTGCCTGAGGCCTTAGTCTCCCTGTCTGTCGTGAGAGTGGGTTGGGCTAGAGGGTCCTTGAGCTTCAGCTCTCTCGCGCCCCTTTCTCCCAGCCCAGAGCCTGGCCTAGGTCCCACGCCTGTTTTCTGTGCATGCCCTGCCCTCTGGAGGACCTCGGCGGTAGTGCAGCGTGAGATGGGGCGGGGAAGGGAGGCTAGTTGTGGGCTTGCGGGCCCCCCTTTTTTAAATTAAATTTATATTTATATTTATTTTATTTATTATTTATTTTTATTTTTCTTTATTCTTTATTCTTTTGTTTATTTTTTAAATTAAATTTAAATTAAATTTATTGTCAAATTGGTTTCCATACAATGCCCAGTGCTCATCCCATTGAGGGCTCTTTCTGATGGCTCCTGGCTGTCTGCCTCTCAGAGGAATCTGATCAACTTCCATAAAAACAATGAGGTGAGCAGCTGTGGGAAGGGGGGAGGGAGGGGCATCAGAGCTCCTCCCCCCGCAGGAGGGAGAGTTTGATAACAGACCAGTGGGAGACCCATCAAATTGGTGGGTGGGGTAAGTCCAACTTTGTGAGGAGGGGCTACTTATGCCCATCTCAGAGAATAGATAGGACCTGGATGGAATTGGAGGGTTTCCCTGTGTACAAAGACCCGGGAACCAGCCTCCTGCCTCTCTCCTCGACCACGCATTGTCCAGGAAGCACCGCCCTGCCCTGGCCCTGTCTGCATCTGTCCTTCCCTCTGGCCCCAGGAATGCAAAGTAATGCAGCTGCTCCCTGTGGCTGCAAATCATTACAGCCTTGAGCCTGAGGGGCAGTTTGAGGTGAGACCAGGCAGGAGTGAGCAAGAGCAGGTACAGACTCTCCCTGGTCTCTCTCTTGTGACTGGCTCCAGAGAGCCTTTGGCTGTGACTCCCTTGCTGACCACAGGCCCTGTTGCCTGGGGACTAATGGGGCGCCTGGACTACACCTGCCCGGTGGGCACTGGAAGGGACATCTGACCGTGGCTCCTGGTAGGCTCACGGGTGAGCCTGTCCTGTAGCTACAACTTGTCCTGCTGGGGGAGCTCCTGTCCTGTTTGGCCAGCAGAAAATTCAAGGCCAGAAAGAACTGGTCATCAATAAGCTCAAGGATGAGTGAGCACCCAGGCTTGGCAGTAACTGAATCCTGGGGGCTTAAGGTCAAACTTCAGACTAAGCGTGGTCTTGGGGAGTGAAATTCCAGCTCCACTATTGACCAGCCCTGTGCCTGGGACAATTCACCTTAGGTTTCTGAGACTTAGTTTCCTCATCTGTGAGATGGGTGATGCTGATTGATCACTCGCGTGGCAGGGACAAATAGGGTACTGTTGACTAAGCATTTTGCACAGTGCCCAGAGCACAGTGCAGTGAGGGCAGGGTGGGGAGGGTGGGCCATGACCATGGGGGACGTCCCTCTCTTCCAGTCAGCCACCAAGCCCCCAACAGAGCCCAGTACCAGCAGCAGATCACACCCCAGAGGCCAGCTCAAGTGAGACCTCTTCCTCAACACCTGGGACCCTCGGAGTGCATTAGGTCAGCTATCCCATCTGAGGTGCAGAACATTGTGAGCCCTTTCTGGGGCTCCCCGGAGGACCAGAATAAGAGGAGGTGACCCTGCTTCATCTCCCTCTTTGTTCTTCCCCAAGGCCTATTTCCCTGTTATGGAGGGGTGCATCTATTTGTAGCAAATAGTAAATGCTGGATTTGAATATTATCTTAAAATCCTCTTTTTTTTACAGCCTGAGAATTAAGGTTTGGGTCTTTCACTTCCCATGCTAATATAAATGAGATACTGACTTTCACATTCCTCCATGAACTAAGAAATCCCGCAGGGTCACCAGCTTATTGTATGCAGGAGAAGGGAGATGGGCCAGGCCCCTTCCTTCACTACTGAAGGAGGCCCCAAATCCCACTTCTGCAGAGGACATGTCATTTCAGTATCCCTAACCTGGGCCAGGAGCAGAGACAGCCCCTCAGAACTCTTGGGAGTCCAGCGGTTGAAGGTACCTCCATAGGCATTAGCAACAACCACGGAAGCTGGGTGTCTAAAAATAACACTTACCAGGCCCCTTTCTGCCCCAGGACAGTGGCTGCCTTCCTACAGCTTTGAAGGAAGAGGAAACATTCTCTGCTTTTCCTGTTGACGTTTCTTTTGGCCACATATTAGGAACTGTCGTTTTCTAGTTCCGTCTCTGGAATTAGCACATCAGTACTATGTAGAGGAATAATGTAAAGAAATCAAACGTGTGTGGAAAGGACAAGACCAGAGAAAGAGAATTTGCCAGTGGATGAGGTCCCAGGACTTTCTATCCTCTGTCTCCCTCTAGGGGCTCCGTGTTTCCTCTTTACCTACATGAGAATCCTCCTGGGATCCTTGTCCGTGACCTCCACACTCTTCCTGCTTGCTTCGTGTCCAGGGGCAAGATTTGCGAGGCACCTTTCAAGGCTACAGCTGGGCCTCATTCCATCAACATTTATGCTACCTATAAAGTAGGATTTCCAGCGTTCCTGTACCTCTTTATACAATTCTTTTAAAGACATACATTCCCTAGAGGCCCCAGCCTGTCAGGTACATTGTGGCCACTCCTCCCTGGTGGGGACCTGATGGGTCATGGATGACTTCTGACTTTCCAGGCATAGGGTCCATATATGTGGCCACGGGACGATCCCCACACTCTCCCTTGCTAGCCAAGATGCCTTCTGAGGCCAAGTCTACTAGTAGGTCTAGAAGCAAATAGGGCCGATGAGTGTAGATCCTGGGGAAAATCAGCACTAACTTGCAAGGCAACTACCTCAGGGGAGACCATCACAGGCTCCTTTCTTCATGCAGCTGAGAGCATAGTGAGGTGGACAGACATTAATCACATCATCACGAAGTGAAACAATGAAAATGACAATAACTGATATTTATTCAGTTTAGGATGTATCAGGCACTAACTTAGGAGTGTTTGCATGTTATTAACTCATTTTATCCTCAAAATAATTTTGGGTGTTGCAGGTATTGTTTTTTTTGTTGTTGTTGTTTTTTGTTTTTTTGTTTTTTTTGAGAGAGAGAGAGAGCAGGGGAGAGGGGCAAAGGGAGAGGGAGAGAGAATCCCAAGCAGGCTCCATGCTCAGTGCAGAGTCTGATGCAGGGCTCCATCCCATGACCCTGGGACCATGACCTGAGCCGACGCTCAGGTTGGACGCACAACCAACTGACCCACCCAGGTGTCCAGGTATTGCCCTTTTTATTCGTAAGGAAAAAGCAGCACAGAAAGGCAAAGGAGTTTAGCTGGTGTTACACAGCTGGAAGTGGTCATGTGGGGATCCCGACACGCCAGTCACAGTTTTCTCAGTTTCTGAAAGCAGAGTGACAAAGTCTAGTCGCAAAGGTTAAATTAAAAGAGATGAGTCTGGCAGACACGTCTAGCAATAGGACTAGGTTTACAGTAGATGCTTAATGTGATTGCTGAACTTCAATGGCTCTGGGACTCATGAGGTGGATGGGGACTTCCCTCACCCTGTTGGTATGTCCTCCTGGCACTTGCACAAGCTGCATGACTTTGGTCACTTTGTATAAGCCCTGAACCATCAGAGACCTTACACGAGGGTATGAAGACTCAGGGTGAGGACTGGGCCCTCTGCACACAGAGAAATGTCCAGGCCTCCCAGCCTGGCGTCTGAGCTTCCCTAGGTGGTCTAACCCACCCCTGATTCCCTGCACTGCAAACACCAGAGGCCTCCCCTCCTCCAACATGCCTGGGGCTCTCCTGCTCCCACTCCTTTGCTCTGTTGTCCTCCAAGGAGAATGCCTGCACACCCCCATCTCTGCCTCCGCAGGTAGGCAGCTTTCCTGGGGGATCCCCTCCTCGTCAGATGTGCATATCTTCTTTGTGCCCAAGACCCAGGTCAGTTCTGATCTGTTCCTCATCCCAGTGGCCATGGTAGGAAGAGCCCAATGTGTGCCTGCTCACACTACCAGACTAGAGGCTTGGGTCTCTCCCACCACCAGGAGGCCTGGAAAGTGGGGGAGCAATGAGGATCCTATTGGATTAAGGCCATATTGTCTCCCAGAGAACAACTGTGTCCAATAGTTAAACTCTCCTGGTATAGATAGCCATTTTACCACATTCTTCATTGACACAAAGTTCTGCCCTGTGGTCAAACTGTTTGTCCATATGGAACTCCCCAAGGCTGCCTCCTAACCATGGATAGTGGAAATCATTGAGAAAAGATTGTTCAACAGAAATTCTCTTTAGTTCTTGATCTTTTTACCAGGGGAGTGAATTATTGGGGCTGAGACTTCATGGTTCAGCCCAGGTGCCATCCACAAGTGTCTGGTGCTGTATGCAGTGGACAGTGACTGTGCATCCTGTCACAATGCAGGGGACAGCAGCTGGGTAGCCCGGGTCCTCTCTGGAGCAGTCATCCTGGAATGGCCTTATAGCAAGGTCGGAGGTCACTGTCAGCTCTCTGAGCCCATCAAAAGAATCTGGGTAAACTCCCGGGAGCTATGACCTGGTCTTGATTTTCTGAGCATGACTAGTTTGGGATTGTTGACCAGGGTCTGCAGCAGAAGCCACCGTGTCCTGGACCTGGCTGAGACTCGGGGACCTGGGAGAGAATCAGAGCAGACAGACCTGGAGGACAGGGCTTGTCTCTGTCCTTCTCAGAGGCTATTGGAGAAGCTGACTGGTAGGTGTGAGGTGTGGGAGAAGGAGCTGGACCAGGACCCCTGGGGACATGAGGGTGGCAGAAGGGACATGAGTTTGTCCCAGAGCCGGATATCCGTTGGATATAGCTGGATATAGTTGGGAACAGTGATGAACTTAATCCAGACTGGTGCCCACAAAACATGACTAATTGGTGGGCTTCCCAGCAGAAGGCAGAGCAGAGTAGTAGGGGTGGAGGGGTGGAGCAGACGGTTATAGAGCCTTGAGGAGGCAGATGTTGGGGGCCAGAAGCACTTGTGGTAAGCAAAACTGAGCCCCATCTTGGAGAGCATCTGTTCTGAACCCTGGGATATGGGCGGGGTCTCAAACAAATGGAATAGTGAACTCAGACAGTGGAACTAGAGCTCATTTCTGGGAACAAGGGAGGAGCCCACTTAGAAGGACAAGGACACCAGACCTCAGGGGTCCCATGGCCAGGCTGGCTGAATACTAAGCCTCCTGTTCTCTCAGGTCAAAGGTCTCCCAGGGCAGGGAGTATGGAGGAAGGGGGCAGGGAAAGGGGAAGCTGGAACATCTCAGGGATCCCAGAGAAGCCTTAGGGTACTCGTTCCCTATTGTCCAACCCCAGCATGGGTTCAGACAGAGCCTTACCTGCTGACTGATTTAGGCACCAGTATTTGATGGCCTGCTGCAGCCTCCGCTCCCTGTGCCCTGTGATCAGGATGTTACAAAAGCTGACGAGCACAGGGTTGGTATGATAATGATCCACATAGAGCATGCCAATCCAGGCGCTGAACCCTGAAACCCAGAAGGCAAGTCAGGCCATGCAGTATGCCCTGTGTCCCAGGATGCCCGAGCTTGTGCTCTTGATGATGTGGCTGCAATGCCACTTTGTTCCTATATGGTGCCCATGTTCTCACTGAGAACCTAGAAAACTAGGTCGGAAGAGCAGGAAGGGTTCTTAAGATAGCATTCTAATCCAACCATGTTATGGAAAATGTGAAGCTCAAAGCAGAAGGAGAGCTGTGGCTGATACAGAGAGGCTGTCAGTCCTACAATGAATGGATGAGTGAATGACTGGACACAGGTCAGAAATAAGACAAAAGCTACTTTCGCTCTACAGAAATGGCTTGATTTTAGACTATTTCAACTGAACAGGCCATTTTCTTAACTAAGTTAGGTTTCCAACTAATGACACACCAGTCATTCTGAGAGGTGTTCTTTCTCAAAATTTTCAGAGCTGTGCATTCATATTTACATTCTGACTGTTCAGATGGAATTTCTAGTACTTCTTACTGCTCTCCATGATATCTTGAAGGCCTGTCAAATATGCAGCAATTTACTTGCCTGAATTCTCTTCTGACCATTAGGATGAATGTGTTTTTCTTTTTCTTTTTTTTAAGTTTATTTATTTATTTTGAGAGAGAGAGAGAGAGAGAGAGAGAGAGCAAGCTAGGGAGAGGGGTAGAGAGAGAATCCCAAGCAGGCCCCACACTGTCAGCATGGAGCGATGCAGGGCTCGATCTTATGAACCATGAGATCGTGACCTGAGCCGAAATCAAGAGTTGGACGCTTAACTGACTGAGCCACCCTGGAGCCCCCTGAATGTTTTTTGCTACTCAGCTTTATAGCCTCCATGAGAAGCTGAGCTCTGAGGCAAAGAGTGTGAAGTCCAGGCCTCTGGTACCCAGCCTGCAGGCACCACAAAGGTACAAGACTAGTCCCCTCCACCTGACTCAATGCGTGGCCTCAGGGACTGGCCACTTACCCATGTCTGCACCCTCATAGCCATTCTGCATGATGGTCCTGTCGATGCGGGCAATCAGCCACGTGCCCAGGATGCAGCTGATGAGCAGCCTGGAGAGGCAGGCGCCCAGGCCCAGGAGCACGTTGTAGAAGAACAGAAAGTAGTTGAAGTTGTGGAAGGCTTTCCTGCAAACGGAAGCAGGCAGACGGGCAGCACCCTTTCAGTATGAGGAAGTGGCTAGCAGGCTGGTTCAGCACCCCATGCCTGTGATCAAATCCTGCTGCTCCCATCTCCCAGCCCTGTGACCTTGTGCTGTAACTGGGAGCTGACTGTCCCCACCACACAGCACTGCTGTGGGCACTGGCTCAGACACCACATAGAAGGCGCTGAGCCCAGTGCAGGACAAACGTCAGTGGAGACTGTGATGTTTCATGGGATCCTTGGGTTTTGAGGTTTCCTGTATGGCAAGGAATCTCATGTGGCTACAGCTGGCTTTGTGGTTACAGCAGAGGTTGTGGCTTTCCCACTGTCTGTTGTAACAGTGACCTGCCCCCAGCTGGAACTGTTCCAAGTCCTCCAGGGGAAACTTTTCAAGTGACCACTTGACCATGTAGTTTCCTGTTGCCTATGGGATAAAGCCCAAACTCTGCATGATGGATTTCTGGGCCATCTCTGAGAACGGCCTTTCCCAGGATCATCACTGTGCCTCCTCCCTGCCCCTCAGCACCTATGGTGACCACTGCATGGTCACCATATTGGATTCTCATGGTTCTCTCAACACATCTTGCCCTTTTATGGCTTCCTACCTTCATCCGTGCAGTGAGGGCTGCTGGCCATGCCCTCTCCTCAGCTCTCCCACCTATAGGAATCCCACCACCCTACGACCTCAGCTCAAACTCCCCACCTGCAGCTGAATGAACCACCCCGTCTCTCTTTCTCCATTCCCTGTGCTGCTCTTTTGAGCCTTTCACAGCATCTGGAGTGTACTGGGGCCACATGACTGTGTCTGCTGGCTCCTGTGGACCGTGAGCTTCTGCAGGCAGGTCACGTAGGAATATCTCTTTAATCTCCAGTGCCCCTGTTGTTTCCTCCCCGAGTGAATGGCTTCAAATGAATGAGTTCCAAAGGATCACCATGGGCCAGGTACTGTTGTTCTAAGTTCATATTTTAACACATCTCATTCTCGGAATACCTCTGTGAGGAGTGTGCAATTATTTGTAAAATGACGAAACTGAGGTTCGTAGGTGTTCAGTAAGGTCACATAAGGTCACACGGTTCATAAGGGGTGGAGCCAGGATTTGGACCCAGGCGGTTTGGTTCCAGAGCCCACTCCTGAGCCACGGCCCCTCACCCTCTCAGAGAGGGCACTGTCCCCCCAGGAACCTGCCATGGGTGAAGAGGAAGGAAGGAGAGACTGCTGAAGCCAAGGCCCCCAAGCCCCATTTCCTTCTTTGCCCTCACCTGTTGTTGAGAGCCAAGGGCTTCTGCTTGTCAGCCGTGCTCATCTTTGGCTGCAGGAAGAAGCTGGTGGCGATCCATACCTGCAGGATCATGAGACCCAGGACGATGGATATGGTGAGGCTGAAACATAGGGCGAGACTGTTGCGGCACCTGCTCTGTGCTTGATGCACACCCGCTGTCCGTTGAGAAAACGGAGGCTCACAAAGGGGAGGTGACTTTCTCAAAGTCACACAGTCAGGTCGTTTGGCTCCATACTAGAACTCCAGGATTTAATTATATCCCTTTGTCCATGAGTGGCAGCTGGGATGCGTGTTTAACAGCATGGGAATCAAAGAAAAGCATGAAGTTTTTAAAACGCTCATGAAGGTCCTGAAAGTGGACGGGCAGGCTCTGCCCAGCCTCCCACATAGCTTTGGGGGAGTGTGGAACCAAGGAGCTCAGAGCGGGGAGGTCCCCGGAGAGTGCCACATCGTGTGTTTGCATCGCCTGAGCAGCAGTGTGGGTGGCAGTTAAATGGGGCCTCGGCTTCAGATCGCTAGCTCCCAACCCTGCCTCTTCCCCTCCTTGGACAAATCACTTAGCCTTCTGTGCCTCTGTTTCCTTGTCTGACAAATGGGTGTTAATGTGAGGCCCAGCCTTTAAAGGGTTCTTAAGAGAAAAGATGCACAGTGAACTATCAGTTACGTCAGCCTTCACTCTTATCTTCCATATGGGATAAACTGAGGCTCAGAGAAGTAATTTACCCAAGGTCACACAGCTGATCTAAAACCTGAACTCAGATTCCCTCTATAATGTCCGAACTCCCTTGTCACCTCCCTGAACTTTAACCTTCCCAGCTATACAATGGATATGTGTGTGCCCCCCCACCCAGACTCAACTGTGAGCACCCCACTGAATAGTGAGAATGGAAATGTCTTATGAACTGTAAGGCTCCCATTGTGATGAGTTGCTATTTTGGCCCATCCTTGGGTCTGAGCTGAGAGTGTCGGTCCAGGAATGGGTGAGAGCCCAACAGCAGCTTCGAGGCTACACCAGTGCCTAGGCCCTGGGCAATGACAGAGAGCCCACCCTGCACTTACGTCCCGATGCCCAGTCCTTGGAGCATCTCCAGGCCCTGGTTGTGGACGACAGGCAACACCAGGCTGTACATGATCATCAGGCCACACAGGCTCTGTACCACGTGGATGATGAGGTAGCCTGTGGACCAAGGGAACCCACGGTCACTCAAGGCCCTTCGCAACACAGTCATGACTTCCTGCAGAGCCCCTCTATCTTCCTCCCACCAAAGGTCCTGGCATTTTTGCTTATGCAGCTTCTTCTGCCTGGCACGACCTCCCTTTTCCTCCCGCTCACCTGTGGCTCACCCTGCAGTTCAAATGTCAACTCCACTAGAAAGCATTTGTGTCCTGCCTGGGAGAGTCACTTGCTCCTCTAAGTCACCACCACCTTTATCATTTCTGCCCCATGGGCTTTGGGCAGGTAGTAATGATAGCTTTGTGAGTGTGGGATTCTCCCTCCTTCCTGAAGGAAGGTGGGTGATTCCCTTTACCCATACCTACCCCCCACCTCCTTCTTCCTCACCTCTCTTCTCTCTCCCCACAGCCAGGACCCCATAGGTGCCCAGGGAATGGGTCACATGATGACACTTACCCCACAGAATATAGGCTATTTGCCAGCCAGAGTACCTTGCAATGGCCACCTGAGATTTAAAAAGGAAAAGGGGTCTCATAGGGATGAAAACACTGATTACCTCCAATATATGGGTCCAGAATCTCTGCCTCATTTGAGGTTCACCCACCAACATACCAGGGCAGATGCCATGACTGTCATTGTTTTACAGGTGAAGAAACCAAGGGCCAGATGGGGATAGTGACTATCCTGGGTCACCCAGCAGCAGAGTATACTAGAATTGAGGACTCTGGATGCCCAGTGCAGGGCTGTCCCTCCCCCCAGATGCTGCCCCTGTCTAAGAGGCAGGAGAGCAGGACTTGGCCACTTAGTCTCAGAGCAGAGACAGGCCTCCATAGACTTACGACACTCTTCGACGAGGAAGGATGATGGAACTTCAAAGGGAGAAAGTGTTTATTTCCTGCCCACAGCCTCTTCATGTGCTTTCTAGAGAAAAAGTGGGGAATCAGTGATGCTCATAACCACAGCTCCTTATGTACTTAGAGCTCAACAGATGCCAACAGAAAAGCCTGCAGAGGGAGATAGAAGCCAGCTCAGCTTCCTTGTATTGACCGCAGCTCATGGGACAGTTCTCACTAGCCTTAAAAATATTTTTAAAATACGTTTGGGCACCTGGGTGGCTCAGTTGGTTGAGAGTCCGACTCTTGAGTTTGGCTCAGGTCATGATCCCACGGTTCTGGGATCGAGCCCTATGTCAGGCTCTGCACTGAACGTGGAGCCTGTTCAAGATTCTTTCCCTCCCTCTGCTCCTCCCCAGTTTGTGTGTGTGTGTGCGCTTTCTCTCTTAAAGTATACAAAAATAAAATAAAATAAAATACATTTTAAACTGAGATATAATTGACATATAACACTCCATTAGTTTCAGGTGTACAACATAATGATCCCATATTTGTGCACGTTGAAAAATGGTCACCACAGGAGTCTAGTTAACATCCATCACCTCACATAGTTACAAGTTTTTTTCTTGTGATTAGAACTTTTAAGATCTACTCTTAGCGACTATCAAATATGCAATATGGTGCTGTTAACTATAGTCATCATGCTGTAGAGTACTTCCCCGTGACATTTATTTTATAACCCGAAGCTTGTACCTTTTGATTCCCTTCACCCACACCCACCCCCTATCCCCACCTCTGAAAACCTCAAATCTGTTCTTTGTATCTATAGCTTGGGTTTTTGTTTTGTTTTGTTTCAGATTCCACATATAAGTGAGATCATACAGCATTTGTCTTTCTCTGACTTCACTAAGCATAATGCCTTCAAGTTCCAACCATGTTACTGCAAATGGCAAGATTGCACTCATTTTTCTGGCTGAATAGTATACCAGTGTGTGTGTGTGTGTGTGTGTGTGTGTGTGTGTGTGTGTGTGTGTGAGAGATACATCTTCTTTGTCCATTCATCCATCAAAGGACACTTAGGTTGTTTCTATATCTTGAATATTGAAAATAATGTTGCAATAAACGTGGGTGCAAATATCTTTTCTAAATACTGTTTTTGTTTTCTTCAGATAAATACCCAGAAATGGAGTTGCTAGATCATATGTAGTTCTATTTTTACTTTTTTGAAGAACTTCATACTGTTTTCCACAGTGGCTGCACCAACTTCCATTCCTACCAATAGTGCATGAGAGTTCCTTTTTTTCCACATCCTCGCCAACACTTGTTATTTCTTGTCTTTTAGGTACTATCCATTCCAACAGGTGTGAAGTGATACCTCACCATGGTCTTGACATGATTTCCCTGACGATTTAAAAATCTTAATATTATATAGTTCCCAGATCTCAATGGTGACTGAATGTGATAGTTGAGTCTCTGTGTGGCTTTTATTTTCTTCAATTTGCTCTATTACTTTTTCTGTGACGTGTATGTATTACTCATGTAATAATATTTCAAAATAGGTAAAAATGGAAAACTGTTTTTAGTGATAGACCCACCTTATAGCAACATCAAGGACACGGAGAAGCCCAGCCCCCCAGCAAACCTCTGCATGCTTTCCCCACGTGCTGGTCTCGGCCTGGTCTTCGGCACGAAGATTAGGTTGGCAGTGGTTATGTTCACAACCCCCATTTACATCTGTGTCCCACTTTTCCCCTAACATTCTATATCCAGCGTTTTCCAGGAGGTTTTGCAACATTATAATCACTAAATTGGCAAGACTTAGTATGAAATAAAGAATGTAAATATCTCATTAATAGTTTGTATATTTATTACACAATGAAATGATGGTTGGGGGTTATGCTGGGTTAAATAAAATATGTTATTAAATTATTTTCATCTCCTTTTTTACTTTTTACTCATGTCTATTAGAAAATTCAAAATTGCATCTGTGGTTTTTATTATGTTTCGGCTCGGCAACACTGGAGTAGAGTATGCCATCAGGAATACAAACACACAGATATATTTGCATGGTGCATAGGAAATTTCTGGGGGGATACAGAAAATGAATAATGTTTAGCTCTGGGGCAACAAACTTGAGTCTGAATGACTTCAGACTTCCTTTACACTAAATATTTTTTATAACGTTTTTTAAAAGAGGCTGTATATAGGTTGTAATAATTCTAAGAAAAATAAAAATACTGGTACAGTGCTAGTGCTGTCCACTTGAAGGACTTTTTTATCCACTATTTCCTTTGCCCCATGGTCCTGTAAAGCAGACAGGGCAGGGATCATCATTCCTCTGTGACAGGTGTGGGAAGAAGGGGCCAGCCTGGACACCAGAGAAGCCTCCCCACCACAGAAGCCATCTCTTCCCTGGGCCCTCTACCATGTCAGTGCAGCCAGCTCTAAAAGGTGTCTGTGACTGGCTGTGGTCCAATGTCTCACTAATCATCTCCTAGGCACTTGCAGGTCAATGAAGGGAGGAGCAGACATATCCTTGTATCAGGCAGGGAAGGGGAGAGCAGCAGTGTCCAGCCCACCCATGGGGTCTGGGGAGAAGAAAGCAGAGAGAGGGAGCAAGCTAGGGCTGTGATGGAGAGCTGGGGCCTCTTTGTGCCAGGATGCAATCTGCCAGAGACCCACCCTTGGTGCAGCCAGATGGGGAGGATGTAAAGGCAGGATGCTTTGGAGGGGTAGGAGTTGGCCCTGGGCCTCCTGTGACTGCATATGAGTTACAGCCTGAGGTGGAGGGAAGAAGGAACTGAGAGACAGAGAGGAGGGATGGCAGATACTGCTGTCTGCAGTGGAGTGCTGCTCACTACATACTGAAGGCCATCCCCTCCTCCTGCTCTGCTCTTCTAGAGACTGATGCACCTGGTGCCCTTGACCCGATCTCCTTTGATGTATCCTTGAGCCAGATGCACCTGCTGGGAACCCAGTGTGTTTAGTCCTGGAGAGCGGGGCAGGACTGACACCCAATAGGGATGCTGAGTGTAGCAGAAGTGACAAGACCTCTCAGGACATGGCCAGCTGCTAACGGCTTGGGTGAGTTATTTTGTTGAGTCTCAGCCTTCTCAGCTGTAAAAACAGAGCTGAAACTACCTCTCATGGTTGTAGTGAAAATCAAAAGATTCTAAGCACAATATCAAGCTTATGGTAGAAGCTCAAATCAATAGTGTTTTCGTTTTGGGTTTTGTTTTATTACCGATCAATGAGGCTGTTCCTGGACCATGTACACTTTCCTGGTTCCAATTTGGGTACTGCTGTCACTGCTCCGGAATTTTTAGAAAAGTACTGGCTGAAGACACACAAATGACTCCCAGAGCCCTCTTACCTGTAACAGGCCAGTATGTGGAACAGATAGCTCACACACGTGAGGGAGGCAGGCAAGATGGTCACCAGCCAGACTCCTGAAGTAGAAAAAGAGACAAGAGAGGCCTGAGAAGATGAACCAGAAACAGTATTTTCAAAATGCGGAAGCTCACACAGAAAGGGTTGTGTAAATAAAGTTTGTTTATATTTCTGGTTTATTTCAGACACACACACCCTTGATATCCTTTACTTCCCGCACAAGCCTCTCCTTGGGTATTAATATTTTCCATCTACAGTGAGTACGGGGAAGAGAAAATTAGGGAGCATACACATCGTAGTTCCCTTCCATTCTTGTAAAACCATTGATAGTTGATTTCGATTGGCCACCTCTAGTAAAGAGCAACCATGTACAAGGATAACTGGAATCAAGAGGTCTTGAATGTTCTTTCATCCCATCCATCCTGTGGAGAATCTCCACGGACATTACTCACAGTTTTTAATAGGTTGTATCTAATGTGCTTTCATTGTGATCCTGTGTGCTTATGAGAAAGGGATGGAGAAACAGGAAAGAGAGATGATTTGAAGGTATAAAAGCTTCTGGACAAGCTGTTTCTCAGTAAGTCCAATCAAAGCATTTTAAAAAATCCAACACCCCTTTTATCCTTAACCTGATAAAAAGCATCTGCAAAAAAACCCACAGCTAACATCATACTTAACAGCGAAAGACTGACTGCTTTCCCCCTAAGTTCAGGAATAAGAAAATCAACATCCACTTTTGCCAATTCTATCTACATTATACTGGAGGGTCTAGCTGAGGCAATTAGGCAAGAAAATGCAGCCAGACTGCAAAGGAAGAAATAAAACTATCTCTATTCACCGGTGACTTTTTCTTATATTTAAGAATCCTAAGCAGTAAACAAACAACCAAAAATATTCAAACCCATTAATAAATGAGTTCAGTAAGGCTTCAGGACGCAAGACAAATATATAAAAATCAATTGTATTTCTGTACCCTAACAATGCACAATGTGAAAATGAAGAAAACAACTGCATTTGCACTAGTATCAGAGGATAAAATACTTAAGAATAAGTTTAGCAGAAGTATGTAACTCATACACTGAAAACTACAAAAGACTGTTGAAAGAAATTAAAGAAGACTTAGATTAATGGAAAGACACACCACTTTCATGTATTGGATCTTCTTTGGTAACATGGCAATGCTCCCTAAATTGGTCTGAAGATTCAACCCAACCCCTGTTAAAATTCCAATGAAATTTTTGCAAAAATTGATAAGCTAATCCTATAATTTGTATAAAAATGAAGGGACCCAGAATAGGCTATACCATCTTGAAAAAGAAGAAGGAAATTTCGAGACTCACACTTCTTGATTTCAAACTCACTACAAAGCTACAGTAATGAAGTGTGGTATTGCCATACAGATAGACAAACAGATCAGTGTAATAAACTGATAATCCAGAAGTAAACCTTCATTGTCAATGCATTTTCAAGAAGGATGAAGAGGCAATTCAGTGGGGGAAAAGAATATGCTTTTCAACAAATGGCACAGGGGCAACTGATATTCACATGCAAAACAATGAAGCTAGAACCTTACCTCACAGCATAGACAAAAATTAACTCAAAATAGATCACAGGCTTAAACGTAAAAGCTAAAATTATACAAGTCTCAGAAGAAAATATGAGAATAAATCTTTGTAGACTTCAAGTTAGGTAATGTTGTCTTAGATACATACAAGTGATAAAAGAAAAATGAATATGTTGGACTCCATCAAAGTTAAAAACATTTGTGTTTCAAAAGACACCATCAAGAAAGTGAAAAAGCAACTCGCAGAATGGGAAAAAATATTTTCAAATTGTATCTCTCTTATGGGATTTATGTATAATATAAAGGACCCTTACAGATCAATAATCAATAAATAATTCAATTTAAAAGTAGGCAATGGGGGTGTCTGGATGGCTCAGTTGATTGAGTGTTCAACTTCGGCTCAGGTCAAGATCTCATGGTTTGCAAGTTCGAGCCCCATGTCAGGTTCTGTGCTGACAGCTCAGAGCCTGCAGCCTACTTCCAATTCTGTGCCTTCTCTCTCTCTGCCCTTCCCATGCTCATCCTTTATCTCTCTCTGTCTTTCTCTGTTTCTGTCTCTCTCAAAAATAAATAAACATTAAAAAAATTAAAAGTAGGCAACAAATCTCCATGGACATTACTCACAGAAGATGTACAAATGGCCAATAAATACATGAGAGGATTCTCAATATCATTAGCTATCAGGGAAATGAAAACCTAAACCACAAAAAGATGCCATTTCAGACTTATTAGATGGCTGTAATAAAAAAGACATATAGCTTAGCGCCTGGATGGCTCAATCGGTTAAGCACCCAACTCTTGATTTTGACTCAGGTCATGATTTCACTGTTTGTGAAATTGAGCCCTGCATAGGACTCTGTGCTGACAGTGAGGAGCCTGCTTGGAATTCTCTCTCTCTCTCTCTCTCTCTCTCTCTCTGCCCCGCCCCTGCTTGTACTCTTTCTCTCTCTCAAAATAAATAAAAACTTAAAAAGAAAGACACATACCAACAAGCGTTGGTGAAGATATGGAGGGAATTGGACCCCTGATGGTGGTGGGAATACACAGTGATGCAGCTGCTTTTGAAAACAGTCTGGCAATTCCTTGATAGGTTAAACATAGTTACCATATAACCCAGAATTCCACTCTTAGGTACACACCCAAGATATATAAAAATATATGAAAAACTTGGAGATGAATGTTCATAGCAATATTACTCATGATAACCAGAAAGTTGAAACAACCCAAATTTCCATCAACTAATGAATGAATAAGTACAATGTGGTATATTCATACAACAGAATAAAATTCAGCAATAAAGAATAGGGGCACCTAGGTGGCTCAGTCAGTTAAGCATCTGACTCTTGATTTTGGCTCAGGTTATGATCTTGCCATTCGTGAGTTAGAGCCCTACATCAGGCTCTGGGCTGACAGCACAGAGCCTGCTTAGGATTCTTTCCCTCTCTCTCTCTGCCCTCCTCTCTCTCTCTCTCTCTTTCTCAAAATAAATAAATAAACTTAAATATTATTTTTAAAGTCCAGCAATAAAGAATAATGAAATTGGGACACATGCTATGACATAGATAAATTTTATAAACATTGGCTATGTGAGAGAAATCAATGAAGAAAGACCACATATTATATGATTCCATTTATATAAGAAGTCCAGAATAGCCAAATCCACAGAGCCAGAAAACAGTGGTAATCTAGGGCTGGGAGAGTTAAAGGGAAATGGGGAGTGATTACAAATGGTCATGATTTCTTTTTAAGGTGATGGAAATATTCTAAATTTGATGTGGTGATGGTTGTGCAATGGTGATGGTTGAGAATATACTAAACCCACTGAATTGTACTTTCTTTTCGTTTTGTTTTTTTAATGTTTATTTTGTTTTTGAGAGAGAGAGAGAAAGAGAGACAGAGCGTGAGTGGGGGAGGGGCAGAGAGAGAAGAGACACAGAATGAGAAGCAGGCTCCAGACCTTGAACTGTCAGCACAGAGTCCCGAATTCACAGACTGCAAGGTCATGACCTGAGCCAAAGTCAGATGCTTAACTGACTGAGCCATCCAGGTGCCTTAAAAAAATTTTTTTAATGTTTATTTTATTTTTGAGAGAGAGAGAGACAGACAGACAGAGCATGAGCAGGGGAGGGGCAGAGAGAGAGGGAGACACAGAATCTGAAGCAGGCTCCAGGTTCTGAGCTGTCAGCACAGAGCCTGACACAGTGCTCGAACTCGAGAACTGTGAGACGATGACCTGAGCTGAAGTTGGACACTTAACCGACTGAGTCACCTAGATTTCCCTGAATTGTATTTTAAATGGATGAATTGTATGGTGTGTTAACTGAATCTTCAAAAAGTTCTCTTAAAAAGAAGGAAAAGAAACTGATTTTCATTCCTTTCAAGTTTCAAATATGTCTCCGTCCCAGAAATCACTAGGATTAGACAACAGCTATATCCCAAACCTCAAGCAATACAAAGGAAGCTGGTAAACCACCAAGTGTCACCCCTGGGGGGTGCAGAGATCCTTGAAGGAAAGGATTAGAGGAGTCTGGCCACAAGGAGAGTGAGTGCAGACTCCCTCCAGCCAGCAGCAAGAACATGACTGCACACCTTTAATTTAATGCCTTTATCTTCCCAAAGATGAAGCATGTTCAGCTTGAAGTCTCTCCTGGCCAGAGGGCAGCTGTTTTAAAGCTGGAAAAAATCAAGACAGAGTGATTTTTATATTTTGATTCTCAAAGTATCTAAACATGTGAGCAAATCCATGAAAGAGCAGGTAAACCATGAATGAATGAGATGATACCGTTACTACAGTTCACCCAGAGCAAGTAACTGAAGTTGGCATTAGAAACTTGCTCAGGGGTGCCTGGATGGCTCAGTCAGCGGAGCGTGAGACTCCTCATCTCGGGGTCGTGAGTTCAAGCTTCACACTGGGTGTAGAGATGACTTAAAAATAAAATCTTTAAAATAAAAAAAAAACTTGCCCAGAAGAGGGGTGGAAATGTAAACTTAAAAAAAGTATGACTTAAAATTAGTATTGCTGAATTTAAATATTAGAGTATGTTTGCTGAGTGCTGTACTCAGGGACTCATAAGGCAGAGCATAAATCAACATTAAAGGTGAATACAGATGTTCAAGGGCAACAATAAAATGTGGTGATAAGGAAGCAGTATCTGCCCCAGTGTTCACATAAAAGGTAACTTTCCAACTACCTTACGACACAGCAATTACACTACTCGGTATATATCCAAAGGATACAAAAATGCAGATTTGAAGGGGCATATGCACCCCAATGTTTATAGTGGTACTACTAATAATAGCCAAATTATGGAAAGAGCCCAAGTGTCCATAGACTGATGAATGGATTAAGAAGATGTGGTGTGTGTATATATGTGTGTGTGTGTGTGTGTATATACACACACACACATATATATACACATATATATACATATATATATATACACACACACATACGCATATACATACAATGGAATACTACTCAGCAATAAAAAAGAATGAAATCTTGCCATTTGCAACAATGTGCATGGAACTAAAGGGTATTATGCTAAGCGAAATAAGTCAGAGAAAAACAGATATGATTTCACTCATATGTGGTATTTAAGAAACACAACAGATGAACACAGGGGAAGGGAAGGAAAAATAAGATAAAAACAGAGAGGAAGGCAAACCATAAGAGACTTAAATAGAACAAACTGAGGGTTGCTGGAGGGTTGATAGGTGGGCGGATGGATTAAATAGGTAATGGGCATTAAGAAGGGTACTTTTTGGGAGGAGCACTGAGTGTCATATGTAAGAGATGAATCACCGGGTTCTACTCCTGAGGCCAAGACTACACTGTATGTTAACCAACTTGAATTAAAAAAAAAAGGTAACTTCCCATGTCACATGTATGAAAGAGAATTTTCTTCAAATAATCCACACTAGATCTATTTCTACTAGTTTACGAGTCTTAAGTAAACATATCATTGGCAACTCCTATTTCATGGCTTAAGGAGCACTTTGTATTTTATGGCCACTAAAAGTCAGTGCCACAAAGGCTTCTGGAAACCTTAGCACCCCTATCCAAGCCCCATTAAAATTTTTTTTTAACATTTATTCATTTTTTTTGAAAGTGAGAGAGGCAGAGCATAAGTGGGGGAGGGGCAGAGAGGGGGGGAGACACAGAATCTGAAGCAGGCTCCAGGATCCGAGCTGTCAGCACAGGGCCCGACACAGGGCTCGAACTCACAGACTGTGAGATCATGACCTGAGCCGAAGTTGGACGCTCAACCAACTGAGCCACCCAGGCGCCCCTCCAAGCCCCAGTTTAAAAATGAGGAAACCAAGGTGCAAGAGAGAGGACCCAACTTGTCTGATGACACAGAGTTTACCTGACATCTTATCCAGGGCCTTTCTCAGCAGGCAAGAGGGAAGAACTCTCCTCCCTCTGTGGGCAATGGGCGCAGAATTAGACTGTTTTCAAAGAAAGCTGCTTTTTTAAGGTAAAGTGGCTGCTATGGGCAGATTCACATGTTGAAGCCCTAACCCTCAGTATGATGGTGTTTAGAGATGTGGCTTTTGGGATTAGTGCCCTTATAAGAGACAGGAGAGGGCCTGCTTCCTCTCCCTGGTCTCCAGCATCTGAGGATGCAAAGAGACGGCCATCTGGAAATCAGGAAGCAAGGCTTCATGAGACACCAGATCTTCTGGCACCTTGAACTTCCCAGACCCCCGAACGGGGGAACAAGTGTGTGTTGTCTCTGCTACCCAGTCTACAGTAATTTGGTATAGCAGCCTGAACTAAGCAGAAATTAAAGCTGGATGACATAAATACATTTTTCATGTAATCCTAAAGAAAAGCCAAGGCTTGCTGTTTTCTTTTTTCCAAAGTGAAAAATATATGATGATTTTAGTTGTTCCCACTGGCACCAGAACAAAATAGGCTATTTAAAATGAGAAAATTCTCAGGGATGTTCAACTCAGCCCCAAAGAGTTTTTCACAAAGTGGCCTGGGTCCTGACCCCACTGGCCTTCTAGTCATCCAAGGAGGCATAGATCCGTTGTAACCCACTTTTCCTCCCAAACCAGTCACCTCATGCAGGTAGTAGCAATACTACAGCGATCATTATTCCAGGTGTGCACCCGCCGCCGGTTGTAAGTCTTTTTCTCTGTTTCCCACACTTTTCCAACAAAGGGAGCGGGATGGTTTTACCTTTGCTGACGTTCATCAGCTCTTTCACCTGCAGGATGACAGGGGTCAGGGTCCCCGTCTGGTTCATGGAGGCGATGTAGTTCTCCAGCTCCCCTTCAAACACATCCAGCTCGTCTCTCACATACATGAACATGCAGAACTCAATGACAATGAACTGGTGCAAAGAGCAAACATTTCAAAGTCTCACCTGAGTCCAGCCTACTATGTAAATAACATATGGACCTCTCTTTGGTTTTGAGGTCAAACTCTTTGAAGTTCAAAATGCATATGAAATAGATTCTGACCACTGGCTATACCAAGATGAGTGGGATTGTGACTTCTCTGAAGACAACTTTGGAGCCACCCCAAACTCTTTTCTGCACCCCACAGCATATAAGACTAAGTCCTACAATGGCTCAAGTCAGTCCTCAAACATTAATTACCTCAAAGTGAAATGAATGTCTAACTTTGAATAAGAAGTGACCTTGGGGACAATTCCAGCCATATCTCTCCCCACTCTTCTTCTTGCATCTTGGTGGTAACCACGTTGGAGAAAGTACTGTTTGCTGTATACACGCCACACTTTCTCACTCCCATAATCCTGTCATCATGCCTTTATACCATCTACCACCATGCCAAAGCTTCTACAGTTCCTACTGCCATTTTACTTCATCAACCAAATTTTGTTTGTCTTTGTGCAGCTCAAATGCCACCATCTTCAGGCAGCTTCTCAATCTCGAATAATGCCCTAAACTTTCAGAGCACTTTCACCTCATCTTTGTCTCTCTTTACATGGCACATACTTCATACCACGTCATATCCCCTTCTCTTAGACCATGGGTCTCTCCCAGGCCAAGACTCTGCTGAATCAGCTCTCTTCTCTCTTCCAGGTCTTAGCATGGTGCTTGGCATACAGTAGATAACCACTAAAGACTAAAGGAACACAATGATTCCAAGTCAATTACTCACGTTGCAGAGAACTCCACTTGTCAGTTAAAATCCATTCTCCCCTTCTTTGGGCACAAAACCGGACTACATTTCCCAGCCTCCCTTGAGGGATGTGGCCATGTGACGAGTTTCTTGCCCATGGAAGATGAGTGGAAGGAATGTGTGCTATTCTACAAGGGCACTTTGAAAACCTCCCACATGCATTTCTCCATGCACCTTCCCCTTCTGCTGACTGGATGCAGAGGGTAAAGGTTCTCAGGATAATGAAGCACATGATGGAAGAATCTCAGTTACAGAGTAACACATGGAGGACTGTTGCCCCCCAAACCTGAACACCTACTCAACATTGTTACATAGGCAAACGTATTTATAGTGTTAAGTTACTAAAATTTAGGGGTTTATGTGGTACTCCAGCATTACCTAACTCATACATTCATTTAAAACTTAATCACAGGAGGGGCGCCTGGGTGGCTCAGTCAGTTAAGTGTCTGACTTCGGCTCAGGTCATGATCTTAAGGTTTGTGGGTTCAAGCTCCACATCAGGCCCTGTGCTGACAGCGCAGAACCTGGAGCCTGCTTCGGATTCTGTGTCTCCTTCTCTCTCTGCCCCTCCCCTGTTCATGCTCTGTCTCTCTCTCTCAAAAATAAACAAACATTAAAAACTTTTTTTAACTTAATCACAGGATTAATTTATATAGGTATCATCCAGAAGACAATATGGTCTTCCACTTCTATCTCTCCATTTTGACTCGCCTTTTGACTCAGACGTTTTACCTCAGATAACTTTGACCACGTGAAATGTTTGTCTCTGTGCTTAATAAAATATGAAAGTCAGAATTATGGCAACATTAAAAATTTTTTTGTTGATAAAGCAAACTTAAATAACGCACCTATACCAAAAAACATGATGATCACCCAAAGTCCATAGTTTACGTTAGGGTTCGCTCTTGGTGTTGCACATTCTGTGGGTTTGGACAAATGTCTAATGACATGTATCTACCATATAGTATCATACAAAGTCTTTTCACTGTTCTAAAATCCTCTGTGTTCTGCCTATTCATCCCTCCCTCTCCCCAATCCTTGGCAACCCACTGATCTTTTATTGTGTACATAATTTTGCCTTTCAAAATGTCACACAGTTGGAATCATATAACATGTGATCTTTTCAAATAGGAATCTTTCACTTATTAATATATATCTAAGTTTCTTCCAGGTCTTTTCATGGCTTGGTAGTTCATTTCATTTTAGTGCTGAATTGTAGCCCATTGTCTGGATGTACTAAAGATTATTTATCCATTCACCTACTGAAGGGCTCTTGGTCACTTCTATATTTTGGCAATTATGTGTAAAGCTGCTATAAACATCCATGTGCACGTTTTTGTGTGCACATAAGTTTTCAGTGCATGTGGGTAAATACCAAGCAGGGTGACTGCTGGATCATATGGTAAGAATACCATTTGTATTCCCACCAGCAATGAATGAGAGTTCCTGCCAGTTCACACCCTTGTCAGCATTTGGTATTGTCAGCATTCTGAATTTTGGCCATTCTAATATTTTAACGTACAATAGTTGTTTTGATCGTTGTTTTAATGTGCATTTTCCTGATGACTTATACTATAGAGCATGTTTTCATTTGCTTATTTGCCATTTGTATATCTTCTCTGTGAGATGCCTATTAAGGTCTTCGGTTCATTTTTAAATCGGATTATTTGTTTTCTCATTGTTGAATTTTAAGAGTTCTTTGTATACTTTGAGTAACAGTCTGTTTCAGATGTGTCTTTTGCAAATATTTTCTCCTAGTGTGTGGCTTGTCTTTTCACTCTCTTGACAGAGTCTTTTGCAGATTAAAACGTTTTAATTTTAATGAAGTCCAGCTTATCAATCTTTCCTTCATGGTTCGTGTCTTTGGTATCATATCTAAAAAAATCTTCACCACTTAACTATAGAAAACCAACTAGTGGTTATCAGAGGGGAAGTGGGTAGGGGGATGGGTGAAACAGATGAAGATTAAGAGTACACTTTTCATGATGAGCACTGAGTAATGTATAGAATTGTTCCATCACTATACTGTATACTTGAAATAATATAACACTATGTTGCCCACACTGAAATTAAAATAAATATATATACATACCTACATACATACATACATTCATGCATAAATTCACTACCAGTCTCAAATAATTGGTAATGCCAAATAATAACAATAACTAATTTAATTAAAAAAATAAAAAGTCATCACCAAACCCAAGTTAATCTAAATTTTCTCTGATTTCACCTTCTAGAATTTCATAGTTTTGCATTTGACATTTAGGTCTGTGATTCATTTTAAGTTAATATTTAGGAAGGTCTGTGTCTAGACTCATTTTTTTTTGCATGTGGATGTCCAGTTGTTCCAGCACCATTTGTTAAAAAGAAAATATTTGCTCCATTGTATTTCCTTTGCCCCTCTGTCAAAGATAAGCTGACTCTATTTATGTTGGTCTATTTCTTAGCTCTCTATCCTGTCCATTGATTCACTTGTCTATATTGGCAACATCACACCATCATGATTAGGGTAGCTTTGTAGTAAGTTGAAATCGAGTAGTGTCAGTCCTCCAACTTTCTTCTTTTCCTTTAATATATTGTTGGCTATTATGAGTCTTTTGCTCTCCCTATAAACTCTAGAACCAGTTTGTCAGTATCCACAAAATAACCCCCTAGTTTTGATTGAGATGCACTGAATTCCAATATAGATCAATCCCAATATATGTAGATCAAGTTGGGAAGTACTGATATCTTGACAATACTGAATCTTTCCATCCACACATATGGAATATCTCTCCACGTATTTAGTTCTTCTTTGATTTCTTTTAACACAGGTTTGTAGTTTTCCTCATATAGATCTTTGTGCATATTTTATTAGATTTACATTTAAGTATTCCTTTTGGGGGGTTGCTATTGTAAATGATAGTTTCTTTAATTTCAAATTCCTCCTGTTCAATGCTAATACATAGAAAAGCAATTGACTTTTGTAGGTTAACCTTGTACCTTGCAAACTTGCTATAACTGCTTATTAGTTCCAGGAGTTGGGTTATTTTCAAGATTTTATTTTTAAGTAATCTCTGCACCCAACATGGGCCTCGAACTTAAAACTTTGAGATTAAGAGTCACACACGCTATCAACTGAACCAGCCAGACGCCCCTTCAGGAGTTTTCTGCTGATTCTTTTGGATTTTCTACATACGCAATCATGTCATCTGTGAACAAAGACATTTTTACTTCTTCTTTCCCTATCAGTATACCTTTTATTTGCTTTTCTTGTCTTATTACCTAGCTAGGATTTCCTAAGTAAATGCTGAGTGATGAGGGGAAACAGTCTTGCCTTTTTCCTGAGTTTAGTAGGAAAGTTTCTAATTTCTGACCATAAAGTATGATGCTAGCTGTAGATTTTTTGTTCATATTTTTTTATCAGATTGAGAAAGTTCCCCTGTATGCCTAGGTTATTGAAAAAAATTATCATGAACTGGTGTTGAATTTTGTTAAATGTTTTTCCTGCATCTCTTGATACGATCATGGGATTTTTCTTCTTTCGGCTGTTGATGTGATTGATTACGTTAATTGCTTTTTTAATATTGTACCAGGTTTGCATACCTGAGATAAATCCAACTCAGTTGTGGTGTATAATTCTTTTTATACATTGCTGGATTTGATTTGCTCCATTCCATTGTAATTCTTTAGATCCACCTGTCTCCAATTTCAGGGACAATGGTTTGTGCCATGACTTCTCTTATGGATCTAAGAACTGTTGAGTTTCAGTTTGTTCAGATTTTTACTTGTTAGGATGGACTGGCATCTTGCAAGCTCTTTACATGGAACTGACAATCGGAAGTCTCCATAAATAATTCAATTATATTTA
The DNA here is from genome assembly GCF_027475565.1 of Acinonyx jubatus. NCBI lineage: Eukaryota > Metazoa > Chordata > Mammalia > Carnivora > Felidae > Acinonyx > Acinonyx jubatus. Next base: position 34,122,384 of record NC_069391.1, read on the forward strand.
TTAGTCATTCACCATGTGGGTAAAAGTGTCCTTGGAGTAAAAATGGTGGTCAAAAAAATGTACTTCTTTTATTTACAGACTCAATTTTGACCCAGCTTTTAAAGAATAAGCCCTGCCCTGACCCCATCCCACTTATAAAATAGGAAAGGGTTTGCTTGGATCTACTTACAAGGTACAGGCATATGAAAGCCAACACAGTGGTTCCAATCATTCTGCTTGGGAACTGAAAGCAGGGGTCCCACTCATACACCCTGGTTTGGAACCAGGACTTTTTAGTCTCCCTGTGAATGAATAAATAACAGAAAAGAGAGGCTGTGGTTGGTAAACAAATGCCCAATTCTTCTGAAAATAACCTCTGCTTCATCTTAGAATTTAATGAAGAAAAAGAACATCCTGGTAGATTCCAGTTTTCATTCTCCCCTTATTCTTAAGAACAGAGACTCAGTTTTATTCAGTACAGCAATTCACCAAACTAAAGGGCTATGGTTCCTGATCTCTCTTACAGCTAGAGGGACTAAGATTAAGCACAGGCCAATCAGATGTCACCAGATGTGGCAGTTTGGGGGAGGGTGCTGAGGTATAATTCACGCAGCTGGGAGGGACCCCATTGCCCTCTTTCTTTTCTCCTGCCTGCTGTCTGAAACGCAGACATGGTGGCTGATCCAAGCTGGAGCCCACCCCAGCATCCGTCTTGGACCATGGACAGCCTTCATCATGACAGTTACTAAGAGCTGGAGCAGAAAGACAGATGACCAGTAAGTTGCCGTGGTGGGCAGTTCAGGGTCAGTATGAACTACC